>NC_031981.2:1726375-2063875 GCF_001858045.2 Oreochromis niloticus | reverse complement strand
TAGCATAGCTCCTTTGTGCCCTTTTAACCACACAAAATGTCCCCATCACCTGACCATTAACCCATCAGAAAGAATATAGAGCCGAAAACTGCTGCTGGTCTGACAGGCATATATTGATGTGAACTTTTGTTATTTTGCTAGATTTGGAATATGAATTGTGGTCCGAGCTGTCACAGAATCTGTATGCCACGTGAGTCCAGTGAACCTGAAGGGCTGTTTGGGGGCTCTGTCTTTAAATGCTGGTGTCACTTCTAATGTGGGTTCCTCGGTCCTCATATGTAATATAGATGGAGTGTGTGCGGGGGTGTCGATGCGGGAGGGTGGGTGGGGTGAAGGACCCCCCCCCCCTTTTTTTTTTTTTTCCGATCTGTGGATCAGCTGAGTATACATTTAAGACAATGAAACCCTACTGTTGTATTCCTTCCGCCATAGTGCTTTTGCCCTGCCCAGTCACGCTACAGGGTAGCTCCCATTCTGAGCATGCACAGTAAGTCCAGGAAGCAGATTAAAGAAAAAATCTGATATGTGCAGGAAGCTGAGAAGAATCCTTGTCATATACAGAAATGTTACATCAGACATTTGTAGCTCGGCCCTGGTCATTCACACAACCATAGCTTAGCCCATCTGCTGGGAATAGAGATGACTCTTAAGTACGTAAAGCTGCCATAAGCCTCTGTTTCCTATTGTAAGCTGTTTTAAAGGGTCCTGCGGGTTGGTGCCATCTGTTTTTGCCCCTTATTTATATATTTAATATATTCTCTCCCTCTCCTCCCTGGCATGGCCTGACATGTGTGAGAGACCCGCTCCACCTCCCAGAGCAGTCACATGTCTTCTCCCTCAGGCTTCCACTCCTTTTTATTGCCTCCTCAGTTTCTACTCTCTGGCGTGTACACTAGCTCTGTGCTTTTCTGTACATTTTTTTTTCTTTGAAGAATTGCAGAAAAATATGTATATGCTGACTCTGAGATCACCCAAAGGCTTATCCCATCATCATATGTTCTAGAAAACTATGCGTATTGTTATATCAGCTAACGTTTATTACATTTTTGAAGTTTGTTAAAAATTTTTATTATGCTTATGTGGCTAATTATCTGACAGCTGTTTTCTTTCTTTTTGCTTTCAAACCAAAACCTGACTGTTCATTCTTTATGTTCGTGTTTGTTACTGGCATGAACTGAGATAATGAATTAGCATAATGAGCAAGCTCATTACACCCAATTGTATTTTTTAAAAGGAGAGTTTTCCATGTGCTTATTAATATACTATGTTTACATTTGTACACTGTGCAAATGTCTTGAGCCACCCCTCATTTCTTTATATTTTGCTTCTAAGGAGCCAGGGTTGCTTAAAGGTGGTCTTCAGTCTTTCTGGAGGCCTTTCAAAGTTTTTTCCAAGGACACTGAATGATTGTTTGTATCTGAGGAATATTTCTTTCTTTCTTTTTTTTGTTAAATTACTTAACACTTATCTATGAATAACTGGACACTTTGTTACTACAAGCCTGTCACAGCAACACATAGTTGTTCCTATTTATTTAGTTGAATCTACAAAAATGCCAAAGATGGTGGAGTTTGACAGGCACAATCCAGCGGTTTTTCACCAGCAAGGTGATAGATACACAAAGACCTGTTAGCCGTAAACTTGGCATATCACACCATCATGTGTAATGGGTTCTCAATAATTTTGATGAAACTCGACAAGTGAAGGACAAAAGAACTGCCAGGCTTAAAAGAACTACCGTAGAGTTGCAGTATAAGTCATGTCTCTAGGAAAGACTGACACAGGATCTGGCCCTGTTGATCCATTTACTGTTCACTGAAACCTCATCAGAAATGACTGAAGAAAATCAATGGACACAGATTTATGGAGTGATGGATCCAGATCTGAAATATTTTTAATAAAATCAACATCATTATGTGCAGAGTAGTGTTGGATCATGTTGACAAAGAGCAAAAGGCAGACAATTCAATGTCCTTCAAGAAGCCTTCATATGTATTAGTAAAGACTGCTTAAATGCTAGCTTTCTCAGCTGTTTGCAGAAGTTGCACACTACAAAACACATAACATAACATTACCAAATAAATCCAGTGGATCAGAGAAGGAAAAAGCCAATCAGCTGTATGACACTGATCACAGCTGTTTTTGTTTTCCCCACAATTAGGCACCTTGATTAAACCAGGGCCTATGTGGGTGGCATTTTAGCACACAGGCAACACTATAGCAAGGTTGGTCAATGCTCTTATGTTTTGTTTTTTTTAAAACCACCTCCGCTAAACCGTCTTCTGAAAGCACCTTAAACAAAAGCCACAGGATGTATTTATAGCCCTGACAGCCATTTATCATAAAAGGATGTAAAGTCCCTTACCGTGTTCAACATGGCTCATACTTTGTGTTCACACTCCTACGTCCTTGCAGGGCACCAGAAGTAGACGATGCTCCTGATTTGATAAAGGCCTAATGGAGTGAATGTGGGAGCTTAACAGCCTTTCAGCTTTCAGTTTATATAATTTAAAATAGAAGTGCTTTGGAATTAGATGCCCATGGGAAACAACTTGATCAAAGTGAAGTTGCTGGGCTCAATAAAGTTTAGGGAATTTTCATATTTTTGTATGTAGAGTAGCTGACTTAACACACAGAAAGCTACAAAACTTTAGGCATGTAAAGCCAGTACACCAAGCACTAAAACTTGGGTTTTAGCAAAGGCTGTGGCACAGCTATTGAAGATTAAGGAGAGGAATTAAGTTGGGTGTGTGTTTGTTCTATCCCCTTCACGTTTGTCTATAATGCCCTTGTCATCATGAGAGTGGGGTTAATCAGATTACATTTTAGGTTGCAAAGCTGGAGCTTGCGATATAATGAACATTATGTCCTGGCAGGTTGATTATCAGCCATGTCATCACAAAAGCCTGTTGTACACCAGCTGGAACTGCTCTTTATCCTCTCACGTCCCTCAAGTGTGACCTGAAACTTAATTAAAGTTCTGTTCGGCATTAAAATAAGTAAAACGTGGTACTATAGGTATTTAAGTTAATTGCAAGGCAGTGCAATCATAAAAATTTACGCGAGGTTGTTCCTCACAAACGTTGCTCCCTTGGGGTAAAATTCGCACTTTTATGGTGTAGAGAGTTTAAAACGTCCTTTCACGGTGTGGAAACTGGAATTGTTTTACATTTATCTCATTCACAGGAAAACTTTTTCTTTGTCAAAAAAAAAGCAACTTTTGATGCAGTAGGCACGCATATGTACACAGACTGATTTGTGAACACTCTCCTTCCTTTCTTCTCTTTTAGGAACCTATAAAATCCAGGGCGCCGCAGCTCCATTTGGAGTATAGATTTTACAAACAGTTGGGGAATTCAGGTAAGAGACTTGACTTTGTATTTTCTTTTTCTTTATTTAGTTTTTCCCTCTAATAGACAGCGCAGGCGGGAGTTGAATGTGAAGGGACGTTTTCACACTATATTTACCTGTGCTGCAAGTGAAACCTTACGCAGAAAGACAATCATGAGCACCTGTGAAGATGGGTGATTAATTGAATTTCATTGTTAGTTAGGATTTTGGTCACTGCGGGTTATGAAACAATGCTCTTGTTTTATAAATCCAGTGCACCCATTTTTCTTTAGTGATTTACTTTCACCACCTGCTACTAAGGACACTCGCTGCAAGTCGAGATATTGGAAGTGTAAACAAGATATAGCTTCTACCTTTGCTCGCTTCTTCCTTAGGAAATAGAACTCGTGTCATGGTGTCATAACTATGAACCTGCAGTGGCTCTTCCAAGGCTTGTGAGGTCTGGGCCTCTTCTTGCTCTAGTTTGCAGCTGCAGGCTTCGTGGCGGTGACTGGTGGTTGCACCTGCATGATGGGCTTCACCATCAGCTCTCACCCTCTAACCCCGCCTGGTTAAATTTTCTTCTTTTGAGTTCTCTTCTCCTCCGTCTTTGTCATCCTACATATGTGGCTGGTCTCTAGCTACATTCATAAATGTGTAATGGTGATGTCTCAGCCACTGTATTCAGGATGTTGGGCAACACTGTGGCTTCTGCAATCCAGCCCTCGCTCCTATGTATTTTGAATGGACTAGTTCAAATATTATGAGAATGCATCAATTTGTTGGAAGACCTAATTACACACCAATCAATGTATATTTATAAGTGCAACATTTTTTCAGTTAAACTCAAAAAGACCGACTGTACCCATTTAAACGAAGCTTACTTGGTCGTTTGTGTGTGCTATTCTAAATCTACTCCAAGTGCTCCTGTTGTTGCAGTGATTCTTGTCTGTCTGTCAAGTAAAGTGCATGTGTCCTGGTCTAATTTAGTGACACGTGCCTGTTTCTTGGCTCCTTGCGCCTGAGCAAAAACCCTCCACTGTTGATACGGAGGTGGGGCATTAGGGCAGTCCTTGGCTATTTATAGCTGGCCCTCTACAAGCATTTGGGCCATTATGGTGTCTGCTTGGATAGCTTCCCTAGTCTCCCTAGTCACAATATCCTCTGCCTCTCTGTGTGCTGCCTGTACACTGTAGGGAAACGCTCCAAGGTGTGTTGACAGGGTGTGGCTTGTTTGTCTGGATGGCGCTCTTTGGTGTAATCTCTTCATTTGAGTCGCACTGCGTTGGATTAGCTTACAAGTCGACATTTACATTTAGCCAACCATAACTGTACCTGTCATCTCCTGTGCCACTTTCCTTTATTATAGCAGAGGATTCCTGCAGTACAAGCCTGTTTCCCTTGCATTCTTCCTTTCAGTGAGACCACTATTGGTCTTTAGCTTTATTTTTACCATCTTAGGTCATCTTAGGAGATGTTTGTATGTTTTCAGTCAGAACATGTCACTAAAGTTTACTACTACAAACTAAAATGTATAGCTGCCATTTCACAACCTTTGCCATGATTTTTGTTTCAGATATGTTGTAAATCACCTTCCCAGCTCTGAATTTTCATGCTAAAATATGTGGAGACATTTTAAAAGTGTGACTTAAAAATACACTGAACATATATATAGTTTTACAGCAAAACAAGAGCTTGCCCTATATCAGACAGAAGTTTCATTTTCTTGCACCTGCTTAACTCTGATATTGTCTTTACTCAAACTGATATTGGGCGAAGACACACAATTGTCCCTATCCACTTGAATTCAGCACCGATACTAAGTGTGGAGTTAAGCGATGCAAAAACATATCCTCTCCATTCCTGTGTTTGTTGTTCAGTAGCCATCCCTCAGGGGTGCTAAAAACAACCAAGTGATCATTGGCCTTTTAAAGTGTCCCTGATGTGGCTCACAGCCATTAATCCCACACATGGCACTGTTGGGCTGTTTTAGTCCTCCCCTGTCACTCACCGGGACAACAAGCCAAAGAAGCCCAGAGTATCACACCGCTTTGGCTTGCCTTTTTCCCAACTGCTGGAACCACACACGCACCTGGGTGTGCACAATAATGGTATGCGTCATGAGACCAAGCAATCTTCCTTCCACTTCCTGTCCAGTTTTGATTCACACATGCCCATTGTGAGCATGGGGCGTTGGACAGGGTCAGCATGGACGCTGAGTGACTGCAGACCTCCATACGCAGCAAACTGTGATGTACTTTGTGTTCGGATAGCTTTCACTGAGTAAAATTAGGGTTCTCAGCAGTTTTTACTGCAGTAGCACTGCCGTAACAACCCCACAGGCCAGCTTTCCCTGAACTCCTACACTTTTAGTTTTTTCTTCCACCACATTATCCTTTAAACACTGACTGCCTAATAGTCAGGTGCCAGTGTAATTGGATAATCAAGGTTGTTCACTTGAACTGTCGGTGGTTTAATTTGTTTTAGGTTGAAGTATATTATGTTCCTGTTCTAAACAGGTTCAATAATAGTGATTTGCACCGACCCATGCCAGATATCTTTTGTCTTAATCTTTTGAAAATGGAAGCATACACACATGAATAATTTCTGTGGCAAGGCTCATTTATTTTAAATAAAGGAAGCAATCTGGCTGCTTTCTGACATTAAGAGATGTTCACATTCAACAGGTGGCTACATAATATTGTCCAGTTTTGCAAACTGTGTGTGTAAATCAAGGAAAGTAATGAGGAATATCTGACTCTATCTCACTGTGATTCATTCTTTTGCTACTTGCATAACACTTTAGAGCTGACAGTATTAGAGCTCAGCAGAGAGGCCTCATCTCCAGCTGATGACTGGCCACTACATGGTGATATGTCAGGAAGGCTCACTTGACCGTCTAGCATGGGAGGAATCAAGGCGATAGATTAAATCTACTTATGTTGTCAACTTGGCTTAATGGGGACATGTGACCCTGTTAGTCCTGCCCAACCGGAGAGCCTCAAATATGTCACAGCACGGACTACTCGGTGCTTAACGCCTAGGAGGAGCTTATCTGCACACTATTAATTCTCTCTTGTCCTGAACAGATCCCCGCTGTTGGGAATCCTGTCTCCCACTTTGCAGATTTTTTTGAAAATTTAAAATGGATCTGTTATTGCAGTTGCTTCTGCTACCAGTAGCAAAGCAAGTCATTGACATATCCTTGTAGAAGAAGTCTAATGCTAGCAATCGTTCACTTTACCACCGTCAGGGGACTGGCTTCAGTTCCATCTTCCAGTTTATAGAGAGTAGGTATCATTTAATGGCATTTCATAGGCGGTGTAGCTCTTCGAGTCATCTCATCACGCCTGCATGGATGTTATGTAATTAGGGTCATTTGTATGGAGGTCTCTTCTCGAATATTGCGGCTGTTAATATTCAGAATCATGAAGGCTTTCAGTGGCATGATGCAGCATGTTGGTGACACAGGATCTCTGTTGATAGTGTTTTCTGCAAATCATTGAGGCTCATCCACCCACCTGCTGTCACCCTGGAAAATCATGTGCTTTTATATATTTACTGCTGCTGGTATTATTCAAAGTTGGACTGATAAGATTATTTTAACAACTGTGTCCTTAAGCTGTGGTGTCATCGGGCCACACATGCTTTTGCAGAGGTTAAAATCTAAAGTTATCAGATAGAATTAATGATTAACTTACGTAAACTCAACAAAAGTATTGCTGTTTGATCCTCACGCTGCTGGTTTTTAACCTGACTGCATCTTTGGAGATTGTTGTGCTTTAAAGCTGTGTTGCATTTTTAGCTCCCGGCTCAGTCTTTCAAAGCTCGAACGCTGATCATATTTCAACTTTGTAAGAACCTCTTCAGAGCAGTGGACCTAATGGAAGTCTCTACTTCTCCTGCTCTCTCCTCAATATACTCGACTCTATAATCTAAATCTTTAATATGGATTCCTTCTCCTCTACCCTCCTCTTTGACGCTGCCCCGTCTCCCCCAGCCTTCTCCTCTTTGGCCCTTAAGTCTGACATTTTATTGTAGGCCAACATTGTGTTCGACTAGCATGATGCCGCCTTCCCTCTTGCTGTGTCGCCTGAGAAGGACTGCCTGCACATACAATTGGGTGAATTGTCTGAAATTGTCAAGACAGCAAGGGTCGGAGCGCCACTGACACAGGCTTGCAGTGAAAGCCAGAGCTTTTCCCACAATGCTGAACACACAGTTTATATTTTTGTACGACTTTATGTTACAGTTAGAATTACAGCCATTTATCCTAGCAGGGGCGTTTCAGTTTGCTTTGTGTGTTATTGAAGGATCCCTGTTTTGTCGTTATGCTTGAGACAATATCCTCTTTTGCACAGCTATTGTTATATCATGGTCTATATTACATTTTTGACAAAAATCACCTCATTTACTCCCAGCTTGTGCCACCAGTCATTTTTAGACTAGTGCTCACAGCTGCTCTGTACAAGCTTTGCTCACCAGCAGAAGATTATAATACACGCTGCACTCTCCTCTCGTGATGAGTTGAATGCCCTCTAGATTTGGGCCAAGCTTTGACGAGCCAGCCTCCGAGTGATCTCTCATCACTGCCTCATCTGTCGGATTAGACCACAGACATGCATTTAATTGGTGATTCCAAACTGGCTGTTGGTTTGGATACATGCAAAGAATAGAGTCCTTGATGTTTATGTTTCAAGTTTAGATTTTTTTTTAAAAAAAGTCAATGTAGCTTTTAGTGTAAAATGTTTTTAGTGGTCAGCAAGAGTATAATGGTGCTCTATAAATGTCAATACAGTCCATTCCATCACCAGTGAAATCCTAGAGGCTAAAGTGCAGACGGACGTGCTTGTTTGTGTGTATGCGTGTGCATGGATGCACTGGGGTCCTGTTGCAATGTTAAACTACCATTAAGGCAATGCAGAGTTGTGCCCACTCTAAGCATGTTCCTGGCAACTGATTTACTAGCTGTTATTTAAATGAGAGAGAAATACGTGACTAGTCCTACAGTCAGATCCCTAGCTCTTTAAACAACTCTTTCGTCTCCGTCTCACTATAATTCCTTCTTAGATTTGTATGTTAGAGCTTGATCATTCTTTTAGTATTTTACTCTTTCTATTTTATTTTTATGTAAATCTGGTGGTAGGAGCACTGTTGTGGTTTAAAGGCATATTTTAATGGATGGATCCTCAGCTCTGTTCAGCAACGTTCACCACATTCAAAGTGATTGAGAAACGACAGCATTAAACCCTGAAACACACACGTGCGGCTCTGTACCTCGGTCCTGTGCACAGCTTTGCAGACCATCGCCTACATTTTGTAGCTGTTTACCACCCCGTCAGACATGTGTCAAACAATCATTCTGGGGGTGGCTCTTCCACACTGCAGAGAGTACTGTACTTATAACCTATAAGAGAACTGATATCTTTGTTTATTTTCCATTTGGTGATCTCTGCTGTCACTTCCTTTCCTTTTCAGCAAATCAGCATTTAATCTATGCACAGCATCGTCCCTGTAGGTTTTTAGAAGTCTGGACACAAGCACGTTTGTGTAGGTCGCATACCCATGATCTTTCTCTCTGTGTAGCCAAATAGTTATGCAAATGGACACAAATTTGGTACCATGAATTCAGCATTAAGCTGCAGACTTTCTAGCTTTGGCTCAAAAGCCCTGCTCATGACAAAAAAAATGTTATAAGACTGAAAGGAAAAAAAAAAAAATCTGTCCAGATAAGCAAGTCTGTTCTTCTTGTGCTTTTGTAATAAATAAATAAACAAATAGGAAAATTAGTATATTGATAACCCAAATTTTAGCCCACACAAAGAATCTCTGAGAATTAATGAAGCCTAACTTTCAATCACTCAAACAAATTTTTCATCTCAGCAATGCAAGTAAAGACTTGTAATTTGGCATCTTAATCAAAAAACATGTACTTAACAATTTTTTTGTACTTTTCACAAATAAGAACAATAATTATATTTAGGATTAAAAATATAATTTTGGTGAAAGAGCTTGTGCATGATGGTGGATTAACCATTATAAGGAAATGATAAATCTGGATCCTCCCTGATCTCAGTAGTTGTCGTCGTTGTTGTCGTCGTTGTCGTCAGAATAAAGCGTATGGAAACCACAGCCTCGGGTCAAAAAACTTTACTGTGTAACATCTGCACAAACTGTAGTTGATTTTAAGAGATTTGAATCTTCCCTGGTGATTTTCAGACGCACTCGTGATTTTGAAAAATTAAGCAAGAGTTTACTGCGTTCCTGATGATTCCATATCGGGGGAGGGGGTGTGTGTTTTCGTAACAGTTTTGCCACGCCCCCAGAAGTTCCACTGACAAAACGCTGATATATTTAAAGAAAGTAAATATATCAGCCGGGTTGATCCTTCCACATTCTTTGGAAGTCGTCCTATACACAGACTGTGATGGGTGTGGCAGTTTCTGGTAACAAAGGCTTTGTACAGTTGTTGGTTGGGCGCTGCTCACATTCACTGACACCTTTCCCTTTATTCCTGCTTCAGAGGACAAAGAAAGCACTAAGCCACTCCTGTTTCTGAAAAACCTGTTGAGGAAATAAGAGTTTATCATTCCTCCCACTCTTTCTTATCAACAAACCAGCGCCATAATTCAGCACACGAAGCACTTTTAAACTTAATTTATGTTAACACTTAAAACAACTTGTACATCATCATTCATGTTTTCACTGCTGTTGTTACATTTACAGTTGTTGTGACTGACTACAACACCGACAGCATGTAGTACTTTTGACCTAGCAGGAACCACTGGTGTAACAAACTCTGGCTTAGTAACACACTGAAACTAAAAGTCAATCTCAAAAGTGATTATGCAAAGCTGATTATCAATAACTGTGTTGCAGTCAATTAATTTATAAGGCAAAATCTAAAAAGTCTCACTAACTTTGTTATTGTGTCTCCACAGAGGGAATCCCTCAGGTGTACTATTTTGGTCCTTGTGGGAAATACAATGCCATGGTGCTGGAGCTGCTTGGGCCCAGTCTAGAGGACCTGTTTGACCTCTGTGACCGCACCTTCTCTCTCAAGACTGTCCTCATGATAGCCATACAGCTGGTAAGGCCTAAAGTGGGAGAGGAGTGAGCATGTGTTCAGAGGAGCTTGCTTTGGTGACCTCAGGCTTCCCAGAAAGTTATTCATAGTGCAACTGTGAATACAAATGTTGTCGTTAGCGGCTTGTTCCAGAGGGCAGGTTTACTGACCCCTCACCCTGACTCTGAACTTAGTGGGTAAATACCAGAAAGTCCGAATTTTAGTTTAGTAAAGTGTTTGCCTGGAAGATGAGGAAAACATTATCATTGGAGCTAGAAACAGAGTGGAGAAGAGTACAAAGTTCTGCAGTATCTAGTTCCAATTTTACTTTGAGTCTGAATTTGGTGTTAAAATCTTAGTCGATATAAGATGACACTGGTAAGATATTACATCAGCCACAACATGAGAGTATAAGAGAAGCCTGTGCATTTAACACTTACTCTTTTTTTTTTTTTTTTTTTTTTTTTTTTCACTCAAATGTTAAAAAATTGAGTAAAGATACAAGTGCTTGGGTTTAGGATGTTTTTATGTTCTAAACCTTTGCTGAGGTGGACATGCTTGTTCTGCTGTTGCAGTTTTGTCTTTGTTTTGGCTGCCATTAACATTTTAACGGGCAGGCTTTCTTTTTATCGCCTTTTACATAAACTGCTTTGAGTTTTCATGTTTGGAAACTGTTCAGCTTGCAGAGCGATTAAAACTTCAAATGCTAACACGGATCGTTCACCTAGATAACACGGATGGAGTATGTCCACACCAAGAGTCTGATCTACAGAGATGTGAAGCCTGAAAACTTTCTTGTTGGGCGGCCAGGAAGCAAGAGGCAGCACACCATCCACATCATTGACTTTGGTCTGGCCAAAGAATACATAGACCCCGAGACCAAAAAACACATCCCCTATCGGGAGCACAAGAGTCTGACTGGGACGGCACGCTACATGAGCATTAACACACACCTGGGAAAGGGTAAGGAAGTCTCAGGAATAGGCCTTTGATTAGCTGTCTAAATTTGGATATGCAAACTTTATTTGCATGAATATTTAGTTTAATGTGAATGTCCTAACTGGTTTGCTCACAAATGCAGCATTGCAAACAAATGGCATTAACCTGATTTTTACATACTGTTATCTGTTTAGTCACTGGGTGTTACCTGAATGTTGTTGATGTACGAGATAACCAGGGATACTTTAGGATTGTTAAATTAATCAGATTTTTCTGATTTCTGGGTTATTTGGAAGCATTTTAACCAGTAACCTCATACGCCTGTAGCACAATGCAGGATTATGGGCCCAGCACGGTAACTGTAGGTTTAACCCAGAGTTTTCAGTGTCACAGAGGTGGTCATTTCTACAGAAGAGTTGAAAACAAAAATAGCCATGAAGTCAATAAAAAAAATTGACGATATGTTTGTGCTTTTAGAAAGTTATTAACCTCTGTAAAATCTGCTGCTAGCACTCTTGTCCTTTTTTGGGCACATGCTGCCAGCAATGCCTGTTTTATATAAACGTGCTAATAGATTGGTAAACCCTGGACTGGCTGTTGGTTATCGCATTGATAACAACCTTCATGTGACCGCCTAGCATGATTGCCATTGTTAGTGTACATGAACCCTGATAAGGATAGATCTCAGTGTATTGAACTTGAACATTGATCGGTTTGTTGCCTTAATCAGTAGTTGGCGTAAAAAGCTGAGTCTGCTGCTTCTTCGTGACGCACGATTGGCCATCTTCATTTTAAGGCTCGATGAGGCGTTTTTAAGACGGGAACAGTGGACTCGTGCTTTGTTTCTTTGAAGCCAGTGTTAGTCTTACCAGCTGGTTATGAAATGAATTTGTTTATCACAGCTAACCTAATTTTCATCCTGATCTTGTACTTCCAGAACAAAGCAGAAGGGACGATTTGGAGGCCTTGGGTCACATGTTCATGTACTTCCTTCGAGGCAGCCTTCCCTGGCAAGGCCTAAAGGTACTGCAGCGATTTGCTTGTGTTGTCTCATGCTGATATAACGCTTGTCTTGTAATCCACTTGATGCGTGGCGTAGCGGTTTCTCTTTTGATACTTGACACCCACTCAACGTTAGCATCCTCTCAGACTGGTGACATTTTAAGATCTCGCTTTTTAGAAACTGAAACACTGAGAAACAGTTAAATAGGCACAGTTAGATACTTAAAATATTATCTCTTTATTTTTCTGTTGACTTTACACACCTTTTTCTACACAAACAATCAGATGTGACAGGAAACCACCTTCTGCACCTTGTTTTGCATCTTAAGAGCTGCGAGAAAAAGCTTACATGACTAAGGAGCACGGCCACAGTCGCAGGTGTCTGAAGGGCCGGTTTCAGCAGGCTGCAGAGTTGCTGTGGTTGCTTTTTGAAGGCATCAGTATCAAAGGTGTACACAGAACAGACTAGAAGACAAGACACCTCATCTGAACATTTGCTATGTGGGTGGAAGCTCTTGGTAGATGAATGTGAGGGATGTATAAATGTGGGGGATGTTGGATCGCTCTGGCCAACACAAACACACAACAGGAGAGTGAGCTTGAAAATCTGCTGAAGCTTATCGATCAATATATTGGCAGCTAAGGAACTCGCACAGAGTTGTGCTAAACCCCTGTATGGAGTGTAAAACTATACCACCCTGAAGGGTCGGGGGATGTGGTTGGGTTAGAGCAGAAGAACATCCCATCATGTGTGATAGAAAATTAAATAACAGCTGAGAAGCCTTTCACTTTCCCGTGCCAGTGAGGAGGTCGGTGACAGGTTGCCCTAGATTTGTGGGATTTTTTTCCCCACACCAACAAATGTCTGCAGCTGAGATGATGTTGCAAAGTGCTGATATCGACATGACATGTGGCAAAAGTGATCGAACTTTTGAGTCTAAAGAGCCGCGGCGGCACAAATGCAGGCGCTGCACATGTGTGATATCACGACTTGAGAATCTGTCCGTTTTGAATATTGGACATCTTCATGGATGCCTCAAGCAGCAGCACGTGCTCATATTTAGATTAGAGTAGAATCTGTAGTACAGTATGCATTTAAACTTGTTTCCCCTGCAGGCCGACACCTTGAAGGAGAGGTATCAGAAAATTGGAGACACCAAACGAGCAACGCCGATTGAAGTCCTTTGTGAAAGTTTCCCTGGTCAGTAGAGCGCTATTTTCCTCCTTTCGGGTGTATTTATTTTAAATTAAAGTGGTGCAGATTTCACAGTATAATATCTTTTGGTACAGAAGAGATGGCCACCTACCTGCGCTATGTGAGGAGGCTGGATTTTTTTGAGAAGCCGGATTACGATTACTTGAGGAAGCTCTTCACCGATCTGTTTGATAGGAACGGCTACGTCTTCGACTACGAATATGACTGGGTCGGCAAATCGCTCGTGAGTGCCTTTCACTGAACCCACCTGACCTCTGCTAGCGTCATCAACCCATGGCTGCATTTATATTGTTGCTCTCACTGTAATTATTTCTCAATAAAGCAAAGCTAATTATTTTTGCAAACCCGATTACCAAATTGCCAAAAGCGTCTCTCATCACGAGAGCAATAATATTATTTATTTTTGTTTGTTGTTTTTTTTAAAAATTTTCTTACTAAGGTTGTTTTGTTTGTGCTTTTGTGCGTTTGCCTTGCAGCCCACGCCGATAGGCCCCATCCCCAGTGACACGCCCGTGCAGCCCAGCAGCAGAGACAAAGCACAACAGCAGACCAAAAACCCGGTGAGGTTATCAGCAACGACATTAAAACACAACAATCACCACACCCGCCTACCAATATAGTTGCTTGGGTGACCACCCAAACCAGTCAGGTTTATTCTCGAGGTCACTCTCGTTGTTTCCAAATGTAAGCAACTTCCTGTTCACGTCTACAGTCTGACTATTCGGCAGTGACGCCCGCTTCCCCACAAAGTCCGTAAAGTAAAAAAAACAACAAAAAAACGAATGCCTTTGGAGCAAATTAACGGGCACGTGCCGTTACGAGGGAGACTCTCCAGCTGTGAAACAAAGCATCGTTTTTGACTTGGTTAAATTCTTCACACCTTGCCACGCTAAGCTCAGTCATTGCATGCATGAGTTGAAAATGCAAATTGCATTGTTCACACCAGTAATGACAAAGTACAGACGGGTGACAAATAAATGAAAAGAAAATCCAAACTTTAGGAAGGTGACGAGCTGCCAGGACACCACCTGGATTTTTTATACCTCTTGAACTCTCCTGGAGGGTTTGAGCACCGTCTTGCAGCCAAGCTCAAAATGTGCCATTGGTGTTCACTTGGGCTCATATCTCCTGACTTTTGGGGCCATAGCACACGATTCACACTATTTTCATAATCACCAAACCAATCAGTGACTATCCTGGAAGAGATCACTCCTGTCAGAACAGCCACTCAGCATAGCATTGTATCAATGAGCAGTCAAACATCCCTTTAGGCTCCTTCTCTCACCCCAGCTGGCCCCGCCCCTCCCTGAGCCTGGTTCTGCCGGAGGTTTCTTCCTGTTAAAAGGGAGTTTTTCCTTCCCACTGTCACCAAAGTGCTTGCTCATAGGGGGTCATATGATTGTTGGGTTTTTCTCTCTATGTATTATCGTAGGGTCTACCTTACAATATAAAGCACCTTAAGCTGTATAAATAAAATTGAATAGAATTGAAAAGTGGGCCCATACCAGGTGGGAGATGCCGGAGTCACCAGATCACTTCACTGTGGCGATCAGGGGTTCATGTTTTTCCTTTAATTTGTCATCCGTCTTTATTTGCTTAGTCTGTGACAAAGCGTAGACTTTTTGTTGTTAATAGCATGCTATCCGAGCCTTGTTTTTGTTTTTATATAATGTTAATGATAGGATAATGATTCATTGGTTTTATTATGCCAAAAAAACATCTATAAAATATAACCAGTGATAACAAATAATTTTCCTGATCATGAAGTTGTACTAGGTGAGTCTGACTCATCGGTTCCAGTAAAGCTGTACAAGGAATCCATTTGACTTTATGATTGACTTGTTACTGTGGACTCTAGCCTCTTTTTATTACTCTCTGTTTAATGCAATTGGCTCGGCGATAACGTTCCACCTTTTAAAGCTCGCAGAGCACGGCCTTCTGCACCATGTACAGTAATGGCTGTAAAAGCTTTAACATCCTGCTTAAAACAGCTTATCAATAGAAAGCACTCTCCGTGAGCATCTGTAGCCAAACTTCATATTTGTATATATATTTTTTAGGTCAGTGAAAGCAGAGTGTAAAAACTGCTGTACTGTAAACCCGAGTCCACAGCTAAGTTTAAAGAATCTGTGATGACGTGGAGGGTTGTCGCCGTTTAATTAGACTCAGCGGTGCCAGCTGAGCCGATCAAGGCTGTTTTCTTTTACTCCTGCATGATTTTACTAGAGTGTTGATCTGTGCTTCACATAAATTTTTGCTTCCCTCTACTCCTCTATTAACATAGTTCGTCTTAACAAGCCTGCTTTTGCTTGGGAGATGTCTTCTATAATTTTTGTTTTTGTTTTCTTTTTTTTTTTTAACCCCCCCCCCCTCCTCTCATTGTCCTTCCACATTTCTGCCCTCACCCTCTTCAACCACATTGCCTTTCCCTCACTCTTCACCCCCTGACCCATAACCCCCACAACCTTCTTTACCCCCCTCTCCCTTCTCACCACCTCACACCCACCTGCCTCAACCCTTTTTGCTCTTTGCGTCAAGTCGCCTGAGCCCAAAGGAAGTGAGTCTCAGCCCACTCCCGTGACCAATAAGGAGACTCTGGGGTCGCACCTCACAGCTGAGCGGCTGGGGGGCTCTGTTCAGGTACTGCTGCTGCTACAGCTGCTGCTTTGATGGCTCATGCATGAGGCCACATAGGTTTGTCTGTGTGTCTGACCCCCCCACCTCTCTCACTGACTTCACACTGCCTGCCCGTTAGATGCTCTGTCTCGACTCTGTGCTCGAATCAGACTGTGTGAATCCTGTGTGTCACTGCTGTCGGTCTGCTTCTAGGCTGCTTGCATTCAAGGCCATCCAAAGATGACATCCAGCAGTATCTTATAAAAAAATAAATACAGATTACTATACAAATTCATAATAATAATAATAATAATAATAATAATAATAATAATAATAATAATAATAATAATATAAAAGAAACACCAAAAGGACAAACAGCTCAGTCTATTTTTGTACATTTATTTTAAGATGATGGAAGAGCAATCAAAACTATAATCTTTGTGTTTTTGCTGTTTTCAGTGTGTACACTCTGTCACCAGAAATACGTCTCAGCGGACATTGTGGTGCACAAGCGCCACCCAGTGTCGGCTAATCGAACTGCAGTATTTAAAGGATGGGTTCACATTCTTGTCTTGCAGTCTGTATTCACATATCAGGTTTTCCTTGCAGTTTTCCTTTCTCTTGTTCAGCTGTCCATCAGCTGATTTATTTTTTTTTTCAGTGTGTTTCAAACTGACTTTAGCAACAAGAAGAGATTTTGGAGTAAAAACGAAGGAAAGGATTTCTTACCCGCCTCAAAAAGCAGGAGAAATGATCACAGCAAGGAAGATCTCTTTCAATACTTGTTCGGTGCCTTATTTGTGTTTTAAGACAGAAATGAACTGTGTGAACCCGTCCTTTAAACTTTGTTGGCTTTAGTTGGCTCATCCTGGGTTACTTGCTTAACTGTTTTCTTACCTGAGAGGGCGGATGACTTGTGATAGTCAAGGTGCATTTATTTGATCCTGTGAATGTTCATCTACTGGATTCAGTCTGGTGTCCTTCTCTAATGTTGCAGGTGATGAGCTCAACAAATGGCGAGCTGAACACTGATGATCCCACAGCCGGACACTCCAACGCTCCCATCACCGCTCCCACCGAGGTTGACGTACCTGACGAAACCAAGTATGTGGGGGGGGGGGGAGATCCTCACATTCACACACAGAAAACACATGCTTGTCTTTTTCAGTGCTGCTCATCTTTGGATTGGGGTTCAATAACAAGTCCAAATCCAAAATTGGTGCTGAAAAGCATCTAAATCGTTTTGTGTTCCTTGTTGTTAGCTCCTCTATGGAGAAACCTTTTGTCGGCTGAGTACAGGCAGCCACTTAGTCACACTAACGAGCTGCAGTTTGTGCCTTTTTACATAGTGTTTCCATGCATCCTACTTCAGTGAACTTAGGTTTGTTTATATAGAAATACAGCAGTGCATTTATATACACTGTTTTAACCTATCACAACAATATAAAGATAATGAGAAATCAGATTTTCTCTATGACAATCTAGTATTGGAGCTATTACCTGCTGTAAATATGGCAGCCTCTGTTCTAAGTCTGACTAAAACATCAAGTATGAGTGTGGCACTGTCATATCTCTGTTTGTAGCGTCCTGTGTATGTAGACCAGTAAAAACCTCTAATCCTGTTTCAGAAAAACAGGATTACAATCAGGTTGTAGCAGCTGAGGCGTAGTAGGAATGCTAATAATGGGACTTAAAGTTCACCAGCAGGGAGGGGAACATTTTAACTGTTGCACATGAAGAATATAACTGTAAGTGTAGTGAAGCAGGCTAGACCTACTTTATTGTTAAAACTCCTTTGTTTTTAAAAACAACAACAGCCACTTTTAATCCTCAGAAATATGTTTAAATGAATATGGCTCATTTCTGTGTGGAGTTTGCGTGTTCTCCCCGTGTTTGCGTGGGTTCCCTCCGGGTACTCCGGCTTCCTCCCACCGTCCAAAGACATGCAGCTTGTGGGGATAGGTTAATTGGATAATAGAAATTGTCACTAGGTGTGAATGTGTGAGTGAATGTGAGCGTGAATGGTTGTCTGTCCCTGTATGTTGGCTCTGCGACAGACTGGCGACCTGTTCAGGGTGTACCCCGCCTCTCGCCCTATGACAGCTGGGATAGGCTCCAGCGCCCCCCGCGACCCTGAAAAAGGATAAGCGGAAGCGAATGGATGGATGGATGGAATATGGCTCATTTAATTTAGAAACATTCTGAAACATTCTTCGTGTTCACGTTGTCTTTTTTCTACGTGATTCACAGCCCACAACTTTGCTAGCTCTAGTTAATTTTAAACAGGCGACCAGCTAGATTACCATCATCATAGTTGAGCTATGCGACTCTTTTCCATTAGCACCTACTCGGCTTGACTCGACTTTTTCTTACTGGGTTTTGGTTGTTTTCCGTTACACTTGTGTACCACCCCAGTGTGGGTGGGGTCGCTGTAGCAAGGAGGCTCGACAGTCCTGTGACGTCATTCGCATGCGAGACAAACACAACGCACCAATGGAGGACAGTGCAAACGTCTGCACCCTGTCAGACCACGGTGTCGTTTGTGTGTTGCCGTGTTTCAAAAATAGCGGCTTTGATTCTTTTGAAGGGGTCGCTCTCATGACTCATCCACTCACATCACTCCCCGGCTAATGAGCGCCATGGAGTCTGTTGACGTCACATTTTTTGGCTCAACTCGGCTCACGTGGATAACACTAAAAAAGCACCTGGTACATGACACTGCCGCCTAGTGGAAAACCCTAAAGACCGAGCAGAGTCGAGTCGATTAGGTGCCATGGATGATCCTCAAAGATGATCCCCAAAAACAAATATTTGTAGTTTCAAACATGAACATCTGAGCTATTAAAAGTCCACGACTTCCTTAATTCATTTATAACTATTATGAAGACAAATGATGAGATTACAGTAAGTGAAATGTCTGGTTAAAAGAAAGGAAGCCAGATTAGAGCTGGTTACTGAACCCCAACCGTCACAAGCGGTGTTATGTACCAGTATCTACATGTGTGTAAATACCTGCTTTTCTAAAGGAAGCCATGCCTTTGTGTTTGTGCAGGTGCTGTTGTTTCTTCAAAAGGAGGAAGAGGAAAGCGCTCCAGAGGCACAAGTGAAAGAAGAGAACAGAGAGAACTTGAAACATTGTGGTCACTGTCAAGTTTTAAATGGAAGCAACTACACAGACTCCCCCACCCCCCACCGCCCATTATCTCTTTCCAGCTACCCCCCTTCCCCTCACCTCCTTACTCCTTTCATTCCCCGCTGTCACCATGTACCTCCCCGCTTGAGTTCTCTCTCTCTCTCTCTCGATCCCAGCGCTCCCCAGCGAGTAAAAGGAATGTTGCAGTCACAGCGACTCCACAACAGACTCCTGATTCCTTTACAGATGAAAAATAAACAAACCTGCATCACCACATGAGGGCAGTGTGAGGGGGAGGGGCTCGAGAAAAACGTTTAAAAAAAACAAACAAAAAAAAAAAGCTGTAACAATGAAACTCGAATACCGTGGCGTGAATATGAAAAAAGATACTGTTTGAAACAGTTGTTGTATTCTAGATTCCATAAAGAACGTGTGTTGTTCGAACAGTCAGCTGTTGATCAGGGGAAACCATTCAAGTGGTTCGAGTGCAAGAAATCTGCTCCTTTATTAGGAAATTGTTCATTTTATTTTCTTTGGTGTGTCTTTTTTTGGGATCAAGGTGAAAGAGGAAAAGGTGAACTATGCTGATGTTAAATGTGAGCGACACAGGAAGCATTTCATCTATAAATCAGAATCTGGAGGATTTTTATGTATTTTTTCTTCCTCTTTGTTTTTTTCGTTTTGTTTTTTTTTTGTAAATGAATCCTCAGTTTTCAAAGTCAAATCCCTGCATTGAAAACTTATTTTTATGTTGTAGTGTTCTCAAGTTCAATTCTTTCCTGACTCTGGCTTTCTTTTATTTTGTTTTGTCTGTCGACGCGGACTTTGTAGCACAGTCACTGGCCTCAGGTACTGTGGAAGAATGAGAGGAACCGATATTAAGCTCTCTTATTATTATTGCACTTTTTGGAGGAAAAAAAAAACAATTACAGTGGAAAACTTTAGGTTTGAAATTAACAATTAAGGAAACAACTTAATAAAGACTGATCTAGGAAGAGTCCTTCACAATGCTTATATCTGAGTTATGGCTGAAAAATGTTGTGGATTCTCATGAAAAGAAAAGGAGATGTCTTTTTTTGATTTTTATTTCTTACATCAAAAATAATTTACCAGGAAATCATAGTTTGTGCCTTTCTAAGTAAAATGTTTAAAGCTCAAGTGAGTGTCCCGCAATGACATTTTATCTAATCTGACCCTAATGCTCACTGGATTACTCTGTGTGTGTGTGTGTGTGTGTGTGTGTGTGTGTGTGTGTGTGTGTGTGTGTGTGTGTGTGTGTGTGTGTGTGTGTGTGTGTTTGTATTTTTTCCCAAATCTGGAGGTTTTGCAGGCAGATGACTCTGTGCACATCCCTGTCAGTCACTTATAAGTCAGTATACATCTTTCTGTCTCCTGCTGTAACGCCACATCTGTACAGTGGTGGCGGTTTGGCGTGTGTGCTGTGCCACCTCAGCAAGACGCAACGGGCAACAACCCACATCTGTCTGACCCGCTGTTCACTTTCATCTGGAGGTCACAGATGGTCAGGGAGGTTAACTCGTTTAAAGGGTACACGAGGTCTGGGCTGCTGTTTTCGATCAAACTGTACTCGACAGAAAAAATTACATTTTTTTTTGTGTGTGTGTTTTATCATGTTTCCCATCAGCCCCTGTTTCATGTAGCCCTTTAATACCTTTTTGTTCCACTCGTCTGAGGGCCTGCTGCCTCGGCGTACATCGGTGCCAAACATTTCTTCAACAGCTTTGAAGATTATCAGAAAGATTTTCCCTTTAATTTTTACGTTGCATTTCCTGTAAAAGTGAGAGGAGGGAAAAAAGTTGAAATTCCTCTGGATTTGTGAAAAACCCCACAATGCATCTTTCTTCACAGCTTCACCCTCTGCTGTAATCAGTGGAACCTCTTTTTGGTTTTGATGAGCCGTCTTGCTGTCACGAATTGTGGCCTGCTCCTTTAAGGACACGATCGAGCCTTCCTACCGGTATGATTGTTGTTGCACAGGGCTGATCATGTGATTGATGACGAAGTGAAAGGCACGACACGTCACAGTTTCGGTTTACAAAAAGTGATCTTGCTCATTAATGTGGGTGGTATCAAAGAATTTTACGGGATGCTCAAGATTTAGTGTTTTCATTTAAACCAAACAACCTCGGGATGTATTTAAAGTCACACGAGACATTTGGATCGACGACACAAGTCGATCAGCTTCTTATGAATTAATGTTTTACCTTCTCAGTTTAGTGATTTATTTTGAAAGGGGAGATAAATGTGTGTCTGAGCAGGTTTCGGAAGACAAATGTGCTTAAATAACCCACCAGGTGAAGTCAGAGGAGCCAGCTGTCTGTAGTCACAGTGTTGTCGTGGCTTCATTAGACAGCGTGCGCTGCAATAACCCAAACACAGAACAAAGGTGTGACTCGGGGTGATCAGGTGCGCTGTTGACGCCCAAGACTTTCCCCCCTTTTAGGCCCTGAGGTCACTCTTTTAAAAGTTGGGTGGGAACCTGGCTTTGCAAAATCACCGCGTTTATTAATTTTATAATTCAGGTTTTGTTTTGTTTTTCTGGAGATGGCAGGGTTGACCCATGTAAATTCTGCTCTCCGTCTCTTAGTGTACCTACTTGCATTATGTATTTGTAAATATGACAACGACAGATCTCTAATTGTGAATAAAGCAAAGTTTTATCACAGGAGTCAACGTGGAGCAGTTTGTGTGCCTGCTGATCGCTCTTTGTCAGTCTGCAGGCGGGTTTGTTACCCAGCGGGACTTAATTCTGAACGACCTCCTGCGTGGGTCACACATTTAATGGTTAACCTGCGATCACAGCGCAGTTAAGGTGTGTGTGTGTGTGTGTGTGTGTGTGTGTGTGTGTGTGTGTGTGTGTGTGTGTGTGTGTGTGTGTGTGTGTGTGTGTGTGTGTGTGTGTGTGACAGCTGACTGGCCAAGAAGCGGACGGAGTATGCGTGCCTCTGATTGGATACGGGCCACACCAGGACAGCGGGCGTCGGGCACGGTAAGAGGAAAACATGGCATCTGCTGGACGCATGACCGGCGGCTCTCTGTCATTTTGGGAGTGATCTCCTATATTCTGCCACAAACATTATGCCAGTGATTATACCCATCATCATTTTTTAAAAATTATAATCGGTACAGTACAGAGTTATGACGGGGTGGTTTTTACCCGTGCGTAATAACTTACATTAGGACATGTCCAAACATATTGGTAATGGAAGCATCATAACATCCTTATGGTAATAATTAAATATCATATATCTATCTATAGAGAGAGAGAGAGAGAGAGAGAGAGAGAGACAGAGAGATATAAAATCTATATGTTTTTTTCTTAAGATACATTTTTCAGTTGGTCTAATATTTTAAAAACATTTAAAGGACTTTGCGCGTTTGTGTTTCAAGAACAGACTCCTCGGTGGGCCCATGTCCTCTATTTCCTTCCTTCCTCCATCATCATCATCATCATCATCATCATCATCATCATCATCATCATCACCATCACCACCACCACCACCACCACCACCACCACCACCATCATCATCATCATGATGTTTTCGGAGGAACTTCAGCTAAAATGATCGGTTGCTCACAGCATGTAAAATCAAACTGATTTAAAAGCATAAATGTAAAACCAAAAACATCAGAGGGGCATTTTTAAGTATCTAAATGAGAGACAGCTGCTGTTACCAAACTACAGGTCACCTTTGTCTGAGCTTTTTAAGCTGTACTTAACCAATAATAAAGTGACGTTTATATCACTTCGAAGCATTTATGACTCAGATGATAAAAAACACTTTAGGTTTCCTTCCTGCTATAGTAGCTATCTCTTCTGTTATATGCGGATAGAAATGTCGGTTTACATAAATACATCTTAAGAATTTCACCCCAAAAAACATTCATCAGTGTGATGTATAAAATCAGTCCCTTTCAAAACGTCCTGTGAGCCAGTCTAGTAAAAGGTGGTGACTCAGATAATGTTATATGGGACTAATAAATCATTGGAAACACGATTTTTCATAAGCAGTTTTATATTTAAAGTGCTCAAATAAATGTATTTGCCAAACTGTTGAACTAAACTAATGTTGTTGAATTATCTCTTGGTCACACTGTGGTCTTGGTATTTTCTGAAAACATGAATGATGAGGTGAGCTCTAGTCCGATTCCTTCCATGCCTCCCCTTTTCCTTCTGTTCCTCCTGAGTCTCCTTCTTAGCTTTAAAGAAGGCAAGGCAAGTTTATTTATATAGCACAATTCAACAACAAGGTGATTCAAAGTGCTTTACAGAGACATTAAAAACAAAAACAAATAAAAAGCATGATTTAAATATGATTAAAACAAGCAAGCAAGCAAACAAACAAACAAACAAACAAAACAGTAGATAAAATCAGAACAGTAGATAAAATCAGTAGTTAAAAAGTAGGTTTTGAAATTTAAACTTAAGTGTGGATTTGGTGCTTTATTCAAATGCAGCTGAGAACAGGTGAGTCTTCAACCTGGATTTAAATAAACTGAGTGTTTCAGCTGATCTGAGGCTTTCTGGGAGTTTGTTCCAGATATAAAGAGCATAAAAGCTGAATGCAGCTTCTCCGTGTCTGGTTCTGACTCTGGGGACTGATAACAGACCGGATCCAGATGACCTGAGGGATCTGGAAGGTTCATACTGGGTCAGGAGGTCACTGATGTATTTCGGTCCTAAACCATTCAGAGCTTTATAGACCAGCATCAGAACTTTAAAGTGATAGTAAGCTGATTTTGTTATTGTCTTAATGTGTTTTTCTAAGTTTAGGTCTGCATCCATCACTACACCCAAATTTCTCGCCTGGTTTGTGGTTTTTAGGTGTATAGATTGAAGTTCTCTGGTGACCTGTAATCGTTTTTCTTTTGCACCAAAGACTATTACCTCAGTTTTATTTTTGTTTAGCTGGAGAAAATTGTGGCACAACCAGTCATTAATTTCCTCAATGCATTTACCAAGAGCCTGTACAGGGCCTCGGTCTCCTGGTGACATTGTTATATATATTTGTGTGTCATCTGCGTAGCTATGATAGTTTATTTTGTTGTTCTTTATAATCTGTGCCAGTGGGAGCATGTAAATGTTAAACAGAAGGGGTCCCAAGATGGAACCTTGGGGAACTCCACATGTGATACATGTCTGCTCAGATGTGAAGTTATCTATTGATACAAAGTATTTCCTGTTTTCTAAGTATGTTTTGAACCAGTTTAGTACAGTCCCTGAAAGACCTGCCCAGCTCTCCAGTCGTTTGAGTAATATGTTGTGGTCAACTGTATCAAATGCTGCACTGAGATCCAGTAAAACTAAGACTGACATTGTTCCACTGTCTGTGTTCAGACATATGTCATTAAACACTTTGGTCAGAGCGGTTTCAGTGCTGTGGTTCTGTCTAAAGCCTGACTGGAAGGCATCATAGCAGTTATTCTGTTTTAAGAAGTAATTGAGCTGTTGAGAAACTGCTTTTTCAATAATCTTACTTAAAAATGGGAGATTTGAGATCGGCCTGTAGTTATTCATTTGTGTCTTGTCAAGATTGTCCTTTTTCAGTATAGGTTTAATTACAGCAGTTTTTAGTGATTCTGGAAATATCAGGCCTGTGCAAAAAAACAAAACGTATGGAAAACTGTTCGCTGCAGGTTGCCAAATATCAAACGCACCCAGAACAGAGCAAATGGAGCTGCATATCAGTGGATGCTGTGGCCTGGACTTCCAGGCTGTGCACAGTGTGGATTCCCTCCCATCACAGACCTCTCTTTGTTCAGGGCAAGAAAGGAAATACCTGAGAGGTTTCAACACCTCTGGCAAAATCAGAAATTTCATCTGAGCTGTCTCTTTCACAGAAACTGGTTCTCATAATAGGTGCTGGGGTATTGTTCTCTTCGGTCTTCCACATGGGTACAAAAGAGGCTGGCTCAGCCGCACAGGGATGATCACCTGATCTTGACTGCACCGTCATAGGAAGCTGTAGTTCACTCTTGGTTCATTGAGCCATCCTTTTACCAGGTGGAGCTTGAATCTGTGATGAGTAACTTTTGGCTCATTCAGAAAGTTTCTAATAGGAAAATCTCTGACACTGCCGAAGGTGCTGGGTTCAAATGTCTTGACTGTCTTTCTGTGTGGCGTTATTTGGTGATTATAAATTGACACTAGGTGTGTATGTGAAATCTGAAATCTGTAACTGTTAGGTTTGTGACGAGCTGGCAGCCTGTCCAAGGCTCACTCAGCTTCCTGCCCTGTGTTTGATGCTGTGGATGAGTTGGATCAGCCTCTGAATTCTCACCACCTTTGAATAAAATAGTAGTTCAGTACATTTAACTTCTAAGTTTAACAGACTTTCATAAAAACACCAATGCACCACAGTTTGCACTGGATGCTATCTCGGAGCATCTACACCACCAAAGAAAAGTTCAAGGTTCAACTTGAATGCACACAGAAATTAACGCTTTCACATTCAGTCTCATTTCTTCTGTCTGTCGTGTAAGACTCCATGATGTTGAGCTCAGGTGTAGGTCCCCACCATCTACTGCAGAGACTCCTCATTCTGGGATAACCAGGTGCACCTGACCAATAGTGAACTTATCTCACAGCTGTATCTCAGTTTACCTCACAAGCTCACGCATGTTACCAAAACTATGGCCACACAATGAGTTGTGTGGCTTTGTTCAATGTTTTGTGGCAGCTGAGTAATAACTTTTCCTTTTCCGCTCTTAATCTAAAATGTTGCCATCATAACTCTGCTGATGTGGCTTTGTGTTCTCTTTGGCTCTGAAACCAGTCAGCCAGCTCAGAGGCATCAGTGTCAGCTTTTTTCAGTTTCACTCTGAGCTTTGGTTTAATATTTATTATTATAGCAGAGCCGCCCAGGGTGCACACCACCTCTCTGGGACAGCTGGGATGGGGCTCCAGCCACCTTTAAAAAGATTCACCTGTGCTGTGTTTGACAGTGGGAGGTTCTGTTATTGGAGACAAAGTTACTCAGTGTAACTGTTGACAGTATGTTATCAGTCATATAAATCAAATATTATTGAAAATAAGCAGGAGTAAGGCAGTTGTAAAGCACTGTATAAAATGTATTTCTAATAGAGTGATGAAAACACTTGCTGAATCATTCGTTTTGTCACATTTAGATTATTGTTCGACCGTTTGGTCAAACAACTGGAATAAATTTGTATAAGTTGCAAATTGCTTGTTTAGTTCTACACTTTCCTTTTAGTAGCAGTGTTGGCCAAACCAGCCTTGTGTTCATTTCTCTAAGTGTAAAAGGCAGGAGTAATTATTCCACAGTTAGTTTTATTAGAAAAATCATCGTAGCAAAAGCACCAAAAATTCTTGTTAATTTTTTGTGATGTACATCAATACTCTACACGTCAGTCGACAGACAGGCGCCGTTTTTTGTTCCCTCCCTGCTCAACTAACCCAATGCAGAGGAGAGTACAGTATAGAGCAGTGATGGTGGCACTGAATTCACTTCCACAGTTTTTGGTCTTAGGAATGAACACAACAACTTGTAAAAAATTGCAACAGTATATATTTACACAGGAATAATCCTTAGAGTTGGTTATTTGTTGTTAGGTTTTCGACGTTTTATGTGACGAGCATGTCGGTCCCTGGGATGGAGTTAATCATTTAAAAAGGAAATGAGCTACTGTGAATCCTAAAGATGTTTATTTGTAACAATTAATGTCAATTAATTAATAAAATAAACTAAAGTGAACCTCCATAACCCTGAACTGGATAAGCTGTGAAGAAAATGAACGAGTGGATGGATGTGGATTATTATACCGAGCTATTCTTGGAGGTTGTGGATTTTCCAATAGCTGCATTTTGTTTTATCCTGTCGTATATATAATAGGTTTTTATACTATAGTCCCACATGGGATGACAAATCCATCCACAGTCAGTATATGACGGCTGTTATATCAGCTGGAGCCGTGGTCTTGTGTCAACTGATCAATTTGAAAGAAAAATTGGCTTGAAATGAAATGTGCTTGTTTATTGTCAGATGGGCTGTTTTGTTGACTCACTGCTGGTGTTTGGGTTTTTGCCACTTTGGTGTTCATGGACAGTAAGGTCCATAAACACCAAAGTACAATGATTGCTTTGTGGTTTCCCCAAAGGTTGATTCTGTTCATCTGGACGCAATGTTTTCAGTGGGAGAAACGTTTGGTGAGCTCTTCGGTCTTAGTCGAGACTGAGTGAGAGTTTCTGAGCTGTTTTTAGACTTCAGTGTGTCTTGCTGTTTCTAAAGGAACTGTAGTAATACTGGCAGCAAAGTGGAGCTTTTTGTTTATGGATCAGTGGGTCTGACAGACAAGGTGCCTAATGGTGTTGGGGTCATACTGGTCCAGAGTGTCCCGTCTTGCAGAAGAGTCCCTCTGTGACTGACACCCGGCGGTTATCTGTGTCTTACAGTCTTTAATGGAAGCTGTCGAGAAAGAAAATATCAACCAGAAAATACGTCTGATTTCACAACACACACACACACACACACACACACACACACACACACACACACACACACACACACACACACACAGGTAGCTGAATGCAGAAATAAGCATTAGGTGGCTGTTGCTCCAAAATCTAGTTAGATTATCTACCGAAGAGATGAAGAAGTGCTGTACAACAGGAGGTTGTTATTCAGGCCTTTTCAGCTACATTCTGCATTTACAGAGTAATTATCTAGTGTCTGTAGCTGAAGCTCAGACCGGGACAGGGCTCCCTTGGACTGCTTTGAGGATGCGAGAATTTGTCGGAAGCAAACTTATGACATATTTGTATTTTGAGGCTTGAGGTCTTTTTCTATTTATCAGCATGTGAACATTCCCACCTGTGATAAAAACACACGGGATGATGTCTACAGTAACACAGGTCAGGTCTGTACCCCGGTGCCCCGCAGGACTGTTTTGCTTAAACAGACTGGGATGTGTTGGGTTCAACTCTACAAAACAGTCAGACGTGCTACCTCACACACAGAAAAACATAATTACTGTACAGGGACTAAATAACCTCTGATATGATGGCAGGATTACATATATTTTGGATTTATGCTGATTTCTCTCAGTTTTGGTATTTGATGGATCTCACTGATATATGAGTATATTTAGACATAATTTACTGATTGAGACTTAAAAGTAAAATCTGTGCAGATAAAGCCAGGTAAGCCAGGCTACCATCAAGCTTATGAATATGTAATGCAATGCCTTACTGGAGGAGTTTAGGCTGCTGAATTCTATAATTATATTAAAATGTAGCTGCGTGACTGAGGATTAAAGTTACAGCTCTATTTACAAATGAAGCAGATGATTAGAGCTACATGTCATGGAGGATTTGACGTGTTCACAATCACAGTGACTCGTGCTGTGAGGCACTAGAAGGGGAAAATGTTTTTAAAAGGCTGCAATGAAGAGTTTTTATTCCTGATTTAAAAGGAATGGAGTAAAACATTCCTCTCCATGTCTCCATTGTACTCTGTGAAGCCAAATGTCTTAGCTGACCTGGCACTGGCAGTGTTTGTGGCGCCGATCCAAGGAGGTGAACCTCTTGAACTTCACTTTTTTTGTGCGCTTAAACACGAAAGGTGACACCTTCCTGACTATTACAGTTTGCACCGCTTTGATCTTGTGTGCTCTAGGAAATGAATGACCAAAAATTGATTGGTTGTGAGATGAAAATAGAACAGTGAAGGAAAAACTGCACGAGTGTGATGTGATTTTATTCTTTTAAAAGGAAGTGTTTCTTTGTTTGCTTTTAAGGGTCAAACAGCAATAAAAAAAAATTAAAAAAAAACAGGACATTTTGAATTATGGCATGAATAACAAAACATTACACTAACATGAATCATACATGCATGAAATACCACAGGTTTATTTACAAGCACTCCTTTAATCCTTGTT
Source organism: Oreochromis niloticus (assembly GCF_001858045.2). NCBI lineage: Eukaryota > Metazoa > Chordata > Actinopteri > Cichliformes > Cichlidae > Oreochromis > Oreochromis niloticus. The sequence continues at coordinate 2,034,655 of NC_031981.2, read as the reverse complement.
TATTAAGGTTCATTGAGGATAACAGTGTAATAGAGCAGCATTAAAGTAAAAATACAGGGAATAAATGAGGAATATTTGTTGATATGGCGCTATCATCTCTACTACTATTACTATTTTACTCTATCAGCTCTACTTATTAAACACACCAGTTTTTTTTCTACATGTATTAATTTTATCAAACTGTATTAGAACTGCTGATAAGTATCGGTGTTATTTATTATGAGTGTTTATGTGACTTTAGGACAGTACACTGGACACATGTGTTGGCCCCCAACTGCAAACTTTTCTTCTAATTTTATATCCGTCATGACTTCCTGTATAAACCTGTAAAAACCTCTCCAGCCATATTAATTAATAAATACATAATTAAAGAGCACGTGCCAAAAATACAGTTTATTTTATTGATTTTTAATTTGTATTTTTTCCTCTCGGTGTTATTTTCTAGTGTAAAACTTTTTACGGTTTGTTAATGAGCTTAAAGAACTATATTGTCTGGCGGACGACTATGCCTGCTTCCATTTTTTTTTTTACCCTTTTTGCTGCTAAATGTTATTACTGTGTATCTGCTGCGAAAACATTACTTTCTAATCATGCGTGCGTCTGCTGTGGTCGTCGTGCTAAGGCAGAAAGCGTGACCTCTTGCGGTTGAAAGGCGGCGGTGTAGCGCGGCGGGCCTCATCACCGAGGCGGACTAGCGGGACAAAGCACTTGTTCAGAGACCGCTCACTGCGCCTGTGTGCCTGGGACGCTGCAGACGGAGAAACCGCTTCAGCGCTGCTTTCAGATAGAGGTTTACTTTAAACACAGAAACGCATTTTTTCTACGGGCGCTTTAGTTTCCCAAACAGCTTCACACTTTTAAAGGAAGGAGAGTTTTGACAGGAAATAAGGGCGGACACTGGTCAAGTTTTTACCCCCCCCCCCTTCGGCGACCTCAGGTAAGATAACCGTGAGGTGGACGGAGGTAATAATAATAGCAGACTGTGACCTTTTTTGCCTCTAAGAAGTGAGCTAACTTTCTTTACTGTCTCATAAAGTTGTTCATACTTGCCGCTGTTACAGCGAGTGTCGGATTTAACGGTAACTACACGGTACGTTTGTTACTTCGACAGGTGGGCTAACGACCCCCGAGAGTCCTGCTAGCTAGCTTACGATACATAAATCTGTTTAAAACTACTTATACCAGAATCCCTCCTGCTCGAAAGAGCGTAAAACCCCACCTGTATTGATATCACGACGTGTATTTAGTTTGAAGTAAAATAAATCACCGTTAAACCCAAAGTACTTGATCATTAAGCATGTAATCGGTTAGACTGCTGTGTTGTGTTGGTATTTACCTCAGTGATGTATGTACCCAGGTTAGCGCTTATAAATATGAATACATGTGTGTGTGAAGTTGTGCTTTGGCCATGCAAGACACTGCACACCTTACAGTGCCTTTAATGATCATATCATCCTTCATATTTACAAGCAGAGCTATTCTCTTGGCTGATCCGACTCTTAACTAATGCAACCTTTATTAAGACCGTGTAAGCTTTGTAGACACCATGGGGCTGTTGCCTCCCTCCCTGCTTCAGTTTTGCCTACTTTTTCCTCAATCAGCTGGTTATTCTGTAAAGTAATTGTTGGAGGTCCGTATGCCTGTCTTTGTGTCTCAAACAGTCTCGCACGGGGAGGGCTCTAAGACCACCAGGTGAAACACGTTCCTGAAGCTTTTTTCGTGTTAGAGCATTAAAGGAAACCTGTGATTATTCCCCACAGATTTTATGGTGCAGGAGCTTTGTCAGTGGGGTGTTTTTGAGCAGGAAGTCTTGGCTGACTCCCGTGTGAGTGTGCCAGTGGGTCGCAGCCTACATCGGGCAGGGTTCTAATAGTTTTTGACAGATGTACGGCATGTGACTGTATAACTGGAATTCCTTTATGAGCGACAGATGATAGAGACTCTGTGTTGTAGTGGTGCTCAGGCTGCGGCTGGTGGGCGTCTGACATGACCTGTGACTTCGGTCCAAACACTGTGCTCTCTGCCCAGCCTCAAAATGAGCCAGGCAATCCAGTGTTAGACAAACACATGTACTGATACTGCTACTACTGTCGGTCTTGTACTACTCCTGCTACAGTAGATACACTGTGTTCAGGCCAATATTGGGAGCAAAGGTTCCCAATAAGTAATCCCCATGTTTTTGTGGGCTATAACAATCATTATGCTGAGGACACAAACATCTTTCTTGTTCATGTGCAAACTCTTAATCTGAAGTAGTAGTAGTAGTAGTAGTAGTAGTAGTTTTATTATTTATTTAAAATAGAGTATTTTAAGTGTGTAGTGGCTTGTTGGCTGATTTTGATCAGTTCAAGATTTGGATTTCTTCCGTGAGATGCCCTGAGGTGCTCTGCTTTTGCTAGGGCAATCAAGTGGAAATTTTAAGGAGGAGCAATTAAAAGTGAGGTGGAAGTCACGCAGTCAGAGCTGCGTGGGCTGCCCTAGTTGAATCTGATCGCTCGTAAAAAGCTAAATTACCGGTATAAACAAACACAGTAGCAGGAACTAAACTAGCACCCAGCTGAGAATAAAGGACATGCTCATCCACCTGTACTCCCCTCTTTCTGTTTTTCTGTTTTCTGCCTCGGTCCGTGCAGGAGCAGCACAGAGGAGCCCTTGTTTGATCCTCCCCGGACACTGCCCCAATTTTCTTTCTCTCTCTCTCTCTTTTTTTTAAACTTTGGTTTCATAGCAACACTGTTCCCGTGACGGGCAGCCTTGACTTTTGGCCCTCCTGCTCCTGAAACAAAGACAAGAAGTTATGGAGGGCAGGAGAGAAGCGGGGGAGAGTTAAGAGACTGGGCAATTGTAAGAGGGTTGAAGGAGATGGAGGACGGAGGGAGGGTGTAATGGGAAGGTGTCTGAGATGGAGGCTCTGAGGCGAGACCTCTTCTTCTATTGTGTTCACCCGAGTCCCATAAAAGAGAGCAAGAGTTATGACTCTGTGGGCAGTGCCAGGGACTGTATCTCTCTGTGTGTCTAAACTTCTGAATGACTCGGTATCTTAGGCTTTTCCTTCTGCCAGCATGTGCTTAGAAGAATATGGAGGTACAATTATTGTTCCAGTTAACTTATTCAGTTTACTTGATTTTTTTTTTTCTCAATTACCAATAAAACCCCCCGACACATCTCAGCACAGAAACTGAGTAAGGAAAATGTCAAATATGCTCTTCCACCAGCTCTAAGTGTATCAACATGCTGTTTTTCAGTTTTTTAATCTTGAGATCCGGTTAAACTTGTGGTGCTTTATTTGTTGAATTATAATGTCAACTAATTAGTTGCAGGTGGAACGCTTTGTTATACTCCTATTGTATTTACACCACATACAGAGAGAGCACAGTTGTCAGTAACATAAAGGTAATAGAGGCCTCGAGGTCTTCTGTCTTCTGCAGCAAAGCTGTTTACGTGCCTTTCAGTGAAACATGTCGACCTCCCACTCCCTGTACAGCTCGGTGTTAGAAGAATGGGGATTGTTATGTTGTAAACTGTGGCCTTGCAAATCTCTGTGTAGCAGAAAAACGTTTTAGCTGAATACTAAGATGTGAAATATTCAAATTGTGGACATTGTGAGGCTAGAGAGAGACTTCCACAGCCTGTAAAGAGGCAGAAAGGAAAGTATTGTTGTTTGGATGCTCTCCCTGTCCTGGTACTGACATCTCCGTACTGATTCTGACTCGGCTGCTTCAAGGACCTCATAACTGTGGTTATTCCTCTCATTTTTCTCTGTTGACATATAAGAGTATGTTATCTGTCCAAGAGGCGATTTTCTCAGCCAAACAGAAGGAGAAAACTGGACAAACAGAGCTAAGTTGTGCCATCATAAAATGCACTCCCTTGTAAATGGTAAAACATTTACACTGTTCCCTCACTAAGCCTCATTTGCTAGTCACACCTAGTTTTCCCGTATCTGTTTTTGTAGCGTTACTCATATCAGTTCAGCTGAAACACAGCTCAGGACGGCTCCTCCTGCCTGTGTGCCGTACATTTTGATCTCTGTTGCTGACGGACTTTGTGTGTGTGTTGGTGTTTCTCTGTACACTTCCAGACATCTTTGAGCGATGTTTGACAAACAGCATTATGAGAGTCCACCAGTCTACAGTCCTCCTTTCACCCCTCCACCCAACAATGGCTTTGGGCCTGCGGCGAGCTTCCATGGCCCTCAGAGCGACTACAACATGTACCCACCTCCACCGGGATCCTACTACATGGAGGACAAGCCGCAGCACTTCTACAAATGGCTGTCACCTCCTGGGATCGTCAAAGCCATGATGGTCACAGTCATAGTGCTGTGTTTGGCGATATTCGCCTGTGTGGCTTCCACGCTCATGTGGGACATCCAGTACGGATATGGCTCTGGAATGGGTTACTACGGTTCTGGGATGGGCTACGGCAGCGGCTACATTGGCGGCAGCTACGGCTCGGGCTACGGTGGTTACGGGGGATACGGAAACTACTACGGCTCCGGCTCCTACATTTCTCCTTACTCGGCCAAAGCTGCTATGATCGCCATGGCAGCCATCAACTTTGTAGGAGCACTGGCCTTCTTCATCGCCAGCTTCTCTAAAACCAACGCAGTCCGCGGCAGAAAGTACTTTCTGGCCGTCTTGATATCCAGCGTTTTGATGGCTGTCCTGCAGGTAAAACTGCTTTTAATTTCCCATGTGCTCTTTTTTTATTAATACACAGAGAGAGGAGTGCAAGTACTTTGGTGAATAATCTTCTGAAAGCGTAGTATTCATGTGAAAATTATGTTTCTCAATACTTTGTCTCCTCAGTGTTTGTCAGGTTGTGCTATCATAACACTGTAAAATATGGGAGTGGCAAATAATCAGTAAAGCAAAGAACTCTCGACAAATTCAAACTAAAGAAGGTACAAAACTAAATAAAAACACCATTGCTGGACAGTTTTAAAGTGTAAATATATTTTTACCAATTTTCTGGAGATAATAGAAAAGAGTCTTCATCTAATGGAGCGGACTCTGACACAATCTGTACTTCTGCATCACTGAGGAGACTGAAACATTTCACTTGAACACAGGAACCCTTTAATTAAGTCAGTTATTTACAAAAGCTAGCATAACATGGTAAATAGGACTTCTCTAATGTACCTGAGCATTCAAAGTGCTTTAGACAGCATGCCTCATTCACACAAGTGCTTTCTGTCTACCGTTCACACACATTTACACTCCGATGGATGCGTCAGAGAGCAACTTGAGGTCAGTATCTCAGCCAAGGATATTTGGCATGTAGACTGCAGCAGCCAGGGATCAAACCACCAACCTTCCAGTTATTAGATGACCCGCTCTGCCTCCTGAGCTACAGCCACCCCAACATGACCTGAGCTCCCTCATAAACCTCCCATTTAGGACAAAACCTTTTGTAGTCGTTCTCATCAGCTGTTTGACAAAAATCCCCAACTCCCTTGCCAAAAGAGCTCAACTTTATCATCATCATGCAGCTAAAATAATTTTAGAATAAGACATACTTAAATTGTTGTTGCACAGACAGTAAAGCTTAAAGGGAAATTCATTTGCAGTCATAACTGAATCTGAATCTTTCTCACACACACACACACACACACACCGTGTTTTCATATCTTTGTGGGGACATCTCATTGACATTCCCTGGCCCCTTATCCAAACCCTGAGCCTAAACCTAACTGTAACCTAAGTGTAACCCTGACAATAATTATGCGGACGACATTCAAATTTATCTTCATTTGACCGGACCTGCGTCCTCCCTATTACATCTTCTGCTTGACTGTTTAAGGGATGTTAAGGAATGGCTATCACAAAATTTTCTTACACTAAATGAGAAGAAGACAGAAATTATTGTCTTTGACAGAGATACATCTTCAGGACGGCTAAATGACATATTTGGTCCTGCTGCTAGTCATCTTACTGACGCCGTTAGGAACCTTGGAGTCATTATGGATAGCTCATTTAAACTAGATAAACAGGTATCTAGTGTGGTTAAATCCAGCTTTCATCAATTACGTCTAATTTCCAAGGCTAAATCTTATATTCCCTACAAGGATTTGGAGAAACTTATTCATGCCTTCATTACTACAAGGCTAGATTACTGCAACTCCTTGTATATGGGCCTACAACTCTCCCTTCTTCAACGACTGCAGCTAGTTCAAAACGCCGCAGCTCGCCTTTTGACTGGCTCAAGAAAGTATGACTCTATTACTCCTGTCCTGGCAAACTTACACTGGCTCCCCATTAAATTTAGAATTGATTTTAAAGTTTTACTGTTTACTTATAAAATTTTAAATAATATGGCACCTGATTACCTAGCTGATCTTCTCTGCCTATATAGCCCCACAAGAGCACTAAGATCATCAGACCAACTGCTCTTAGTGCAACCCAGGTCTCGCTTGAAAACCAGAGGTGATCGTGCCTTCGCCGTTGCAGCACCTAGATTATGGAATACACTTCCTTTCCATATACGCGCATCGGATTCTATTCAGTCTTTTAAATCACGTTTAAAAACATACTTGTTCGACATTGCATTTAAGGTCAATTAGGGCAAACTGCACCCGGATTGCATTGGATTATGTAACTATTTTATTGTATTTTCATATTTATAATTTTATTATACTTGATTTTATCTGTACTATGATCTTATGGAAAGCACTTTGGTGTACTTCGGTCTTGAAATGTGCTATATAAATAAACTTTGATTTGATTTGATTTGAATAAAACCAGATTTTGAGCCTGAAATATGCCTTCAAACTCATGGGGACTGGGATTTTGGTCCCCCACAAGCATAGTGAACTTTCAATTTTTGTCCCCACAAAGATATGAATACAGGGACACACACACAGATTGATGAGCTTCTGAGTTTAAGTATGTAATATTGGGCCTGTAGACAGTGTCGTTGTCCACTGCAAACAGCTGGCAGTCATTGTGATACTGAGCTCAGTGATGTAATGATATACTAATAAGTCACATGCACAGATACATACATGGACAGCAAGCAAGTCTGTGAGAGCTCTGCTCTTTCAGGTTAATTCAGGTGAATAGTAAAGTGGAACTCCATTAGGATAATAAAGTGTATTTTTTAACATAATCATATCATCATCAGTATTTTCCTGCAAGCTTCCCATCTCACAGCTCGGCTGACAGTCAAAACTGGGAACGTCTTTCTTTGTTATGAATAGTATTTAAATTTGGAAGTTTTGTAAAACCCTAAATACCAGAAACATAATTTGAAACCGAATCCTTCTACGCCATTTCACTCAGTTTAACCACTGCATACAGATGTTAATCCAGCACATCATTATGTTTATTGAGCTCAGTGTACAGAGCATGACTCTAGAGCCAGTGTGAAAAGAGAGAGAGTCTTCATTTTTGGCAGAATCACTCAGTGTAGTATGGTCTGACTTCCTCTCAACAGAGAAACTGTGCTGACCTGATTTACTCAAGTTTTCACTGTTGTTATGATTCATTAATTTACTGTTAACGTAAATATTTTGTTTTGTTTTTTAATGATTCCACTTTATTTAACTATTAAATACATACTAGTGAATGCTAGAGAGCCAGTGAACATTTGTTAGTCCAACGTGGAAGGTGTCTGTCTCCTCCTTGTACTGTGGCCTTTGGACTCACTATGTGTTCTCCACACATGTGATAAGATTGCTGCTGACTGTTTGCCATCATGTAATCTGATGCTGCTGCCTTGTGTTCTGCTATGAAATGTCTCTTTCACTAATCAGACCTCAGATGGTACATGTGTCTTTACTGATGCACTAAATCTGTTGGTGCACTGTTTGTGTCTTTTCAGGGCATCATAAACATTGTCTACATCGTTGGGGTAAACCCCATGGCCCAGAGCTCCTCCAGTATGATGTACAATCCAATGCTCGTGATGTGCCAGAATCTTTACCAGACCAGTTACTCACAGATGGGAGGAGTGGGAGGCTTCCCCATGTACAACCAGTACCTGTACCATTACTGCTTTGTGGACCCACAGGAGGTCTGTAGCTATATTGAATTGTAGGATTTGTTTCCAGGATTATTTAATGATGATGCTGACTGATGAACCTGTTTATTCTGAAATGGTAAAAAGTCTCCAAGAGGTTTTCTTGATTGATTTGTTTTGTTTGTTTTTTTTCTGTGTTTATCAACTGTTTAAAAGCGTGAAAATGGGAACGACTTTAGTTGTTTTCTATTATCTGCTTGTTAAAACCTGTTCAAACTGTGGTATAAGTGAGATTTCTTCTCATATTAGTCCTGTGCAGCACTGTGACTCATAATGTTGCCACACATTTGTACTTTTTGTACCGGGATAAACCAACTTTATCTCGGAGCTTATCTCTTTCAAAATGTACTCAGACTCGTATTCTTGTCGTTACCAGGGAATTGCAATGGCATGTGGATTCCTGGTTGTCATCGCCTTGAGTGTTGCTGCTTTCTTCGCTCAGAGGACAAGAGGGAAGATCTGGCGCTACGGCAAACCGAATATTTACTGGGAAGAGCCTCTTGTTGGTGGGAAGGCCTCAGAGGGCAGAGATGTAGAAGACTGGGTAAGAGACAACAGGATGGTGGACACAATTTAATAAGGTTTAAATGGAGGATTTAAAAAACAAAATCACATTTCCTTCCTGCATTCCTGCATTTCCTTTGCCCCAAACTAGCCTGGAGTCTTTGCATGCACAGCTTGGAGTCAAGTGAGCAGGGTCACGCAGAGTTTAAATCCAGCCTCAGGTGGAGCACAGTGATCACCCACAGATTTGATTAGATGATGAAATGCTCAACTACAGTGAAGTTTGTTGTGTGGATGCTGGAAGCATCCACACAACTGCAGGTTCACACAATGTGATTTGTTGCTAAATGGCAGCGAAGTAGGTGAGCAGGTAAGCTGTCAGTGAGGTATTCATCTTCTTGTGTAGATAGTCATCAGTGATAATGACAGGTAGGCGATTGTGGTGACCTGTAAATAGCCAAGCAGAGACTTGCACATACCCAATTTTAGTCTGTTGATTACCCCTGCTATTTGTAACATGTAACTTGTGTCGAGAGACAGTTGATTGGTGTTGATCGCCAGTTTACTTCTCTCATATGCTTTTATTAGTTGGCTTTATGAGTTCACAGTCCGAGAGGAGTTTCATGTGTGATGTTGTGAAGGGTTCAGCAGGGAAACGGTAACGCTAAACTCAGTGTTTCCTCTGACTGAGTCACTTTGTTCAGGGTCAGGATGATAGCAATCGCTGATTGTTTGCAAATGGCCTACAACCTGGTTTCACTCTGAATAATCATTAACCACCTGAGGAGATAGTAAGCAGGCAGGTGGTTTCTAGAGAGCCTGCCTTTGTGTTTCTCTAAAAGTCAACAGCCTTTCAGCCATGTAGGACCAGGAACTGAAATATGGGCCCATAGTGAATGAAAGCATCAAGAGCGCTGTGTAAGAGATTTAATTATAGTTCATAACCAGCTTTAATAGGATAGTCTGATGAATTAAGGATGCAGAGAAACGTGCACTTTTATCTAAGAAATGTTTTACTGTTTTCAGTCACGTAATTTACTGCAGGTTTCCGGCCCCCACCTCATCACACTAATGATCTATATTTCCTGTTCCCATCTAGTGTTTGTTCAAACATCATCCACTCGAATGTCACAAACACAGATAAATATACAAACATGGCACATAGTAGATACATGCCAACTACAAATGAAAGAAACCCAGATGTAAAGCGAATTTCCTTTAATTATGATGTTAATGATTAAACAGGGCACAGTGGTTAGAACTGTTGCCTCATAGCAAGAAGGTCCTGGGTTCAATTCCACCATCAGGCCGGGGTCTTTCTGTGTGGAGTTTGCATGTTCTCCCCTTGCCTGCGTGGGTTCTCTCTGGCTTCCTCCCACAGTCCAAAGACATGCAGTTAGTGGGGTTAGAGTAATTGGTAACTCTAAATTGCCTATAGGTGTGAATGTGAGTGCGATTGGTTGTCTGTGTTAGCCCTGAGACAGACTGACGACCTGCCCAGGGTGTACGCTCCCTCTCCCCCTAAGACAGCCGGGACAGGCCACACAACCAAAACTAAGACTTCCACATTCTTGCCTAATATCATTTGATTACATTGGTGTGTCGAAGAAAGCTGGGAGCCACAGTGTAGCTCTTGCAAAGATACCAGAAGTACCACCAAACAGACGTGTTGTAATGGTGAATGATATAGAGCTGTTTGTTGTTGAGAGAGCTCGTCATTCCCGAGAGTGTAACATGGCGCACGCAGAGGTGTACAGGCAGGGCAGAGTGATTGAGATGAGCCCACAGTGACTAGCACTACTGTCTAATAATGGAGCAGTACACAGTTAGGTCATCGAGCTCGTTGTAGGTGCAGTAATGAAAGCTGCTTCACTGGAACAAATTTCTCCGGGAAGTCAAAACAGTAAGAAAGATGAATCTTAGAAGATTTAATGATCAGTGGGAGCAGATAATTAGAAGTTTACAACATATATGATCTGTAGTTTGTGTGTCATACTTCCTGCATGAAGACTGCGCTCTATATGAAGCACATCGGCCAGCGTGTGCCAGTGGCTTTCTCCTGTCCTTATGTTCCTTATATTACTATCATTATAATGATCATAGCCATTCACATTCACACTGCAGTCTTTTTTTATTACTTTGTTGACACACTACCTGTGTCTCTGTGCCACAGAATGAGTCATCAGCCTTGTTTGGCTCCTTTAAGCACCAGGCCAGTGACAGTCTAAGGCTGTGGTCGGTCTGAGATTGGACCCGTCTCTGTTGTTGAGCTCAGGGAGGCCTGGCTCGCTCTGATGACCTCACACACAAGCTGCATTCAGCTCGCCCGAGGTGGTGCGCTGCATTGTGTCTACTGCATGAGGTCATCAGAGTCGGTTCCTGCAGGGCTGTCTGCAGCATCCTGAGCTGCTTCATAGACACAGTGTTAGAAAATGTTCTGACAGGACATTAAGCAGCGTGAACTCAACATTATTGTGAGAAAATATTGGTGAGAGTTGGAAAGCAAAGAATTGGTTACTCTTCCACATAATCACCTCTTGTCTGAGTAGTTAAACCTCTGATTAGTCACTGCTCTAACAAGTTTCTGTTAAGACCATTATCTCTACTTAATTACCTCCAATTAAAAGTGTTTTTAAGTTATGCAAGCCGACCTTTCCCAGCTGACACAAACACCGCTCCTGATTTTCTACTTTAGTTTTTTTTTTTAACAGAGACTTAAGACTTAAGAGTCTCCATCAAGACTCTGTTTCTGTGTCTATGCCCTCCTAATTCCTTCCTTTGTTGACATGCACATATGCCTCATATGCCTCATTTATACTGCTGCTCCATGGGTCACCGCCTCCTCATCAACATCCAACACTGCCGCAAGCCATTTTTTAAATCTTCCTGTCAATCTTTTCCTCCTGGCTTTGCTTCAGCAGGCCCAGCACTCTCAGACATTCTTACTGTGCTTGTGCTCACAGCCCAGCGGCCACTGTGCTTCTCACTGAGAGGACATTGTTGAGATTCTTCCAACAGGATTCTCCTGCAGCTGCACGAAGCCCTGCTCGCCCCCACCCAAGCGCTCCACCCAGTGTGATTATTGTTTTTTAGGGGCAAGGCTGATGTTTAGCTCTCAGGAATTTAGCGATGTACCACCTAGAGAGCGGAAAACCTGGTCGATGTTATCACAGGAGTAGAGCTGTGTACGGTGGTTCATTAGTAAACCCTCGCCTCTAACCGGTGCAAGGTAGTAGAGAGAGTAGAGCGCCCGTTTCCAGTTTCAAGGCTACTGCTTTGTTTGGAGGTCTTGTAATAAAGCGTCTAATCATTGATACACTTTGTGGATTAAACACTGACCGACCCTGAGGCCTTCACTGGGAGGAAAGCCGTCATGCCGTCACCTGACCTCACAGGAAGGACTTGGAAATACAGATTAAGGGAAACATTTTGACTCCTTTTGTTTAACGACAGACAGGAAGAGCAGATCCGTTCCAGGTGTCCGTGAAGACGTGAGACAGTAGAAAGAAGTGAAAGCATTGCTGTGTATGTCATTCACTGCTTTAAGTTTTAAGGATCAGAAACAGGCGTACAGTGTGGCTCTGTAAAACAAACAATCTCAAACAGTATTTTATTGCAGTCTGAAAGAATTGGTTTATTTTTGGTTAGGCTTATTTTTGATTTATAATTAACCTCCTGTAGCTCTCCTTTGTTTTTGCTCTCCTGAGCTTTTCGTGCACTGCGAGCCGAGCCGCTCAGTGTGGAGTTGGATTGTAAAGTGCAATTTTATGCCTGACTGCTCACTCAGACTTTAAGTACTAATTACTAAACTTTTTCCTTCATCTCTTTCTCTTTGTCTTTAAAAGCCATCGTTGAAGCTAATGCTTTCCTGTATCACTTTCTACTTTAGTAAAAGTTTTGAAGCAGTGAAATATACCAAAGTAGTAAATATTACGAATGAGACATGGCACAAAACAAATTCCCTGTAGATGGTTTTAGTGCAGCGGTTATGTGTAAGAGGAGAAAACAATAACACAGAAACGAGGCCGTGTGCTGGTCTGGTCTTTGTGAGTGCTTCAGCTGTTTGTTTGCATCTGCTGAGCCTGCTCTCTCTGCTTTTTCCTGCCTGCTGAAGGTGAACAATGTGGAGGAAAGCCGCAGTGTTCAGGATGCCCCGACCCTGCTGGTGTCAGAGAAGGGAGGCGGGCCGCTTAACGCCTCAGTTAACAGCGTCGTCTCCTACTCCCCACCCAAGGTGGAGAGCAGCTCCTACAATGACGATGCCTACGACAACAACGAGTAGGTGGTTCACTTTTCTTTGAATACTTATCTCAACACCGTGAGCTTGCAAATGTTTGTCTGGCATGTATAGTATATACTCTGTATTATTATTATTATTATTGTAGGTTGTTATTCTTTTCACACAGTCCCACAGAACTGTTTCGTGCTTCCTGATTTGTGTAATTTCAGTCAGTGTAATTTCAGCTGTGTGAGATCACAGTGATGGTTATAAATAATAAGAACACACCTGAGCTCAAGAATTATCATTGAAAATATTTATAGTATCAGAGGAACAGAAAAGAAATAGATTGTTACAAAATATCTTTGGCACAGATTCTTTGGCTCAGTCATGCAGAATTCAACTGTTTATGTTTTTTGGGGGGCGGTCCTCTGACAGAAAGCAAAGCCCACTTTAGAGCACATGGCTCACCCAACCATGTTAAACCCCACGAAAAGATATTGCCCTGCCCACAACGCAGATCTGTGTGTGTGTGTGTGTGTGTGTGTGTGTGTGTGTGTGTGTGTGTGTGTGTGTGTGTGTGTGTGTGTGTGTGTGTGACCTTTGAGTCCTTGTTGGATTAATCTTCCCTTTTGTAAAATTTCATGTTGTTTGAATTCTCTGAGGACGACAGCAGGATATTTGCGTTTCATGTCTACAAAGGACTTCTGAAGCACCTTGTTTTTGTTTGTTTTGCAGTGTTTGGATAAACGCTGTGTCACAAACACTTCCTTTTGTCTCTGCGTTTTTCAAATATGTATCTATATCAGCTCAGACTGTGCTGTTAACAGCACAAACATCTATACACCGACTCGACGCTGCAGTTCAAAGTGCAGATTTTCCTCACAAGGCAAACAGAACTAGTGTTTTGATAAGCAGCAAAAATGCCAGCCAGAGATGCAATGTGCACGGTTGGTTTTTTAGGAGCTTGTAATATCTGTGCCATTGGATTTGGATTCCTCCACAAATCCCTGCAAACCCACAAAATTGAATGTGTCTCCCTTTCTCGTTATTAAAGAGCTGTAGCTGCTTCCTGGTCACTGAGAGCCTCCATACGGCACAGAGTCAGATTGTAGATAGAATAGAATAGAATAGAATTCAACTTTATTGTCATTGCACATGTCACAGGTACAGGGCAACGAAATGCAGTTTGCATCCATCCAGAAAGTGCTTTAGCTGTGATATAGATATATTACAATATATATTAGCAATAATATAGATGTGTAAGTATATTACAGAAATGGGTCTATTATGGTATGTTATAATGTACACGGTGTGAAGTATGTTATGAATATTCTATATCTATAAGTATGTACAGGCTGTAGTGAGTACAAGCTATGTACAGGCTATGAACAGGATATAAATATGAAATAAAAACTATACAGAAATCTGAGATATACAGTTATACAGAAATGTGAACTATGCAAGTTATAAACAGTTGTAGGATTAAAAATTATGAGCAGCAATAATCATGAATGGGTTAGTAAAGGTCTACCTTCCCCTTCCTCCATATGGCGTCTACCCGGGGCATTTAGGGAAATAGAGTTCTTTTATTATTTTGATTATAATGTCCTTAGAACTTTTTATCTTTGGTTAAATATTTTTAAATGTTTTACTACACCTTTCTGCACTGTGAAAACTAAAAAAAGCTAAAGGCAGCTGAGGGAAAAGGAAGCAAGGTGGCAGCACATGTGATGGTGTTTTTTTGCAGTAACTCTGGGTCATATTGCACGATGAAAACAGTCTGCTTTTTTAAATCTTAGCCTCATAATGCAAAGTCCCCCCCCCTTTAAATCCCTTTTACATGTAATTCCAGTCTAGCTGCATGATGTAAGAAACTAGTATTGATCATTAGATCAGAGATTAACATGGAAAAACTCTGCTGATGTTATCGATTGGTTTTGTCTGAGCTCCTATCTGCTGGCAGCGTCAAGCACGTTATGGTTTAAATGCTGCTGATCTTTTTGATGTATGGGATGATGTTTGTCATTACTGTTTCCCAAACCGATGAAAAGCACAAATGCAAAAATCTCTTTGGTGAAAAACAAAAAGCTCGGAGCTCTAAGCTCTTCTAAACTTATAATCATTACCCCCTCGGGGGGGTAAGCCCGTGAAAGAAGAAGCCGCGTTCTCATGTCTTTTTTCTGCAGGTACTCTGAACGGACAAACAGCCGACCATCGGAAATGTTCTTCCACAGCGGGGGGACCAGCTCGAGCCCCTCAGAAGAGACGGGCGGAGGTCGCAAACCCTCCGCAAACAGGGGCAAGAGGCGCAGACGTAACCCAGAACTGGACGAGTCTCAGTATGACACGGAGTACACCACGGGAGGAGAGACGGGCAATGAACTGGATACAGAAGAATTGGAGAGGTGAGAAACAATCTTCTACTTTATCTGTGAGCTGCTCACACACAGTCTGGATTAGAGAAGAAAATGTCATTAGGCAAAAAACTCCGGATGGGGATTGCAGTCGAATGCTGTCGTCCCCTCGGGACCTGACCTATATTCTCTGACATAACTTAATTCCTAAGCTCAGAAGATCAAGCACAGTACCTTCATTTACGGGAAAGTGCAGGGAGAACATCTCTTGATTTGAAACACGTACGTTTAAAATGGTAACGTTACAGATACTCAGAGGAGGAGAGGCCACAGCGTTTCCCTCGTTCTGTCCAGGAGAGCAGTTAATCCTCTAAAGCATGCCGCCTCACATGAGCTGTACTCGGGCATAGTTAGAGAAGTGGGACAAAGGTACCAGGTCCATTATAGAGACAGGATATTTACACTGTGTAGTTACATTTATTCACTTTCAGAAATATCCCAGAGGGAGACATTTAAGTTGAGCTCGCTACAGCTGAACTTTCACAGTGTTTCTGTGCTGAAGGAATATCAGTGACTCTTTTATGTTGGCTTTGATCCCTGAGCAGCAGCTCACCTTTAGCATGAAAGACCTTTGGTGGCCTCCTGATACTGGCTCTGTAGTACTGGTACATTAGTACTTGTCTTAATGGTTAGGCGCCCTCTTACTGAGCTATGACGGCACTGAGGTCTGTGAGCCAGCTGCTTTTGGATATTCCAAGATCCAGACTCAGTTCTAGTTGAGCTGGATTTTACTATAGAAAAAGTATTTTTTACTTGGTTTTATTTAATGATTTTTAGCGTATATTTACAGTTGATTTAGTGACTGTTATTATGGTGCATGTGATGTATAACCTGGTTGTTTTAAATGTGCTGTGGAAGTAAACGTTTACTTGACTGATAGAGTTGATAACACTGCATTTTGACTGGTCGAGATTTATTTGCGATGCTGATGTTTGTCTTTCTTTCCTTTGCTGTCTCTCCATCATTTATTCCTCTGCACCACCTGCCTCCCTTCATTCTTTTCCTCCAGCATGTACCCGGAGATAACATCGGATGATCAGCGACACAATTATAAGAGAGAGTTTGACGCCGACCTTCGGGAGTACAAGCGGCTGTGTGCTGAGATGGACGACATTAACGACCAGCTGAACAAGCTCAGCCGGCAGCTGGACACACTGGACGACACCTCAGCCAAATACCAGGTGAGATGAAACCACGCTCCTCGGAAAGTCACAAGAGACACAGCTGAGCTAAACGAGCATGGACACGGAAAGGAAAATAAAGCAGGATTATGGACAAGCTCCCTCTCAGTGTAACTCATTTCACATAATAAATACGATCCTGGATCTGCAAAGACGACAAGACAAAACAAACGTGTTTACATTTGATGTATTTATTGTGTTTGTCCTTGTTGTAGCACTTAAAAAACTGTGATGATAAAGGCCGCCTTGGTGTACCTACCCGGATCGACTCGACACGGTTTTCAGGGTTTTCCATTAGGTCGTCGATCCGAGCAGGTACTAAAATGTGACGTCGTCAGACTGCACGCCACTGATTGGCTGGTCAGTGGCGTTATTCGTAGAGTCACGAGTTGCGTTCCCCGAGCGTGACGAAAAGCCACACAGACCGACCTGCAGTTTATATCATCGCCTCAACGTTCGTGACGCATACTAATTACGCCACGAGATGCTCGCACACGTCGCTATAACAACGATCACGCACATTAGGTGGTTTTCGATTGTAATGGAAAACCAGTCGATCCGAGTAGGCACTAATGGAAAGCGTCTATATTAAGCTCCTAGAGTCACACGCAGGAGCTTTTTCCATCATTACTCGTTGCTTTTAGAAGCTGATCAGTCCCCCGCTGTTATAAATATACTAACGTTTCTAAGAATTGTTACAGGAAGTTATGCTAATATCAGAGTTTTAACACTCCATTAACTGTCAGTTCATTTCTCAGATCACAACTCCAACCTGTCTGACTTTGTAAAGTCTCTCGTCTTTGACCTGGTAACCGATCGATCTGTGCTGTGTGACTTGACCTTTAACGAGGGTGAAGAGTGACTCAGAGCCACTGTGTTAAAAAAGTCATTGCTCATTAAGCTCGCTGTGCATAAAAAACACAAAATGTGAGCTTTAATGTTTCCTTTGCGTATGACGATCACACCAAACCTTATAAACCTTCTAACCTCTGTGTTTTTCCCCAGATTGTAGCTGAGGAATATAACCAGCTGAAGGATCTGAAGCAGGTGAGGAGACATATCAGGCATTTTTTTATGAACTCACCTAAAAAAAAAAAACATTACGCAGTTATTAAAGACCCTTTGACCCAAACCTGTGTGGAGCTTTTGTTGTTAACTGGCTTTTCTGTGCTGCGTCTGCAGACGTCCGACTACCAGGCTAAGAAGAGAGAGTGCCGCCGGCTGAGACACAAACTGTTCCACATCAAGCGCATGGTGAAGGACTATGACAAGAACCACTGAGGAGCACCCACTCTCCCCACAGCACATGATACACTCCAACATGCCACAAAGACTCTGTGACCTGCTGAGACCAAAGTTAAAGGACACACATGCTCACACACACACACACACGGGGAACACACTGCAAGTTCATAGTAATGATCTACTGTAAACAAATAATCGCTGATTTTTCGAGAGAATGAGAGGAGGAGCCTCCGTCCTGATTGGCCGTAGTGTTTGCAGGGTACGGCTACTCCTGAGGATCAAAGCCTGCAGAGAGGCCGTTTGAAGGTCACCTAATAATTAGTCGCCCGAGGTGACGCTTTGCTCGGTTTTCTGCGTTTGCTCTCCGATAGGCGACTTTTCT
Source organism: Oreochromis niloticus (assembly GCF_001858045.2). Lineage (NCBI taxonomy): Eukaryota > Metazoa > Chordata > Actinopteri > Cichliformes > Cichlidae > Oreochromis > Oreochromis niloticus. The sequence goes on along the minus strand of NC_031981.2, from coordinate 2,016,685 downwards.
TTGTTTTTTCCTCCACAGATAAGAGTCGGAGCAGTGATGTAGGTGAGACGGCCGTGGGCAAACACGCAGCCTCTTTAACCCTCTGTGTGGCCGATGAACATTAGCTGAGGGTTTCTCACGTCTGCTTCGCCGTTCATAACGACCTTAAATGTCGGTGAACTTCACAGCTTTCTTTTACCGTTTTTTTTGTTTTTGTCGAGATTTTTATATTTTTTTACAGATGTTGTGACACCAAAACTGGCCAACGGGCTGTGTGTGGCATTGTTGTATTGTGTGTTCTTTTAACGAGTCGTGTTCTTCGTATATATCAGAACAAATTTACAGTTGGTCTCTAAAACCTCGAGACTCATTAGTGCTTGTACATACTGTAGCCTCATAGCAGCAGTTGTGTGTTTAAACTATGCAAATTAGTCAAATTAACCACAGTGTCTGTAGGTTTTCATCACACACACTCCTGAAAAACCCGCCTCGCTGTTTCTGTCCATAAGCTGAACTCATTTGATTCTTTGCCAATGAAAAGGCGCTTTAATCCTCTGCGTTTGTGAAAATCTACTGTAAACCTTAAATTCATGTAGACTCGCTTGTGATTCGTCTTGCATTTGTATTTTTATGAAGAACATTGTTGTCATTTTAAAAACCATTTGCGAGCCATTTATTTTTGTAAGAATTTATTTTCTTTGACGCTATTATAAAAAGACCATTTTTGTAACTGTGTACCTCCATAAATGATGTTGTTTAAAAAGTACTGAATTTAGTAAATAATAAACATTTCTAATTCTCTAAATATTTGCTCTGGAGTGCATCTGCAGCGAGTTCCCAGCAGGGAGAGCAGGAGCGCTGCGCTGATGCAGTGAGACTAATGTGAGCTAATACTGCCCTCTGGTGGTGCGTTTCTGTGCTTCATGCACTTTCCTGCTTCAGGTTTTAGTCAGATTTTTATTTCTGTTTCATAAGTTTCAGACTTTTCTCCACTTCTCTGCCGCCTGCTGGAAATCAGCTTCTGGCCAAATCCTGATTGATCCTGATCCATTCCTATCATAAAGATTGGCCGTTGATCCATCAACAATCCTTCAGTTTCAATACTTTTGCCTTGTGACACGGCGCTCCAGCATGCTGGAAATCGCTTAGACTGTCACTGTTTGAAAGGAGGATGGTTTGAGTCCCTAAAAAGCAAGTGGAAGCATACAGACTTGGAGTACTGATAAAGCTGGAATCGATCACTTATCACTCGGGCTTTGGCCCAAGAGCTGATATCCAGCTTGGGCCAGCTCTGTAAATACTGACTCTTGTGCTGTGACTCCTCGGCACTTGATCGCAGGAAGTTGTAAGACTGAAGCGACAACGGGCCCGAAACGCAAAGTCTGCACGTTTTAACTTTTGTCACCCAGTTTTACACATTTTAAAGGGCAACTATGTACTCGTCACCAACACCGCAAAGGTTTGTGTTGCCACTTTCACTCATTTCTGTTTCTGTAGCAATCAAGTGTGAAACTAGTTAGCCTAATAAGATCTCATGAGGTCACCGACACAACCTCTTCAGCTGCATTAGCCCATGCAGATCTGCAGATACTCTGTGCTGCATTCAGGCTGCAGGTATCAGTTATTTCCATCACACGTCTGTCTTCAGCAGTTCATTTAAACCTGTCATAAACAGCAGGATGAGTTATCACCGTGCAGTTTTATTGCCTCCAACAACCAGTCACGGCGCACTCGAAACCCACGTCTGACCAGAATCGACTTTTGACTTTTTCGGGTAGAAAACGTCATCACTTTGTTTCACCTTTCTACACATTGGTGTGACATGTAGTCCTAATTAGTGCAGAAATCAGAGACCCAATGAGGAGTCGCCAAGAATGAGGGACAATCACACTTAGTCCAAGTTGGTGCCAAATTTTGAGAAATTCCCATGTTTTCTGAGAGAAACCCCACCTCCTCCACCCCTGGATGTAAACGTGCCTTGCACAGTAGTTCCCGGTCGTCTCTTCAAACATGTTACACATGAAGTTATTCGTCAGGTCTGAAAGAAAATGCACCACTCAAAATAATGTATACGTTTATTTCCAATGCAAAAATAACGAGCCCGACGTGCGGGTGTCTTTTGCATGTTTCAGTTTTGCCGCAGTCACACAAAGATGATTCTTTTAAACGTAAAACTACACAATCAAATCACTAGAGTTTACATCAAAGCGATGAAGTCGTCTGACAGCGAGGGATCGTGGTCTCGCTCGCCTTTTATGACATAACTGGAAATTTAAAAAGAACAGAAATGATCACCTACTTGTTGTCTTATTTCAGTCAGTTTGGCAAAACAAACATCACAATTCATCGCAATGAGCCGCAGGTCGTCGCGATAACACACCAATAACAAAGTACCTCTTACGTCAGTGCCAACAAACATCCTTTTACACGTCAGAGTATCTTTCACAATCATCTCAAAGAGGCCGCTGACACAAAATAACAATTCAAACCACATCTACCCTCACAAAAGGACACAGAAAAATCAGCAAAGCGGGCATCACCTGATTCAGTGTAGCTTCCACTAAATGATCTCAAACGATTGAAGTCCTCTCACATGAAATTTAACATTTTAATCTCTATTTTTGGCTAAGACCTGCCCGCTGGGTCTTGCTGTTTGCTTACAGTGATAGCAGTGCCTTGATCCCTTTGTAAATATCTTTAACACACACATAGTTTTCTATACAATCTCCATCTGTCACTGATGTATAAAACATGAGGTAATAATGTCCGACTGGGATGTGACCGTCCCAAGGAGCCCGGCTGTGTTTAAGTACATTCGCTTGATTTCTAACGGCAGCTTCTGCAGCGCTGTGTAACGTGCTAAAAAGAAATAGTTCAACACTTTCTGCTGAAAAATGGTCGAGGAGGTCGGCGGCGCTCTCATGCTCGTTTGAGGCTTCAGCTGCCGGCTTTAAGTTCAGAATATAAACAAGAAAAGAAGATCGTTTTAACCTTCCAACACCTCGTAAAGGCGCTAACAAGAGCTTTTTGTGCTGTCTGCTGGATTTGGTACCTTTGCACAGAGCTAGCTGAAGCTGGCACAGCTTCATATTTATCATACAGTCCTGAGAGTGATTTACTTTGATCTATGTTGAACTATTCCTTTCTGCACACGGCATACAAAACAGGTCTGAGATGCAGCCTCCTCTGTGTTGAAGCGACACGTCGCAGTCTTCACAAATACTTCGTCTGGCAGCAAAGTCTCTCACTTCAGCACAAAACGTCACACAGCTTGGGTGCGACCTGCACGCCGTGTCCCGGCCACGGCAGCGTACAGTAAGCGGCGCTGCTATGGCTTCGTTCAGAGCGCACTCTGATTTCAAGTCACACTGGGGGCGATGGGGGGAGGAGGTAGTGCCGGCACGAGGCCTCGCGGTAAAGAGTTCTACCGAAAGCCGAGTTCATCCGGAATGAGGGCGAGAGAGGTGTGCTGCATTAGAGACAATCAAACTTTTTTCCCCTGAAAGCAGCTTTGGTGTCATGTCAGGAAAACTTTGCAGAGAGGAAAAAGTGACCTCCACAGCTCTGAGTCATCTCAGTGTGATCTCACTCCGGAGCTGGATTTACTGTCCCGGTGCGTAGGGCCAGCTGATGGAGCTCCCCGATAGCTGCATGTCTCGGATCAGCGTCTCGATCGGCGTCTTGCCCACCAGCCGCATGAAGAAGAGCTGGGAGATGAGGTTAGCCGGCACGGCGCGCAGCGCAGGGAGGCGCAGCAGCAGGCGGCCGAAGCGCTGAGGCTGGTTGGGGTACTGCAACCTCTCGTACTCCGTCAGGGCGACCTGAGCCTTTTCCTGCAGGGACTCCACGTGAGCCGGGTCCGTCAGACCACAAGCGTCTGAAAGGCAGAAAAACACCTGATGACCAGTGCTAAAAGTTTTTGCTTGCTTTTTGTTTGCGCATCAACTTTAAAAATAGACATTTCTGCTGCAGATCGTGACAAATGATAACATTTACTTCTGTTTACATTTTCCAAAGCTGTCGAGTGGGCCAGATTGGAATCTTTGGTGGGCCGATCGTGGCCCCTGGACCTTATGTTTGACACCCCTGTTTTAAAGGCTTCTGTAAACAGAACTCAGAGATCCAAACTTTACTTTGGCCAGTTTGACATTTGTTTGTGTTTATTTATAATTCTTACACTTAACTACTGAGTAACAGGATATCTCTGGTTTGGACTACTTGATGATGTCAGAGGTCAAAGAGGTCAAAGAGGCCAAATCAAAGCATCTCCCTGAGACGGCAGTGATTTTATTTCTGAGAAACTTGTGTGATGCCTCCGACAGCTTTGTTTTGGTTCTCTGTGACCAAACCGTGGGCTCAGTTTACAGTAAAGAGATCGCGCCGCAGTGAGTCAGTCACATAACCTCATAAGAAGAAGATCAGACTTACCAGGAGAAAACAGCGCGATGGCTTTGAGGCAGCTGTACTCGGCAGAGTCCACCTGAAGCCTGTTCAGCTTTTCCACCTGGTCCTGGAAAACCCTGACCTGATCCATGAAGGACACGACGCGCTCGGCGGACATGGGAGACGAGTGAAAGCCGGCTGCCGCCAGCAGAGGAGCCATGTGCAACGGGAGAGCAGACTGAGCCGCGTTAAGGATGAACAGCTCGCTCCAGCTCAGTCTCAGCAGCGCCACCTGTGGAGCGAAAGGGTCACTTTGAGCCACGAGTGTCTGTTGTTCAGTTTGGCGACTACAAGTCACCACGCTTTAGACCTGACCTGCTCTGAAACCGGGAGCTCCGGGAAGTACGGGATGTTTCTGGCCCACTCGATGGTGCTGAAGAGGAGACGGGCTGCCAACTCGCAGATGCTGTCGATGCCCATGACGGAGGCGCCGCTCGCAGATGCCTGCATCTGTGCCTGCCCGTATGGCGCCCCGTAGCGGCTCGGGGGGTACGGCTCGGCCCGGAGGAGCTGGGAGATGAGCTCGGACACCGGCTGGCCGTTGAAGTAGTCTGCCCCAATGTGACCTGGAACCACACCCGCGACCCCGCCCGCCAGGGAGTTGGGGCTGATACCTGAGTGCGATGGAGGGATGCGACCCCGCTGGACAGCTGCAGAGAGAGACGCAACAGAAAACCACTGAAAACCACTCGCTTCAGTCCAGAGAGCGAGTAAATGAATGACACGCTGCATGTATGCAACCTTTATGTTCTTGCCCCATAAAGACGCCTCGGACAGATCAATAAAAATGTGCTTTGATGACGGTTAGAACAGTTTACAGATGTTTCCAAGGGCAGGCAGAGAACACCCTCACCAACTTCTGAGAAAAACCCGACCCCGATGTTCCAGTAGCTAAAACATGACACAAACCAGTTCACAGAAGAGCTGCGAGGGGTCGAGAGTTTACAGAGCATACCTTTATTAAATCAGGTGTTTTGGCTGTACAGTGTCCACGAGTAGAACATGACTAACATAATTAGCTCGGTCCAAAAATCTGTTTTAGTGAAATCTGAAACTCCGGTGGGTCAGGTGGTGCAGCGGGTTAGTCAGAAGACTCCTCCTGTCTGCATGCCAAAATATTGTTTGGCATGATACTTAACCCGCTGTTGCACCTGATTCATCCACTGGAGTGAGTGCAAATGTTAGGAAGCACTTAGGTATATCAAAGATAAGGCCCAGGGCCCAGAATCGGCCCAGCAAAGGCTCCAATTTGGCCCACTGGACAGCTTTGGGAAGGTGAAGCAGGGCAGCAACGGCCCCCACAGTCATGCATACGACACCAGAGTAATTAAGTAATAAAAGTTGGGTTTTTCCTCCTGTAGAATCTGTTTAAAGCAGATCCACAGAAAAAGCACATTTTCTGCGAACCAACAAAAAGTTTCTGTTTCACAGTTTTGCAGTTGGAGCAACGAGCTACCAGAACTCCTACAAAGAGTCGTGCTGATTTCTTTCATTTCGCGCAGCAGCTTCTCTTTATTATGTAGAAAAACTAATGTTGCACTTCTTTCTCCTCTCCTAAAATATCCCAGGGATTAAATGTATAGTTTCATCTTAAACGACGTAAAGAGGTTTAAGTGCGACTGTATGTGTCCTACCATGTAAAATGAGTTTGACGTCCTCGGTGCAGATGTGACCTCTGAGACTGGATAACACAGACTAGCAGCAGAAAGTGCTTTAAATGCTCAGGTGAGTAGAAAGGTGCTATACAACTACACTGCTTTAAAAATACAGGATAATTACAACAATTCTCACCTTTTGGTCCTTAGTTAGTCTCAGTCACAGTGGAGGTTACGCTCTCCCAGCTCAGCGGCAGGATTAAATGTTTGCTGGGTATATATTTGCTCACCTGAAGGTCACCTCTTACCTATACGTAAAACATTGACTTCTCAGGTGCAGGGAGATTAGCTCTTTACGAGTTATCCATTAGGGCTTTATGTGTTTTTATTGACACATAGACAAAGGCCATCTTTGCTGTCCTGTTCTCAGTAAGTGACCTCTGCAAGTGTTTGGTTTATTAAGTTGCAAATGAAAACAGAGTTAACCTGTTACAACAGCTCAGTTTCTTTGCAGGCGTTTAAAAACAAAAAAGACATCATTAGATAAAAGTTAGTTATGCTGTCGATCTGTAAGCAGTAAATTAGATTCATCCTTACTGCAGTTACACTGAGCACCATTGGTATTTACTTTGGAGCCGTCGTGACATCTTTAACAAGCTCTCCCGTACGTGTGACTGCAGCGATCGCCTGTTTTTCAGCACATAACTACTAAATAAAGATTCGCACCGGCACAGGATAAAAGAGCCGGTGTCTGTGCATCACCGCCGCTCTGTAACAAGTAAATCAGTAGTGAGAGTGCGATGCTTTTGTTGCTTTTTAACATTTGAAATCCTCCGCTCTCTGTGCACCAGATTTCCGTTTTAAATTACACCGAATCAAACGTAGTGCTGGTGTCAAAGTCTCGCTTAAGGCAACCTGAACGGCTGCTTCCCTCACTGGGTCAGAGGTGAAACACATTTCCAGGTAATGTGGAAACACTCAGCCTGCGTCACGGCCACGCTCAGCATGGTTCACTAATAACCGCAGGCCAAATGTAACCCCTGGCACGCTGCACCCGTGCGCACTATGTATGGCACAGCGTCTGGTGTCCACTGACACAGACAGAAATACAAGTGGGGTAAAGTTACACCCGAGCACAATTACAGCTGAGGTTTTTGTCAAGTCAACTCGACAGCAGCGAGTTCAGGGTGGAAACACTGAAATGCTCGCACTAATCCAAAACAAAGGTAATGAACTGTTCTCAGCACATGAAGCAGAGTCGGGACTGTCAGTCGTTGGTTTTCCTCGTGTGAAATTTAAGCATTGTCATCTTCTGTTGTTCCCTGAAGCTCAGCTGCTGCATCTGAGTGAAAACAGGCCTCAGCTGACAGATAACTGGATACCTGGACAATGTCCCAGTAGGTGCTTCAGAGCTGTTTCCTACTTCAGCATGTTAAGCAGCAGCAACCAACATCCTCTCTCGGTGCGAATCAGAGTTCCCAGTTTCTTTAGATGTAGCTATGTCATCATCACAAGCCCAACCACCTGACAAAGGCGCCCGTGTACCTCCACCTCAGTTATCGACAACACTAAAAGCAGCTTACATATTAATGCATCGTAATAATAATCCAGCGGTAGTTTGCAAGTGGCAAAGCAAGTTCTTCACCTAATGCTTTCAAACGGAGCATTTTCCACTCGCTGCTTATCCTGAAACCTGAATTCCTTGTTGCTGAAGGCAACAGAGCAACAAGTTGTAAACACAGCATTCGAGACCTTTTGAGCTGATATGACCGGCTTGTCTGTAAATATTTGTGAAATTTCGGCAGATAAGGAGCCGATGCGTTTCTGAATAACGGGTAATTATTACACGGCCGAGCGGCTCCCCTGCTGCTCGCAGGAGTGTTTCGGTTCACCCTCCCCGCTCGATGTGGCAGGTCTTTCCCCTTTGTCGTAATCAGAGCCACTGTTGATACAAACATACTGATGCCGGTGCACCTTTCAGTGGGATCTTCCACCACGGCGGCAACTCCACCCGTTTATTATTATTAATGACCTTTAGCAGGAGTAGTTTGAACTCAGCGCTGGGCAAAGTCTAAGAAGCTTTCGATACCTTCTTTGCGCATCCCGACCCGGAAGCACTTCTTCAGACGGCAGTACTGACACTGGTTCCTGTGGTGCTGGTCGATCTGGCACTCTCGGTTTGATCTGCACAAACAAAGTGCAACACAAAAAACATTTAAAGTTGAAAATGTTGAACTGAACTGAATACAAACAAACTTCCTGGATTTAAATCTCCCTCCTTTCTCTCCCTCTGTCCCCACGGACACCCGCCCTCCCCCCCAGAGTCATGATAAGTGAGCTGGAGTGGCTGAAAGCTATCAAGGCTCATGACCTTTGTAAATCATCAGCTCTACACGCCCTTGCGTTGCCTCTTGCAGCAGGTTGAGGTCTGCCAACATTTCACAGGGAGCTCTTTCAGCCCCAGATGTGACAAACCAACAAAACAAAAGACAAAAGGGACGTGTTGCACTCAGAGGTAACACTATATTCTGCAGGAGAAATAACTTTACTGGGCGGCTGAGAGAGGTCTCAGTAAGAGAACTGAGTTGCAACATAATGTTCCTGTGGTGAAGAATAATGGGAATGCTGACCTTCTGAAGCAATCCATCCTCACATGACTGACCTTCAGTGCTTTCATTTCTGTTTTTTTCTTTATTTGGCTGTTTGTGAGATGTGGCCGAGGCTGGATCGCAAACTTCAGGAGTGAGAAATGGACTAATCTGCTGAATGACTGTATAACAGCTTATAAGAAAGCCATCGACCTTTACACTAATGTAATCAGATTACAGAGTGTGCACGGTGTCTTTGTAGATATAAGGGCATATATTGCTGCAGCTCATTGATTATGTGCCTGTACACCTGCCTGCAGGAGGAGTTACAGATGCTGGAAAGCACCATTTCCAGCAAAGACTTGGGTTTGTTTTTAACTTCATTACAGTGTAAAAGCGTTTTGTCCCTACCTGCAGGAGTAGCTGAGGTTTCTCCTGATGCTCCTCTTAAAGAAGCTCTTGCAGCCCTCGCAGGTGAACACGCCATAGTGCTTCCCGCTGGACTTGTCCCCGCACACCACGCAGTCCACCACGCAGGCCTTGTCCTCGTCGCCCACGTCCACGTCGCTGCTCCCGGCGCGGGGCGACCCCTCCTCGTCCTCCCCCCTCCTCAGGTAAGCCTTTTCCCCGAGTCCGTTAGCGCCCCCGTTGGGATTACCCCATCCTCCGCTCACCATGGCCATATTCTCTGAGACGTGCAGCCCTGTGAGTGGATCATACACACAGACCTGCTCCGTCCCACCGCCTTCCAACTGGCTCTCAGAGTCTAAAGAGCCGATTCCGCCCCCGATCCGAGGAGATTTAAAAGTCGCGGGGGGAAATTCCGCCTCTTGACCTTTCTCGTCTTTGCCGTCCGGTCGAGCTGACCTGTGGGTCTTTCCACTTTCTGTCGTCCCTCTCTTCTTTAATCCCCGGCTCTCTCTGTCCTGTTTTCCGCCCTGACCTCTGATCACGGTGGCTTCCCGAGGTCCGACAAAACTTCAGACGCGCACACACAAACACGGTGTGTGGTTCAGAGTTCAGGCAGTCGAAAAGGGTGCAGCCTTGTTCTTTTCACAGGAAACAATAAATTACACTTTGACTCCCTCCCTCTCACTTTCTTTCTCCGTCTTCCCCCTTTGAAAGAAAAACCCTCACCTATCCCTAAGCATAGTATGTGTCTGTGTGTGGGTGGGGGGGGGCAAACAGAGCCTCTGTTGCCCCTCTCTCCGTCTCAGCGCACGACTTTCTCTGGAAAGGACGAGCAGGCGGGAGGAGAGTCGTACACAGCCCTCCTTCATGCAGGGTTAAACTGCCCTGCCCTCTGCTCTGACTTATAAACTCGTCCAACCAGTTCCTGTCGTGCTGAGGTTTTTATCTGTTCATCAGAGCCAGTTCTAGCCTAGACTCACTCTTGACTTGTCGAGGCTGATAGTGATGGAGAGGAGGAAAAGATTTGCCTCGAAAAATTAAGCCGAGGAGTTTGGGAAACTGCGGCGAATTGACCGCCTATTAATCTAAAAGTATATTTAAGGCTATCTGCACTCGAGTCCAGGCTTGATATGAAAATAAGTAAAGAATTAGACGCCTTTCACTCTCAGGATAAAGTCTCAGGAGCAGCAAAGTTCACCAGAGACGTCCTCCTGTTTCTGCCGTCCAGGGTGAAGCTGAGTTTCTCTCGTGATCCCTTTCGACTGTTTTAAAGTCAGCGGGGGATCAGATGTCACAGAAGGAAAAAAAAGCAACAACAAGCCGAAACAAAAGCAGAGTTGAGAAATCTCTTCAGTCGCAGCTGCCTCTCCTCTCTCACAGCTTTACAAAGTGCTGCCTCTCTTCCTCCTCTTGTTTTGTCAGTACTTGTCCATCCAGCAGTAACAACCAGAGGCCAGAACTTCTCTCTGCATTCCCTGTCGGCGAGTCACGGTGTACTGTTGCACTCTTTGCTATTCTGCCTGTCCTTTTTTTCCCCTTTCTTTCTTTCTTTCTTTCTGCTGGCCCCAGCAGGAATAAATTAGGCAAACAACAAGCGCAGGAAAAAACACGGTCACAGACCTTTGAGCGAAAGCCCGACGCTGCTGCTGCGGCAGTGGAGAGCAGCCCGGAGATAGCCTCGTCTCTCTCTCTCTGAATCCCCGCTCTGTCTCTCTGCCTCGCTCCCTCCTTTAGGGAGAGTGAGCGTGTGTCTGTGTGCTGAGGGATTTGACACTGCTATTCAAGCCCTGCTGTTGCCATGGCGCTGCTCGCCTTATAAGGGCAGCGGAGTCAAAGAGCACAGAGTGGGCTGCAGCCACACACAAACACACACATGTACACAGAAAGAATGCCTGACTGGCTGCCGGTTTCTGCCCTGACCCGGGCCTGCCTGGGAGCAAAGGGGTGGTAGGGGTGGTGGTGGCGGTGGGGGGAGTTAACCTCTATGCTGAAAGAGAAAGAAGATGAGGGGGGGCTCAACGAGCACACGGCATTCACACTCGTACTCTCCACTCCACTCTAATCCCAAAGACTTCCTCCGACTTTGTTGACCCAATAATAACAGGGAGCGCCTGTTGTTGTTGAGCAACTTGTCAAAAGGTTATATGATACGCCACCGGCTCCTTTTCACACCTGCTGCGCACACTCACAGGCCTGCGCCGGCTGACAATCAGTGGCGCGACCTTTCTTTTCCACATTGAGACGGAGGATTTCGTTTATTTGGATGAGCAAGAGGAGGAAGATGTTGTGATTTTATGCAGACATGGTGGTCAGGAAGATGATCGGTGCAGGGACAGGAAGTAATGTGGGGCCATGCAGTCAACAGTAAACACGTGTTTTAGTTGTCTAACCTTAATCTTACATACATATGTTATTTTCCACAGTCCTAAAGGGATTTGCTGGTCGCCCATCTCCAAATGCGAGTTGGTCTCCTGTACACATTCTGGTCATGAACATAAAGGTTAACAATAATCTCTGCCTCCATTCGTTTTTGCTTTGGTAATTTTAATTTAAACTCTTCTTCTCTGAAATTATTGGTCTCCAGTCGCCACACTGCTAGCACGCTGTATTGCCAAAAGTATTCAGTCGCCCATCCAAATCACTGGATTCAGGTGTTCCAGTCACTTCCATGACCACAGGTGTATGAAATCATTCACATGGGCGAGCAGACTGCTTCTACAAACCTTTGTGAAAGAACGGGTTCAGTGATAGGATGCCACCGATTTCCTCACTACTAAATATTCCACAGTCAGCTGTTAGTGGTGTTATAACAAAGTTGAAACAACTGGGAATGACAGCAGCTCAGCCACACTCAGCCACTAGGATGTAAAGTCACAGAGCGGGTTGAGCGCATGCTGAGGCACGCAGTGTGCAGAGGTCGCCAACTTTCTGCAGAGTCAATCGCTTCAGGCCTCCGAGCTTCATGTGGCCTTCAGATCAGCTCAAGAACCGTGTACAGAGAGCTTCGTGGGATGGGTTTACGTGGCCGAGCAGCCGCGTCCAAGCCTTACAACCGCAAAACGTGTGGTGAAAAGCACGTTGCCACTGGACTCTAGAGCAGTGCACACGTGTTCTCTGAAGTAACAAATCACGATTCCCCAACTGACAATCCGATGGACAAGTTTGGCGGTTGCCAGGGGAACGGTAAGTGCCTGACTGCATTGTGCCAACTATAAGGTTTAGTAGTGTGGGGTTGGGCTTGGCTCCTTAGTTCCAGTGAAAGGAACTCTTAATGCTTCAGTCTACCATGATACTTTGAACAATTTGATGTTCCCAACTTTGTGGGATCGGCTTGGGGATGGTCCCGTCCTGTTCCAACATGACTGCGCACCAGGACACAAAGCCAGGTCCACAAAGACATGGATGAGCGAGTTTTTTGGTGTGGAAGAACTTGACTGGCCTGCACAGAGTCCCAGTCTTAACCCAACAGAACACCTGGACCTGAACAGAACATCTGGAAGAACGGCCAAAACTTCCCATAAACTCGTGGAAAGCATTCCCACAAGAGCTGAAGCTGTTATAGCTGCAAAGGGTGGGTCAACATTATATTAAACCCTGTGGATTAAGAATAGGATGTCACTCACAGTCACATGCGTGTGGAGGCAGATGAGCAAATACAGCGTACTTTTACCTCATTCTTAACCACAGCGCAGGAAACTGGCACAACTGGTCAGCACATTTAGCTTATTAAGCTTATTAAGTTAAAAAGCTTATTAAAACGTTTTTTAAAGATTCAGGTGGCTTTCTGTTGGACCGCACCTAATTGCAGGTGCACTTAATGAAACCCTGAATTTAGAAGAAATATTCACAACTACACTTTTCCTTTACTTGGTGATAAGGCTCTTCAAACCTGACAGGTTTAAAGAGTAAAATAAATAAATAAAAATCAATGTCCTAAACTAAGATAACCCCGATGCTTATTTCCTTAGACTTGAAAGCAGCAGAGGATGCAATACAGCTTATCTCTAATTCGTCCTCCAAGAAGTTTTGTTTATATATGACTAGTCAGTTTTCCAAACATTGTTTTCATGGAAATCATAACTGCTTCCTGCATTGCGAATGTTGGCCGTATATCACAAGACTCTGACACCAGAAACCGGGGTACATCCTGAGTCAAGTGTGCAATCGGAGCAGTGGAAGTTTACAGTTTTGGTAAGATGCTAATCAAGGTTACGTGACACTTTTAGTCATTCTTAAAGTGAACTTTCCAGTATTAAAACAAGTGCGCAATCTTCTAATGTTCACTTTTTCCTTGACATTGCCCAAACCCAGCCACAAAAATGTTTTTGTAGATAACAAGAGCACGGTCATTTTAGATAATGCTGGATGATTAGCACTTTAATTCGGCAGATAAAAGCACGGTAACGTGTACATAAGGCTTCTGTCTTACAGCTCATCCATCGTCTTGGCGGTGGGCAGAACTCCTGTGGAATTCCTGGCCTGCTTTCTCTGCCACACCGGCAGTATTGTCATGTGAAGGTCTCCGTGAAAAGGGGAGGACAGAATAAACAATCGGAGCCTCCAACCACAGTTTCCAATAACAGCCTCCAAATAGAGAGCGAGAGAGAGAAAAAAAGGAGTGAGGTATTCACTGTTGCTTCCAAGCAGGCACGGCTTAAAGAACCTCTATGTACCAAAAAGTGTTTGCTCATCACATGGTTTTACAGGAATTCCCCCTGAATGACAAAACACGGTGTCCCTGTGGTCTCTGAAAGAACACGCTGTCTCTGAAGATTTACCGAAGTCAAAAGGGTGAAGAGTTAAAAGCTGATTTAAAAAAAAATTGGCACCAAAGATTTATTTGTTTTCCAGCTTTGTACATGTGAGCATTTGGTAACTTTAACCTACATCCAGCGCGTGGATCGGCCTTTTGTCTGGTTAAGAGGTTAGCAGGGTTTAAGCTGCTGGAAGTTGAATTAGTGCTTTTCTGTAAGCCTGAGCGTGTTTGTGTGTTAGCAGAGGTCAGAGCTCCATTATATAGAGCTGACTGAGGAGCATGCTTAAAGCTCAGCTCCTAAATCTGTTTGTCATACACAGTGAACACTTTTCTAAGAAGACTGCACATTTTTGAGAATGATGATTAACTTTCTGGTGTCAACTCTCCAAAGCAGGCTGGGTTGCACACAGCGCAGCTCAACACTGGACTAAAATCGTGTTTGTGCTCAGATTTAATATCATATAAAATGTGATAAGTGACATAAACAAAGCCAAAGTGGGAAAAAAACAGATTATTAGATCAGTTAGATGTTTTAAATTAAGCCTTTATCAAATAAAGATAAAGTCAACTCATTTGGGCAGCTCAGTGCTCGTGTGACCAAAAGAGCCCAAATTTTGCACTTTTGCCTTGTTGTTGTATTTTGCTTATAAACACCTGACTGCTTTGGATGTGCTGAAAACATTATACATATATAAACAACAATATATATATTCACAAATGAGCATTTATGCAGCATTTATAAAGAGGAGGTCACGTCGCTGACCTTTCTCTCGTCCTGTGCTCAGCCTGTGAGTTTAGCATAGCTCCCCATGCACTGCAGCTGCATCTGTTTGGGTGCTGCAGCAGTTGGACAAGCAGGGCCGAGTCTTTGAAAGTCGCAGGCAGCGCACGCACATACCCTTGTGCATAAGTACCGTACATGTGCCTTACTTAACCAGAGGTTAGTGGATGTGTGTGTTTGTTCTTTGCTCTTTGAACTGCAGGTCAGGAATGCAGCTGCTCTCAGCGTGAAGTCGGCTGTGGCGCATTCTCAACGCTCTCTGGAGCCCAGAGTGATCCGAGCTAAACGGGACCCACTCTTAGTACGCTCACCTGAACACCACATTACACGGCACACGAACGTGCACCGACGATGGAGCCAAACTGTTCAGATTTGGAACAATCGCACAAATATTTCTGTCTTATACCTCCTTGCAGCTGTTTCTTAGATGTACAGTGTACATGTAATTTTTTATGTATTTACCCCGCTCTTTCATAATCTCAGTCTTACTCTCTGTTCTCCTAAACCTCATTTTTATTTTCTTAATCCTTGTTGTACATTTATAATCTGACAGAATAAGGCGAGGCGAGGACCTGAGCCCTGTCAGCTATGACGTTTATTTATTGCACACTGTTAACTTGTGGGATCAACAAAGTATCTCTCTATAATAATATTTCTATGCTCTAATAATATTTATGCTTTTCAGTTCAAATCAGTTTGATTTACATAGCGTCAAATCACAACAACAGTCGCCTCAAGGCACTTTATACTGTAAAGTAGACCCTACAATAATACATACAGAGACAACCCAACAATCATATGACCCCCTATGAGCAAGCACTTTGGCGACAGTGGGAAGGAAAAACTCCCTTTTAACAGGAAGAAACCTCCGGCAGAACCAGGCTCAGGGAGGGGCGGGGCCATCTGCTGTGATTGGTTGGGGTGAGAGAAGGAAGACAGGATAAAGACATGCTGTGGAAGAGAGACAGAGCTTGTATTGACATAAAATATGTTTTATTTCTTTAACATCTGTGTGAAATGATTGGTGTACGTATCAAAGTTTGGCTAAAAAACCCTAAAAAACAAAAGTCGAAGGCTCGTGTGCTAACATGGCTAATGTTACTGGTGATAGTAAAAAGTCAAAACGGAGCACAAGTGACCGAACATTTACGTGACGCGGTCTTTGAATATGTGAAATGCATTAAAAATAATCGACACGACAACCATCAAACTGCTGTCCAGGTCTGTTTAAGTCGTCAAGAAATTAAACGAAAGCGCACATTTTGGCCTCGGTGCATATACAATAAAGAGGACTGCATACATGTGGTGCATCATATACCGTTTCACAGTGAAACAGATGTGCATGCCATTGTTATGTACATTCAGGATTAGCCAGTTGAAGCGCAGCAGGCTGCAGGACCTGCTGAACTCTAATCATGTGTTTAGCAAAGGTTCACATTTCTCCCATAACCTTCTTGGCTGAACACAATAGTCTTGTGTCAGAAAGCGTCAGATGACGTTCAAAGGACACTGAACTATTTCCCTGGCTGAATGTCTCTGCCGCCCGAGTTCATTTTAAATACGTCGTGTTTTCCCCTTAAAACTAGGGGACATTTCCACAGCTGCCTGCATGTCGTGCTTATCTTGTACACAGACTGAGGTTGACCCCAGCTTCAGACGGTTCAGGCTTACCTCTGTGAGTGTTGCTCTAATTATTAGTCTGGCAGTGTGTTAACAGCATTAGTTTCAGTGCACAGGAATTTGAAGGCAGGGGTTAAACTTTAACTCTGGAGTAACTCTGAGCGTGCACGGACACATGACTCTCTGCTCCTTCCTTATTAGCCCCAATGCCCTTTGGCCCACAGGCCTGAGAAACAAAAAAACACCGTCTCTCTCTCTCCTTCACAACACTCTGTACAACCTCAGGCCTTTGACCTCGAGCGAATGACAGAGCAATTTAAAATAAACACAGCAGCACAACCTGCCAAAGAAAAACATCTGCTGTGGTGAGTCCAGAGCAACACACGGTGTCTAATCAATATTTGCCCTACTGCCCGGGACCTGCTGGAAACGGTGGGAAACTTCCCATTTGTTGTGTTTCGTTGTCATTCAAATCAGCCATTTCGTCTTCGGTGCGAACGACGACCTATTGTTTGAAGAAGAGTCGATTGAGCTGTTTGCCACAGCAGCTTTTTCTTTGTCTACTGTAAAAGATAAGATACAATATTGAATGTAGCCGATGAAAAAGAAAGACAAATAAGAGCTTTGGCCTGCTCTATCCACTTCAACCCGGACACCAAGAATTTCCCCCACAGTGTTATTAAGTACGATTCACATGTTTATGTCATTTTTAGATGCTCTAATTAATTCCTGGGGGAATTTTATTTTATTTTAGCAATGAGAACAACAAATTCTTGCTTTCTTGTGCAGAGCGACATGGGAACATTGTTACCAATGACATGTTTGTGCACGCAGAGTTAGAGGGAATGAATTCATGATTGCGTCTCCTCGGTCTGAACATAAACAGAAATGCAAAAGGGACATGATGAATCAGTGGGAGTGCACTCTGCTAAGCTTGCATTCGCCAAGAAACAGCTCAACCAGATGCATTCATGTAAATCACAGACACTCATTTAAACAGATTTGTTTATACATGAAGGAAACAGTTGAGCTACACCCTGATAATTCGTCAGCTTTATGGAGAAATTATGGCTCAACGATGATAGTGCATTAGCAGTCTGTGGGTAGCTTTGGACTGCTCGTCTACCTCCAGATGGTGGCGGTGTCAGTAATACGTGGTACAAACGGTGTGTGGGCTACTCGTGCTTGTGCTGTTTGTGGTCAATCGGCCGGCCGTGGAGAATAGCACCATTGTCGCTCCCATCCCTGTCCACTTATCAACCAATCCACATCGAGCAATATGAAGTTGAGATTTTGGAGGACTTGGGAGCAGTGGTTGAAAATCTCTCTCTGAATTAAGCACTGGTTTTGGTGGTGGAAGTATTTTCAAACTTTGGGCAACCCCAAGCCAACTCTCACTACATAGCAAAGTCCATAAATATCTGGAAATTTTTGTTGTTTTTTTGTATTTTTCCCCCAGTTTGAAATTCAACATATAGCATAAGTCCAGACTTTAATTCAAGGGGCATATACTGCAGTTTACATGTCATTCTCAGTACTCAAAGCTATGCAGATACAGCCACTCAAAAACAATAAATGTGGGCTGATGCCTCGAAAAGTAGGAAAGCTGGATACCAACGGCACAACAGCAGTTCCTGACTTTACAACAAGACTGCAAACGCAGCGAAACTCAACTTTCTTTTGTGTCATCTACAGAGGAAAATACCATTTCCTCTTTTCTGCATAGAGTAGGTTTCTGTAGCACAATACTCAACAAAGAACTGCTTCCCAGCCTTTTATTAGCATGAAATTTGCGTGAATGTTAACATTTATTTCTTTTATTATACAATGGAGCAGAAATGATCAAATCTGTATCACAGCCATTCATGTACATTTTACCCCAAACCAACTTGCAAACACGAGATAGTAACCCTTTCTTACAGTTTAACATCTTTCCTGGGAGACGCTACAAGACCAGCAGTGATTTATGTCTGTGCAGGTTCTCAGGTCATGGTAGTCTTTAGAGACTGAAAAAAAGGCAAAGAAGAAGGCAAACCTTTAGGTTTGTGAAGATGTTTTGTTTTTCATTCAAGAGCATCTTCAGTCCAAAAAACAACTGGCAGAGAGTCCCAGGTAATAAACCCCCTTTGGAGACAGTCCAGAGTGTTGCTAACGCACTATTGATCATGTTTTAGAACTGAAGAAGCATCTTGGATGAGAGGTAAGACGTCTTTGCAAACCTAAAGAAGTTTTAGCCTCCTTTTCCTCCTCATATACATGTTGTTGTCACTGATGGTTTGACTTGTGGTTCTGCAGCCAATATAAGTTTGTAATGAACAATTCGTCAGGTCAAAGGACGCTGATGTGAACTTTAAAACCCAGCATCATCTATCTGGTCAAAAGTGGTCAGATACCACAGCAAAAACTGGACTGTAGGCGGACTGATGTCGATTCCACACAGAGTTCGGATCAAACCATCAAGGCCGTCCTCTTACAAAGTCAGAAATACAGACCAGATTATGTCGAAGAAGAAAGTAAATACTAGTTTAAAGTATAGTTGTGACAGACTTCTCCACAGACCTTTCATTTTTAATAAACAACACTTTTAAGCTATTTACATGGTGAACTTAACACCTCGGATTCTTACAATCATCTCCTTGGACAGGAGCCCAAGATGCTGACATCACAGACTTAGGAATGCTCCGGTCTAACGTTAAGCCAATTAGCGTAGTAGGATAAATGGTGGATTTGAAAGTAAGAGGTTACAGGTCTGGGTCACCCTCCAAGCAATGTTTTGTTTTCTTCGATGTCTTGTTTCATTCGCACAGTAGAAAATAATTCCTGAACAAAAACTAGAAAGTCAAACAGCAACGTTTAGGCCACCTTGAAGATGCAAGCTGAACAGACTTTGTGGTAATGTTTGTAACATTGGTTTGCCAGGTTGTCAAGCTGTCAACAAACAGCCCATTTAAAATAGACGATATGGATAAAGTTCTGAGTCACCTGCAGGAGGTGCACAGCCACAGAAACCCATGCCATTAAACTCCTGGTGCACAGTTTTTGTGCTGATTTTAATAACAGGAGGTTTGGAATTCATGAAATCTCTAAGAGGGAAGAAATTTCTCAAACTGACTTGTTGCAGTGGTTGCAACCTGTTACAGTACAGTACTTTAGAACGACCTATACTCTCCCAAATGTCTGATGTTACACGCCCACGGCAATGAGACTGAAAACACCTGAATTCAAATATAAAGAAGTATGGCCCAAAGGTTTTGACCATATAGCCTTTGAAGCTGTTTGCTTTTTACCATCAAAAATGTAATTAACCCCAAAGCTCGGCATCGAAAATAATCGGATCACCTTATCAATCACCAGCTTAGATCTCTTGAAAAACTCCATCCAATCTACTGCTCCCCATGTGTGCCCTCTGATATCAAACAAACATGCCTCTAGGTCAACTAAGGTGCTTAGGATGACAGAAAAGTGAGCTAATCAGCTCACTAGAGACGTCTCAAATGCTTTAACGGGATTAGGTCGAGGCCCCACCCCTCGCCACCTTTCCCCTTTAATCACCTTAATAATGTAGTTTACCCCCCACATGTTGACAAGCTAATCGACCTCATTAGCTCTTTTGCAAGGTTTTGTCTGCCATTCTGACCTGTTGTGGTTGCACCTCTCCAAGTTGGCTTTATTGTCAAAAACCATCACAGGAAGGTGTTCAGCTCCACTAATGGTGTGCATTCAGGGTTAATGGAGTAAACCAAAGTCCCAAGGAGTGTGTGATGTTTTCATTACTAGTTCAGAAGGGAAGCAAATATTATAACTGCTAGGCTAAAGCTTTATGGTAAAGCAGAAGCAGATGACCGGAGGCTCTTCAGAGCTTGTCTTTAGGAGGAGACTAGCACTGACATGTCTGGACGTTGTCGGCTACAGGAAACCTCAACAAAAGGATGTCTGCTGAAAACTGCTGAAACAAGTGAAAAAGATGAAAGGAGCGATCAGAGGCTAAAGTCAGGCAGGATGTCGCGGCACATGAGCATGAAAAGAGAAACAGTGAAAACATGGGAAAGAACCCCCAGAACGATGCCAGGCCAGTGCAGCAAGCCACAGACACCAAATTACAGAAGTTTAGTACATTTAAGAAGACACCCTATCCTGGGTGAGGTGTCCTATTAGGAGGGGGCCCAGGGCAGACCCAGGACACGCTAAAGAGATTATATCTGTCGGCTGGCCTGGGAACGCCTCAGTGTTCGCCCGGACAAGCTGGAGGAGGTGGCCCTGGGCCTCTCTGCTTAGTGCAGGGGTGTCCAACTCCAGGCCTTGAGGGCCAGTGTCCTGCAGGTTTTAGATGTGTCCTTGATCCAACACAGCTGATTTAAATGTCTTGAAGTTCTCCAGAGGCCTGGTAATGAACTAATCATTTGATTCAGGTGTGCTGACCCAGGGCGAACTCTAAAACCTGCAGGACACCGGCCCTCGAGGCCTGGAGTTGGACACCCCTGGCTTAGGGTGTTGCCCCCACGATCTGGCCGTGGATAAAGAAAGTGGATGGATGAATGGATGGACACTAACTCAGCAAACTGACTAAACTTTTTGAAGAACTTCACTGATCCTATCAGCAACACAGAGTAAAAGAAAGGCTTTATAGAAAGTAAAATAACCATCAACCCAGCCAGGATACATAGTAAAATAATAAAGGCAGACCTGGATATCACTGAAGCTTCCTGACTGAAAAAATAGCTTTTATAGCTAAGTTCCCTCAGAAAGAAGACTGAGACAACGGTTCCAACCACAGAAGGGTCCTTCTACCCTCTGATCCAAGCAAAGTGTTCAGCAGAGTATTTGTGAACATAACAAAGAATGCTGTTAACCAACAGCTGAGGTCCAGCCACTGATAAGGTGCTGACATCACATCTGACTCAGGGCTCAAATATTTGGACAATGATACATTTTCTTGCCTCTGTGCACAGTGGACTTTAAATCAAGTGCATACTTTCAGCTTTAATTCAGGGGATTTAAACCAAATTGTTGTCATCTTTATACACAGTCAGCCATTGACTGACGAGCAGTTTGACTGTCAAGTGTGGTCTGTTCTCTGGTTATTGCATGGCAAGTTAAGATCTGTAGTTAATTCCAGGTGTTGAACTTCATTTGGTAGCTGTCCACAGGATCTCTCAATATGAGGTCCAAAGAGAGGTAGATAAAAGTGAGGGAGGGCATCAATAGGTTGGGAGCAAAACAAAAAAATAATAATAAAAACCTAAAGTAAATCTATCAGAGCGACTGAAAACTCAGGAGAATGAGGGAACCGGCCAGCTCAGCAACACCGAAAGACCACAGAAGTGGTCCACACTAAAGTGTGCTCTGACAGAATTACTTCCATGATAAAGAAAAACTTCTAAATATCTACTCAAGTCAGAAACGCTCCGAGGAAGCGTTCAAGATACACCCTCATGAATGTAAATACAACAACAAGGTTACACTCAGGAACAAGAAGACGAGATTAGAGGAAAACTTCTAAAAGAGTCAAAGGCAAACAAACAAACAAACAAACAAACAAACTATGGACTCATGAAATCAAGATGGACTTGTACCCAACAGGAAGTGGAAAGTATGGAGAATGAAACACGACTCATGAACTGAAGCGTACCACATCATCTGTTAGACATGGTGGAGCTAATGTTATGGCATGGGCATGTATGGCTACCGGTGGAACCAGGTCATGTGACTGCTGACAGAAGTTAAAGGATGAACGGTGACGTGTACACGACTGCACTCTCTGCTCAAACTCAGTCAAACGCTGCAGAATGACCAGACAACACAACGCTTAATGACGCAACCCAAGAATTTGTGACGGCAAAGGAACGGGATATTCTTTGATACCCAATCAGTCACTTGTTCATCCAGCTATTCAGAACAATCGTTATATTTGAAATTCGGTTAGTTTTTGTTCTGAAAATGAATGACTGTGTATTAAAATGAGTACTCCTAAGCACTTAATACAATACCTGTGTTAAGCCCTGAATTGCATAACTAGTTGTGGACTGATGTTGGGAGTGGGCCTGGCTTTAGATTTAGGAGTCTAGGAAGTAGGCATTTTGGTTTGAGCGTCCTTTCCTAATCTTTAACATCACCAAGCCTTTAACAGTAAATCTATGAATTTCTCACAGCTTCATCGTGCCTTCCAATTTTCCCACATTAACCCCATCAAATGAATGAACCATTTCAGCGACGTCAAGAAAGCTCTTTGGCAATGAATGAACACCAGTGTCTGCCTGGAGCATGGAAAAATGCCCCTTCCTGTGAAAAGCTGTACTTCCCTGTTAGTTTAAGAGCATTTCTTTGAACTGCAGCGTCAAAGCAAATTTAACTGGAGATTTTTGTTGGATGCAATTTCCCAATTCTGTCTCTCTCTCAGCTGTGTTATTGAAGCATAAAAGATTAGATTAAAAAATTTGCAAAAGTCCATAAAAGTGCCAGCTCCCATTAAAACCCAGTTTGTCCATCAAATCCTATTTCACGCTGGATATCATTACTCAGATGAGTATCAGTTTGCACAAAATGAGTCCTTCGAGGTTTTCAGTGCCGCTCTTACTTCACAGTTTCATTGAGGTAAGATTGGAAAATGTTGCTTCGGCAAAAGCAAAATTTTCCAAAAGTTATTCCCTTATTTGCTTTTGATGCACTGTTCAACACATCAGTCCACACCCTAAAAGTTCAGCTGCGTCTGCATCTTCTGACTGTGAAGGTTACAGTTTATGATTCACATCAGCTTGTTTTCATAACATTACATCTGTAAGCTGCAACGCTCAAACACCTTTTAACGAAAAATATTTGGTGGGTTTTCCATGTGTTTGTGGAAAATTGTCCCCGCCGTTCTGTGGAACCGTTTCGATCAAAAAGAATCTGTTTGTGACTGAAAGACTGAATAAAAGTCTTAACATATATTACATCACTGACTGTGAGGCAGTGATATCTGGGAAACAGCCCCATAAAGGGGACAGCAACACCGGCATTAACAGAAAGCATCAGCAGCATCCGAGTGAACCCAAGCCCATGTTGTGATCCGATTACATCGGCAGTATTATAATAAGGTGCTGACTTCCTGACCCGTCAGTGCTTAAGCCCTTACTTGCGATGATTACCGAGCCTGAGTGCGGAGTACTCCAGCTCAGTAACAATGGGGCTACACCCACCTTCAACCGACCTTCAGCTGTCTTGACAGTTGTGCTGAAATTGTGAAAGATTGCATGTTACACGGTTATGACATGAACATGTTGACAAAATCAACAGACAGACACGTGCAAGCACGACAATTTTTCCCTAAGCACTTCAAACTGTCGCTGTGGTACCCTGTGCTGCAATAAGCATCTCCAGAAACGCAACTTTCCATAGTGAAACACACACCTGCGTTGACACTGACAGCAGCTGTGACAGACACCTTTAGGGCCCACATTACATGCAGCTGGAGCTTCGTTTCAGGACACCGACTGCGTTACTGTGTGCGTTTGATTTGCAAAATCTTTGCCTATGTTGTTCATCGGCTGTAGACAACAGGCTTTATGACTCTGAATGATTGTACCGATCACCAATCCAGCTCTTTGTGGCCATTTAAAACATCTTTATAGAACCGTTATGTTCTATTTGACGCTGATCTGGAAGGAAGCCTCCTGTCACTCTGACACTGAGGAAGAAAAAGCTCTGATGAGCTGATCTGCAGCACGGCCCTGAGCTCATTAAGTGTGTGTAGCTAATGCTCTCAAAAATACCCTACCATAATGCAACAGTTATATTGTTGAAGGGCCTTTACTTTACGATATAAATGACTTTGAAATCACTGTTGTTGTGATTTGGTGCCATATAAATAAAACTAGATTACTTGTTTCTTGTCCTGGTCTTTGTTCAGTCATTCAAAACAAGAATCCCAGCACTCCTCAGACATGGTGATGTGTTAGAAGGTGCAGACTTGTGCGCAGAGACGGGTAGTAACTAATTACAGAGTAACTTTTTGGAAAAAAAATACTTTTAGGAGTAGTTTTACTACACTGTACTTTTTGCTTTACTTGAGTAATAAGAGTAGACTTTGCGAAAGATTTCTGGCTACTCTCCTGAGTGTGAGTGATGTCACTGAGTGAATAATAAACACGTTTGAACCAAAAATGCAGGAGACACAGACACAAACCTGCAGTTTATGTCAAAGTGAGATTTTGTTTGTGCATAAAGTTTGTTGTTGTGTCATTTGGAGAGCAAAGAAATGAAACACCATTTATTATTAATACTCTCTGTTTTTGCTTTTCAGTCTTTCAAATAACAAAATTTGCACTAAACTTTTATATTTTTGTCTGATTGTCTCTCTTTTAAACATTAAATCAGGTGTGAGGATCAGTTACTCAGTACTCAAGTAGCCTTTTTTACTAATACTTTTTTACTCTTACTTGAGTAAAACTATGTTGAGGTAATGCTACTATTACTTGAGTACAATTTCTGGCTACTCTACTCACCTCTGCTTGTGCACTACATTTCCTGACCTTATCAAAATTTGGTGTTTTTTCCTGGAAATGATCAAATTCCGATATTTTTCCAGGATTTTCCTGCTTAAAAGTCATTGTTCCTGCTGCTTCTTCCTTAAGCAAGGATATATTTTTGTTCTTTTCTCAGATAAAGATTAAACTACACTACTCTGTGGACAAACACACAGACGGCAGCGGCAGACATAACACACTTGTGCTGAGTTGTAGTCTGCTTAGAGGTTGTGTGTAGCTAATACTTTGGTGGTGCTGTGGTGGAGGCTAAGTGGATGGCGCCTTGTATTCACACTCAGATGATGTCACTGGTGTCACTCTGACACAATTGGTCACTCGCTTCGGTCACAGCGACACCATCTGTGTTACATTTCTGAATGAGTAACTTTAGCTTAGACTGAGAAAAGTAACATGAGGCCAAAGTACTAAAAAAGTCCTAAACATCAACAGAAGATGTTGGAAAACTGTGTTATTGTTTTTTTGGACCTTCCATCATCAGCTGTGTGCTGTCGGAAACTGGAGTCACCTTCACTTCAGTCCTTTCACTGATGTCGCCAGAGAGCTGCTGTCGTTTTCGGTTCCTGTCTCAGTTTCTGTTTGATAAATAACATTAAAAAAAACTTACTTTAGTGGCATTAATATGTATATAAATATGTCTGTATGCAGCCGTTCTCCTTGTGGGGTGAATCTAGACATTACTTTGCATGAACATCGGATTATTAACATCTTTATGCTTTTTAAAAAAGATTTCACCACTAAATACTAAAGACTGGGACGAGTTTTGTTATTTGAAAGCCTGCTGTGCTTTTTCACAAGTATGAATTATCCTGTCATTATCAATTATTCTCATCATTATACCACCGTACAATCATTATAGATGTCGAATACGTCAAATACAACAGCTGCCATGAAATCCGTGTATACATCAAGGGTACATACAGCTACAGATTCCATGCAGTTGCTTCCAGTACAGGTTAACATTGACTAAAATGCACAAGGTGTGATCAGCTGCACCTAAAAGCTTCTGAGGTTTCAATTAGGTCACTGACCTGTTCCATAGACCAAACAGCAGCCTCGAGCCTGAAGAAAGCAGGTGCATGACCAGAAGCATTTTCATCTCTTTTTTTTTAATCCAACATTGACAGGTTGTCCACCATTAATCCCACACAGTCAGTCTGATGTTTGTGGACTTTGGGTGCAAAAGCATGAACTGGAGCACTTGCTGTCTTATAGGCAGGATAAGCATAAAAATAGCAACTTTGCTCTTTTTCTTCAAAATAAAATGCAAGTTAATGGCTCACCAGTTTGAGATCCAGTGCGCTTCAGACATGCCCACCATCAAGTCATCAGAGCCGGACCACCTGAGAAAGATCCAAATCTTTCAGGTGGCCTAGACATGAGCCGTGGCTGCACAGGTAGATTATCTTTAATGGGCTTAATTTAAATCAAGTATTTCTGCTTTTAGAGGCACAGTCAGAATAAATGTGATATTGGTGACATCGAACATCTGTTAGCGATGTTTCATTATGTAGCCTTGAGTTGAGTTTGGAGTTTTCTTGACCATCATCTCAGTGTTTAGAGACTAAGCTCGAGGAAGACGAGCAGATCTAACTAAACCTTGGAGACATCCTGCTTTCTGACTCTAAAAATGACTAATTCAGAAAATGAACTGTCATTCAGTTCGACTGGTGAAGCTGCTGATTAAGCTCATAAATTCAGTTCCACAGAATTTGTTTTAAAAACAGGAGCTTCACTTTTCAAACCTGCAAGCTTGCTCCATTTTTTATACTGACCTGTAACTTTTTGATTCCACCTTCAAACTAAAGCTAAACGCAGAAAAAGAAGCAAGCAGTGCAGACAAACACACACCGATAACACCACAGTGTATAAAATCCCACCAGCATGAAACAGCAGAGGTGCAGACTGTAATAACCAGGGTCAGAAATATGTCATCAAACAGGGACAGTTTAAGCTTTCGTACTGTTCACTGGAGGATAATGAGAAGAACAAGAGAACAAATCACTAAGTGCTGTAGATGCCCACAGCGTGTGTTTGCTGAACAGTAACTCCAGATAGCTAGCTGTTAGCATATTTCCATGTGGTCCAACACTTACAGGAGATGATGGATGAAAGTTTGTGGGGTTTGGACTCGCAGGAGGCCTGAGGCAATGATGGCTTGCTGTCATAAATCCCCATTCATATCCATACGTCACATAATGAGAAAAGCCTGCAACCAATTCTGGGATAGAGCTGGACTTGAAGGGAATGAATATTACTACTTAGCTTACATTGGAAGATAAGTGAGCGCCCACATCTGCTCAGGGGGCGGAGCTTTGGAAGGTTAGCTCCGGCTAACCGCCTATGGTAAAGGACAAAAGTAGGAGTATAAAGGTACATGACTGCATGAATAATTACATATTACTTATTTATCATTAACATTAACTAACACTGACAGTAGTTAAACAGACTGAAGCCTTGTGCGGTGAGCTTAGGCGAGCTTACCTGTTGTAAACCACAGGTATCGTGATTGGTAACCTACTGTTAGCTCGCTAGTCAGTTACTTTTTATTTAACTTATTTAATATGCGTTAAATTATATTTGCATTGTTATGTAAAACATCATATTTAGGCTTTTGTTACGTTCTTTATGACTGCTCTGCTGGTTTGAACATTTCAAAAACAATCAAAGTGGTTGGCTGAAAGCATCATCTGCTGGTTTATTTTATTTCGTTCCTGCACAATAGGCCGTGGTAATGGTTGTGTTAAATGTATGAAGCACAAATGATCAAACATGAACAATACATAGTTAATATTTTCCAGAGGAGGGTTGGGGACGATTTTAGCTGAGGTCGGCCCAAAATTAAATTCTGCTCTGATATCGAAAGCACCAAACCACCTGTCGGTGTGTTGTGTAGACGACCAGGTGAAAATGTGAAGTTTATATAATGCACCCTTCACAGACAAATAAAGCAATAAAAAAAGAAATAAAACAGATAAAGGTGAGACAAATATTCCTTAAACTGATTTTAAATTTCTTTAGCTGTTTCGAGCAGTAATCTGCTCTGAAGACTCGACGAACTGGTAGGAAGAACAGGTCGGTAAAAGCTCTGAGATATACTGGAGTGGTTAAAACGATTTTAAAAATGTGTCTCTAAAGTTGAAAGGGAGCCAAGACTAAAGAGAGAAAATGTTTTTTAAAACTGAAGAGATCTCGTTCCTGAATTAGTTAAAAGGCGTGCCGCTCCATTTTAAACAGATTTGTTAAGACAGGTAAATAGAGAGTTGCATTGATCCATGAACAATTTCCAGCAGTTCCACTTTAGAATTAACACGTCTTAACTCAGCAATGTTTCTGTGATGAATAAATGAGGGCTGAGTCAGCTTCCTGACGGGCTAAAGACGAAAACTGTTCAGGATAACCTCAAGGTCACATAAGCCAGATTTAGCCAACCAATTTACCTGAGACCTGATGGCAGCTTGTTAGGTTGGAAGGAACAGGAGAGATGGATGTCATCTGCATACAAAATTAGGTGAGAAACATTATTTAAATGACTAAATTATACAACATACAAGCTAAACAGTATAAGTCCCCAAACGAATCCCTGTGGAACTCCATGATTAATGGTGACAAAAAGAAAATTCTGTTTGGTAAAGTTAAAACCAGTCTAATGCTGATTCGAACACAATCACCTCCTGATGGTTTTAAGATGGTTTGCAGAACATGAACATGAAATCAGCACAAGTAGATGGTAAATGGTAAATGGCCTGCATTTGTATAGCGCTTTACTCAGTCCCTAAGGACCCCAAAGCGCTTCACACTACATTCAGTCATTCACCCATTCACACACACATTCACACACTGGTGACGGCAAGCTACATTGTAGCCACAGCTGCCCTGGGGCGCACTGACAGAGGCGAGGCTGCCGAACACTGGCGCCACCGGGCCCTCTGACCACCACCATGAAGATACGGTGGTGAGGTAGCTCCAGCCCCTTGTCCTTCTGCTCCCTGATAGGGATAAGCAAAAATGGATGGAATTGGTACTGTTAGAGAATGTGGGGATGCCAGAAGAAGCAGGAGATACCAGTTTGTTTATTGCATCAAAAAGGACTTAAGGATTTCTCTTCCATGATATAAGATTAGCAGGAGTTTGTAGTTCTGGCTTCCTTTATACCAACATTATAAAAACAGTTGTGCGCTATCTCAGATGAAGCCTGTGCATTTCTAATTTTTACCACATGTACTTGATATACAGTATGTGTTCCATTACAATAAATCACATACTGTTGGACTCATGATTCCTAAACTGCAGAGCAGAAAATTGCGTTGCACAGAGAAGCACATTAGAACAGAAGCCCGTTGTAAAAATTACCTTAAAATCTTGTTTTTGTTCATTTTTCTGATGTGGAAACTGTTTCCATTAAAGCTGATCAAAGTACAGTGAAACACTGATCTTAACTGAATTTGTAAATCTAAACAGCTTTCTCAACCTGCTGACAGGCAAGCATGCAATCCTATAAAAGCATGAAAATCCCCTAAGTGGACTTATAATGTGCAACAAGATTTCAGTCTTTATCTGTCGGCCTCAGCAGTGCGATGGGCTGCTGGCCTGAGCTGTTTGATCTCATTATCTGAGTGTGTGTGAGCACAAAAGCAGATGTGATAGGCCATTTGATTGAGGTCAAATCTCTTTTGCGCTCCACCGTGCCAAAAGCACCCTCCATCATGCTCCGACCTCTCCGATGGGCCGGCTGGTGTCAGAGAGCTCAGGAGTGACATGTCAGGTCAGCGAGGCAGTGTCCTACGACACAAAGCAGAGAATAGAGGAGTAAAGAGAGCAGGAGATGGAGTGGTTGTGGTAGGTGAGCTAATGGCTTTGAGAAAGAAAAGGTGCAGGCTTGAAGGTGCAGGCTGTGATCTCTTTATACAGCGTACGAAGGGACAAATTATTAAAATGTGGGAACGGATGCAGAGAGTAAATGACTTGACCTAAAACCCATGGGTCAGCACCCCCCACCCCTCCACCCCCATCTCCGTATGTGCATGTGTGATTGTGTCCACCCCCACACTGATTGACAGCCGCTGTCTTTGTCTAATAATGGTTTGGGTATTTTTCCCAGGCACTAAAAAAACCGCCGCTATGCACAGGCTGGAGCGGAGGCTGCTATACGTGGGGGTAGAAGTGTGTCCAGAAATATGGAGCCTAAACGTTAACAGATGAGACTGTTGGGGCTAATCGCTCGGTTCTCATGCTCTTTGTTTGACTTTCTAATCTCACATCCTTTGGGAGTACACTTTTGCAAAACTGTATTTCAGCGCATGCTTTAGCGCGCACGTATCAGCCATCACTTTATCACGAGCTAGATTAGATTAGACCTTTCACCCTTTCTCACTTTTTAATGGTGGAAAACTGCATTAGTGCACAGGTGTTTAACATTACATTGAACTATTTTGTTTTTGCTCCTTTGTAATAATGTTGCAAATGAATTCAAATGAATTAGGATTTTACATGCACACAAAAACAGCCAGAAGAGACAGCTGTAGTCATTATATGTCTTTTCCTGTGTTTGTGGACAGTGAATGGGTCAGAAACGGCTCAATGTTGAAGGTCATTTTATTATTTTATTAAAAATGTTTCAAATGGTTGGCTCCAGTTTTGTTTAAAGAACAAAAACATTTTAGCCGAGCTAAAGTAATGCATCATCTTTAAATAACAAAAGGAGGATATTAGAAAGGAACCCAACAACAGCAAATATATATGTGTTTATGGATCATCGAAGTCGGACATTTTTTTGTTGTATCTACTAGATCTGGAATTCTCAGACAGTAATAATGTAACAAAGTATATTGAATGATTACTGAGGTTACACTATGTTAGTATATTTTAAATGAAAATAAACATTTTACTCCAGTTTGCTGCAGTGGCAAGATATTTGGGCGTTCAATGTATTAAAAAATAACACGCTGTTTAAAATGAATAAACTGTCACTACTTTTATTTTGATAACTGAAAGGACGATTTTATGATTGCAGACTTTTAATAGAGTGCTTTTAGTTACCAGAATAAAACATCTGAATACTTTTTCCACCTCTCGAGAATAAACAAAAGAAAAAAAATCCTTTTCTTTCCAGGAGACATTTTGCTTTATTGCGTTGCCTTTGACACAAGAGTCACACAGAGGTTACAACAATCGTGTCATCGAAAAAAACCTTTGATGAACTCAGAAGCTTAACGCAGATCTTAGAGAGCGGCAACACAAAATGGAAAGATAATTGTATCATCTGCTCTAATGGCAGCTATTACAACAATGGCGATGGTGACCTGGAGGCACGGGGGGAGCGGGAGGACGGGCCCTCTCCGGTGACCTCTGCTCGGGAAAGGGCGAGCTCAGGCAGGAGTCGGAGCGTCAGGGGCTCGCCACCTCGTCTGGCACTGTGAACTCTCCATTCACAGCCTAACACAACAGGCAGGCATCGCTGTGACCCTGTGGGTGTGACACTCAACCTTTGCCTTAACCTCCTGACCGGCAGTCACAGCTGCAGCTAACCGGCTCGGGCAGGTCAGGGCGCAGTGTCAACTGGAAGAGGGCGAGGGGTGAGAGATGAGAGCAGGGAAGATGGAGGGGGAGGAAATAAAGAGTAAAGGCAGAGAGATTGAAATATGAACGAGTGGGTGACAAGATGAGAAGCTCAATAAGCCGGGGTCTTAAAGGGTCAATCCACTGAATTTAGAAATAATAATTTAAAAAACAACATATTTCCTCAGTGCACATTACTGACCAAGAAATAGGTACACTAGAATAAAGAGGTAACAAGTAAGGTTTTTACAGGGTATAAAGAAATAATTATATTATAAGTACATTTAAATACTGTGTCATTTCCTGGTGATTTAGCAGAAAAACAAACAACATAGATACGCCGTACTTTTCAGGGTCGGACTATATTATGGAATAACTTAACATTGACTAACGTCTGGGTATTTTACAGGAAAGGAGGCACAAAGTGTGTCTCCTGTGCAGGAACGTGTTCCTCAGTATATTTGGATTACAGCACAAATGTACAAGGCAGATATTTCCAGATAGCTGAACAATAACCATACACAAGGTAAGTTTGGACATATGAGTGCGAAGCGAAGCTTAGAAAATGACACAGTAGGTACGCTACTATGTCGACTACTAACCCTGCTCGGTCGCAAAAGGAGGGATGACTGGGAGCAGCTTGTTGGCATTTACAGGAAAATGGACGTGTGCACTGTTGAGATCAGTCCTGAGGCCTTCAGTGGGCTCAGTCTTTGAGTCCCAGCTGTTTGTCCAATGTGTCTTGTGACGTGTGGATCCTTTTAGAGACGCGAAGCTTTAGAGTCCAATTCAGTTTATTGATAAATCTTACAAACATCGAAAAGGTAAAAATCACAGTGTTTTCTATGTTTTATTTTTTACCCCCTAAGAGCCAAAGAAAGTGCTGGATGTCATTAATGATCACTACATAAATAGATATTCTTTACAGGGCCAGAAGAAAGCTAAAAATATAAGCACCTAATATAAAATAGATAAAAGCAGAAATCTATATTCGTCATATTTGTACATGTAGCTGATGTGATTAAGATGTGGATGTCGAGATGGCTTTCAGCGAAGACTTGATGTCTTATAAAACAGTCTCTTCCCTCCTCCACTCCAAGGCTTCCTCTGCAGCTTTTGCAGCTCCGCCCTGGCCGTGTCGACTCTCCATCGAGGCCGCCAATTTCTGCTCCAGCCGCCACACCTGCTCCCGATACTTCCTCCGTATCTGACGGTACGAACTCAAGGCTTTGCTGCGACGAAAAGATCCAGATGACTTTTTAACTTTGATTCAAGCTGAGCACAAAGGGCCTGATGAACAAACACCAAAGAAGTAATTCAGCAGCTTTCTTTTTCCATTCACCTGTGAGCTTGTGTGAGGCGAGCTATCTGCTCTGCATTGTCCCTCCTGTGGGAGGAACTGTCTGAGACAGCCGCGTTCAGTGACTCATGGACCAAAGCCAGCCGCTTCTTCAAGGCTTGCTCCCTGGAAAAGAAATAGTGAGGTCAGTGGAGAAAACATGCTGTGAGGTTATTCATTTTGCTGCAAGCACAAAAGATGTTTACTCACAGACTCATATTTAATATGCGTCCTTGGCCTTAGAGCCACTGTGACGCATTGTGTCAACAGGAGTGCTTTATTTAAAAGTATTCAGCACTCCAGGTCAGAAGAGAAAAGGTGCTCTCTGAAGCACCTCGTGGAGAGAAACAGCTAGAAATTCTTTATGTGCAAAGTCTGCAGCGTTCCTAAGCAACAGTTCAAAGCAGCCAAGAGATGTCTGAGACGTATGACGCATTTTCAAACCTGATTATATTCAAGTACGTCCACATATTCAACATCCAGATAATTACTATCATAATTATTATCAGATTTTATTGTTAAGACACGAAACCAAAAGTTGTCAAGCGCTAAAGTGCTTCTATATAGAGGCCATATAACACCGTTAAGTATGGAAAAGACTGAATCCAACCCTCACCTCTGCAGGACCGCCTGCAGCTCTTTCAGGATGGGTCTTGTCCTATAACCAACGACGTCCCCTTCACAACCGAGCTTCGCTGCATTCTCACAGAGCCTCTGAAACACAACGTTCAGTTAGGATAACGCCCAAAGTCCCAAAGGTGTCTTCCATTCATTTCTCTTCTAGCGTATGTGCACTTTGATCTAAAGCTGCGGCTCCCAGGCGTTTCAGATTGTCAGGATGCGATGTCTCCTCACACCCTGCTGCGAGCAGTTCAGCTAAAGAATAAAGTTTCCTAGCTCAGATTTCCACAACAACAACATATCCACAACAAATCTCGCACAAGTTTCAATCAAAAATCACCCAGGATTTGAACATTTATGGCACGTGTGGATCTGACAGCAGGCTGAGGGGCAGCACTGGCAGCCAGGAGGATTTTTTGTACTGTAAGATAGTTTATGGTTTAGAAACATGGAAAGTGAAAAAAGGGAAAAATATGGACGTGTTTTTACACTTTAAGGCTGATGGGATACTGTCGGGCGTGGACACCGAAGTTTGTGAATAGGATAACCTGAGAATGAGGTGGACTTGATATCCCAATGTTGACCTCAAGGTCAAGGTCAGAGGTCAAGTTTTCTGAAAATCTTGTGATTGTGATTAATTGAGATTTTCTAATTCATACCATACGAGCTACCAGGAGGCTGGGGGGTAGCACTGGTGGTCTCCAGTATTTCTTTAGTTCAGTGTCCAACAGACCGAATAAAGTGATCCGCGAGGCCCGGAGTGTTGTGGGGATGGAGCTGGACTCTCTTAAAGTGGTATCAGAGAGGTGGACGTTTTCCAGGACAAGGACGATGCTGGACGATACCTCCCAGCCCCCACATGACGTGCTGGCCAGTGACAGGAGCGCGCTCAGTGAGAGACAGAGGAACCATCCCTGCATGTGGTCAGCTACTGTTCTTACTGTCTCCGAGCGATGTGACCACATAATTTTCTCGAACGTATTCTGAATCTGAAATTTCACATCATTTGTTTTTATCATTGACTGTATCAGGAACATAATACTTGGGTCTAATTTCTCCACCTGAGCAAAATCAGTTGGTTGAGACGTCTGCATGTACACGGGAGCATTTATTACACAGCATGGGCGCTGACTGAGATTTTAGGCGAACTAGCCAAACAGGATACAGTCTGCAGAAACCAGGCAGCGTGCAGCACATGAAGTTTGAAAGCTGTTCACATTTGTAATCTGGAGGCAAACAGCCAGTGCAAATTAACATCACGGGGTCACAGAAAGCTAAAGGAGCTGTTCCACTCTTTGTCATTTGACAATGACAGAGATGCGCGGTACGAATCTGTGCTGCAGTGACAGGACAGCTCAGCAGAAGACCTTGTGGAACCAAAATATCCTTCCTGGCCTGGAGGGATTCTGCTTTTGTAGATGTGTGATTTCCCACGTGGGGCACCCATATTTGAATCGGGTCTGTCACAGTAGACCAGCGTCCTGCTCCCTCTTGCTCGTTTCACCTTGACTTTGTATTATTTTCCAATTTGAAAAAAAAGAAAGGATAAAAACCCCGTCTGGATTGCTGCTGCGGGAGTGTATCCTACCTGTTGTTCAGTCCTACGATCCCCCACCTCCTCTTGGAGACCTTCTGGGATGAAGACTCCAGCTGCTCCCTGAGCCTTCTGCCCCATTAAACTCCACTCCAGACACCTCAGCTCTTTCTCCTTGAGGCGGATTAAAGCTCGCAGATCTGACATCTCCTCCTGAACAAAAACGGTTATTTAAAGAGTAAATGGCAGCTACATGATAGGGAAAGATAAAGTGGGGTCATTTTACATATCAGCTGTAGAGGCACAAAAGCCCAGCTTTGGTTCCTCTGTTGATTTTATGAATATAAAAGATTTCTTTAGAATATCCTGATGTTGTGTCCCACGATTTTTCTTTTTTGTTTACATGTAAATTCATGAAACTCTGTCTCGTTTAGCTGGTTTGCACTTTTGTTTGAGTTATTAGGAATTAGGTCAATCGGTATATTCATGGCGTCTCATCCACTATATCCCGTATATATATTTAGAGTACTATGCAAACAGTGTTTTAGGAAAGTATGCAGTCTAAATATTTTACTCCTCATAATGTCTTTGCATCCATATTTTTGCATGCTTTTATATTTTTCCTGGGCATGGTGTGATTGTAATGTACATCATACCCTGACTGAGATCAGTTCATAAAACAGGGAAGCCTTCTCCTTCTTGTTATCAGCAGGTTTGTCTTTAGTCATGTGACCCCCTCTTTGTCCAGGTGGGCTCAGTCTGGCCTCTACTCCCGGACCTGCCTTAGGGAGGCAAATGGCTGCGCGGTCCCTCTTCAGGCGCTCAATTTGCTGCCGGAGAGCTGCCTCCCGATCCTCGGGCGTCCTGTGGGGTTACTTGCAGTGAACAAGCTGACAAAAGCGCAGCCCAAGAAATTTGCATATTTGAAGTTCCTACGCGGTGATCTCGAACTCTTTCGCTAGCTTTGTTGTGTGTAAGCGTTTTAAAACATCACCTCTGCCCCGTGTGACTCGGTGTTTCCGTCTCCTCTGTGACCCCTGCTGTTGAGAAGGAGGTGGACAGCTCTTCAGTTCCCATTTTCCTCAGCTGAGCTAATGGACTGTCTGGGTCCTGACTGTCACCGATTGGCTCTGATGATGGGGAAAAAGAGAGAACCCAACTGTGTCTGATGCACGATTGAAAGCCGTATATTGTACACGTCAGTGTCTGAGTGCCCTTTGGTGCGAGCAGTATAAAAACTTGGTATTCCATCACCTGCTGAGACACTCTGCTGAGGACTGCTTTGCTGCTTCCTGGCGTCATAAAGCGACAGTAGCTCGCCGTAGGCCTCTTCACACTCCTCACTGTCAGTCACAAAAGACAAAACGTGACCTTGCTAATACTGTTAAACTGACCTGTGCATGCTGATGGTTTCTGACAGGTGATAACGAACTCATCAAGCGTTGACACAGACAGAAATGTTTATTTGTACCAGTATCTGAGAGCCATCTGCAGGGCCGAGCAGTCGGACTCAAGCCTGTTTAGCGTGAGATTGATCTGCTCCGACTCTCCTTTCCTTCGCTCCAGAGCTGCAGTGAGACGTTCGTTTCTGGCCTTCAGCCTCTCGATGCATCTGCGGTAAAGCGAGTGAGGATGAGGGGATTAAGAATGAAATGGCTTTAATGATCAAAATAATACATGTCGCTAAGGAAGTAGCCGCTTTACTTCATTGGTTGAGCTAATCTTCAGCAATTACATCATCAATCAGACCAGTGAGATTTGAGATTTGACCCTTATATGCACTTTGAGGCGGTCTTCAGGAGGTAGAGCAGGTCATCTACTAATCGCAAGGTTGGTGGTTCGATCCCTGGCTCCTCCAGGCCGTATGCCAATTATCCTTGGGCAAGATACTAATTCCAAGTCAGAGTGTGAATGATAAATAGAAAGTACTGGTGAATGCGGCATGTTGTATAAAATGCTTTGAGTACTCTGTTAGCGTAGTGTACCTGTTATAGATATCTACCTGAGGCACTACCTGAATCTTTAAATGAGCTGTGGGAGGTTATAAGAACAAATGGTCATAAGTCAAGTAAGTGAACGGGTCAATAAAAACTGTATCTGTCTTTCTTTACATACATGTAAATACAGGGACAGCGTGTGTCAACAATGTGGTAGCAGAGTTTTTATTTTTATTTATAACTCCTAAACCTTCTAAGCTGCTAATCACTCCCACCTGTTGAGCCGCTCTGTCTCAGACTCCAGGCTGAGGGGGCTGGGACA
Organism: Oreochromis niloticus; assembly: GCF_001858045.2. Lineage (NCBI taxonomy): Eukaryota > Metazoa > Chordata > Actinopteri > Cichliformes > Cichlidae > Oreochromis > Oreochromis niloticus. The sequence continues at coordinate 1,979,682 of NC_031981.2, read as the reverse complement.
GGGACTGCCCGAGTTAACTGATCCCAGTGGAGATCCATCCCCACCCACAGTCAGAGGCGTCACAGCTCTGTTGGCTCTCCTGTGGAGTAAAGGTGAACCGGGATAGGGAGGCGGGGCCCAGTCTGGACTTAGGGCCCCAGCAGTGGACCGGTAGGAAGGAATGTGGCCGCCAGACCTCCAGGCTTTATGGAGACCAACCAGCTGAAACACAGGAGAAAGGCAACTGCACTGATTCTTGTCAGTCTCTTGTACTGTTTAGTGCATCTTTGTCCGCTGAATGAGATTCATTCTGGCTAATAAAGTACGAGACACCTTCTCCCACCTTGTTCTTCTCCTCTTCCACCGGGCTGATGCTGCTCTGTGGCGGGCTTCTGAGAGCAGACTCCTGTTTGTCCCCATCCAGCGTGTCTTCCTGGTACTGGTCTCTTGGGAAGGTTGACGGGCATGAAATCCCAAACTCTCTTTCCATCTCTTCCAATATCTGTCGGAAATGAAGCAGCATCATGAAAGGGACTGATGGGAGTCTAAAGATAGTCTGTACAATGACATTTTTTTCTAATAAACCGATCCTTGCGGAATTTTCTTTTTTTTTATGAAAGAAGAAGAGCCAGTATATCGACCTGAAGCTCTTTTTTCTTGGGCTTAGCAGCTTTAAATTACTTAATAGATATTTTAATTGTGATTATTCTGATTTGTTTTTAACTTATACCTGGCTGGCTTTAACCCAGTTCTCTTGAGCTGCTCTCAGATGTTCTCTGTGCTTTTCCTGGTCAGAAGCTGTGATGGGGGCCGCCCAGGTCCTTCTGAAGCTGATGGAGTCCTCCACTGATGATAAGACCTCCTGCAGTTTGCTCCAGACAACACCACTGCCTCCTAGTGGATAGAAAGCAAAGGTACAGGGATATATGCACTATTGCAATAAAGAACATAAACATAAAATATTAATTGTTCTCTTTGGTGGAAGCTTCTGAATTGGATGAAAGTGCATGGCATCCAAACTGATAAGATCTGCTGATGAACGAGTGGTGCTATGGTAACACCAACCTTGGTCATTCAGCGGAGGTTTAGATGTTGGGCTGTTTCTTTCTGGGCTGCTTCTAACGAGCCGGTGAGACAGAAGATCTGGAACCAGAGGCCTGGATGGAGCCGGCGGTCTCGTGTCATCTGGTTCACTGCAAGAGTAGTGCGTTTAGACGAGCTATAAGTTGAATATCAAACTCCCTATTAATGTGAAAATATGTGTGGTATTGGCCACAAGGATGAATACAAATCCACAGATTTCAGGTGTCTTGTAAGGGTGGCATTAGTATTCAAGTCAAAGTCGAGCCAAAGGTGATGCTGCAGTAAATCACGCCATCGCGCCGGGCGCCTCGCTTACCTCGGAGCTTTTAGTGACCCCATCTTCTTGTTCAGTTCAGCAATGATGTTGAGCAGCGTGCCCACTTCAGCCTCACACTGAGCCAGCTCTGCTGGTGTAGGCTCGAGGATGACTGCGGGGTCACAGCCCTCGTGGTAGAGGGGGATATAGTCACTCGGGCTCATCGCCTCCTTGTCACACCTTGACCCTACATCCAGACTGTCACATCTGCTTCGCCTGAAATCCTACAGAAACATGGAGTCGTGTTTGGACTGAAAGAAAAAAATAACTCAGTGGACCCATTAATTTAGTTTTTTGCTATATTTTTCTGCATATTTCTGCAATCTGTCACTTCTGTGTAGACCAATAATAACACACATCACACCCGATGTATGTAGCCTTCTTTCTTCCTGTGAACAAACACCTATTAGCGAGTACAGCAAAATAATCTAATTATATAATGTATCAGCATTAAAAATCTGTTAGGCTATTGAGCCAAACATGTTTGGCAGCCATTGTTCTGAGCAACGGAAAAGGAGGAAACTAAAACATCCTGACATCCAACTTCCTGCCAAGCAAATATTTGTGGACCGAACCATCTATTGTTTTCATGAAGAACGCTGAACAAATCTCTCAGACACAAAATGTTGAATCAGAACAAAATGTAACTCTTTTATTATGGCATTAACTATAGTTAGATGTAGAATGAAAATGTACTTTTTAAACAATTAAACACATACATCTTTTTTAATAACACACGTATATATGGTGCAGGCCGGAGTTGGCAACATACTTGAAATTCCTTATCCTCATTATCAAACTATTCCCAGTCAGTGTCAGAGAAAAGTCATTTAGGCATGAAAATGGGGAACAAAGACCTAACATATACTGTCAGACCAACTGTCTAATTTCAAATTTGTGGATTTAATTATTTATGTGCAAAGTGCATGTTTCCAAACAGTAAAAAAAACTTTCTCTGCCTTATCAACGGTGCAGATTAAATCATTTAAAGTCTGTATTATGGTGGTGCAGCAGTTCTGCAAACAACAGTTCTTCTCTTATGGGGCATGTTGGAACAACATGCGACATCTGCATTAGACATTTATCAATGACAGCTCTGAACTGCATTACAAACTCGTGTACTGTGTCACATATCATAAGCTTTACTGGATTTGTGTTGCTCCAAATCTCACTACACCTTCAAAACAATCACTCAAACATTTCATCAAAACTTACCTCCATGCTCGCCGATCTGTGTGACTGCAGAAGTTACTCAGTTTACACGTGTGTAAAAAAAAAAAAAAAATTGACAAAATGAGGGGCTGTTTTCTTCACTCCTACTATTTTGTGTAATTATAGTTTCCAAGAGTCAGTCTCTGTAATAAGTCTGCTCTCTTCATGTCTGCCTAACACTGTTTTGTGTGATGGGTGAAGTAAGTGGAAAAGTCATCCCCACCCATTCCCTTTCACTCTGAGTCCTTTCCTGTTTTGTCCGTAGTGTGCTTCCATGTCTGATTATGACCAAAGGGGGTGTGAATTATCCTATCTGGTTATAATGTGATGTATACACCGGAAAAATGCTATCTGTTTATTTTTTGGATACATTCTGCACATTCTCAGTGTTGGCAAAAATATAGTAAAAGACTCACTTTGGTAGAATAAACTCAATGCATCAATAAATCAATCGATTACTTATGCATGACAGTATCTGTGGACTCAAACAGAGCTTTTTATGCTACTACTACTGTTACTGCAGTAAAAACTACATTATTAGGTCAGCAACACTGTTTTTTGAGCACCACAATCCATAAACTTCATTACCCACAATTCCATTGTACCCGTTCCATTTTCTGGTTGTATCATTTCCGTTCAGGAAGTGTCCGTTCAAAACAAATGTTAGCTCGCTGTTGGAATATTTCTCAGTCCTCAATGAGTTTTTACCGTATATAAATACAAGATCAGTCGTAATAATTAAGTAAGTGTGTGTTCTTTTCTTTCAGATGTGAAAGTCATGCTTTAGTTCACAGAGTGACTGATTTGACGTATTTGTTTTATTTAAAGCTAACTAATGCTAACGGCTAATGTTGCTACAGCCGTGGAGCATCAGCTGCTCTGTCTGCTGTGGTTTTTAGCACTTTGTCAGGTTTTCTGGTCGCACTGACTGAAGCTTTTGCTAATTAATAATATTTCACGTAAATATACACCACCGCGTGTATCTACACATTACACTCGAGCTAACACGTAGAGTCCTTTTGTGTAAAATGAACTTTACACTGGACTGAGTTTGCACTGAAAGTAGAAATATGATTTTAAAGTTGATGAAAATGGTTGTGTGGTGGTCTGGTGTAAATCTGCCCTCTGTAAGCTAGGGGCAAGCAGTTTATGAGAAGCCCGTGTGTAGGATTTTAGGTGGATTTGCACTTGTTGGTCTTTGTGAAGGATGGACAGCAAGCAAAGTTAAAAATATATTATCCCAGCCTTTTAATGTCAAGGGATTCCATCACCTGTTAAATGCTAGAAATCTTTGAGATCCAGAATAACTTATCTAACTTAACCTCACCACCTCGACTTCTGTAGCTTCCTCCTTTATCAATGGACACACCAGAGCCTGGCCCAGCAGATGGAGAGGAGCGTCTCGTAGAGCTTCGACCTCGAACGCGCTCCAACCCCGAGGGTGCTGAGGACCGACGCAGCAGCACTGGCAGCCTCGGAGGCAACGGGAACCCCAGCATATCTCAGCCTGCCGTGGGAAGTCGTGTGGAGGGAGAAGGCGAGGCCTCGACCAGCGACAGCCCTCCAAGTTCCACCACCGCAACCATCTCAGTGTCTACAGCTCAGGCTGTAGCTCCTGCTGCCATTGCAGGCGCGACTGCTGCGGCCAGTGCTACGGTACCGCTTTCCACTACAGCCGTGTCAACCAAAGACAGGCCAAAGTCCACACAGCAGCAGCCCACACTCACCACGTCCGTCCCTTCACCGGCAGAGTATCAGCTCAGAGTGCCCCGCGTAAACTGCCCAGAGAAAGTGGTGGGTCCACTTAACATTTCTGATTTTTGAAGGGTCACAAGAAAAAAAAAATCATTTTCACTGTAAGTTCTTCTCTTTTATGACAGATTATCTGCTTAGATCTTTCTGAAGAGATGTCTTTGCCAAAGCTGGAGTCCTTTAATGGGTAAGCGACTGCATGTTAAACTTCGTTGTGTGTCGTCAAAGTTTCACCGTCTAATTTGAGTGTTTTTCAACCTAGGTCTAAAACAAATGCTCTGAACATATCCCAGAAGATGATTGAGATGTTTGTCAGAACAAAACACAAGATTGACAAACGGCATGAGTTTGCTCTGGTGGTCGTCAACGATGACGCCCTGTGGGTGAGTACGAGAGCTGTTAGGATGCTCTTTTTTATGTGTTACCTCTAAAAAATGTAGAAGACTCAACAGACTCTGAGCCGTTTGTTTGGGTATGATCATGTAGTTCCTATTTCTTTGTTGTTGTCTATGGCGGTTGAATCCACTTCCCTAATGTAACGTCATTTAATCCATCTGTTGACATATCTCAGCTGTCAGGCTTTACCTCTGATCCCAGGGAGCTGTGCAGCTGTCTGTATGACCTGGAGACCAACGTGTGTGAGTCCTTCAGTATCCTTTGACTGAAATTGACAAAAAAATGCTAGTAACTTCTAGATGTTTGGTTTCGACCCTTAACTGCCCTTTTGTAGACCTGGAAGATCTCCTTAATGTCATGTAAGTAAAAGATCTGCACTAAAGTGTCCCAATTTGATTAAAAATACGAGTTTTTTAGCTTCTAAACACACAAATGTTTCAACTGAGCCGTTTGCTCATTTTGTGCTTTTGCAGACGTCAGAAAATCGAGCTGCCGTTGATGGAGAATATTCAGACTGTCCCGCCTCCGTATGTGGTGCGGACTGTGCTTATCTACAGCCGTCATGCTGGGCAGCTGCAGTTCAACCCATCTGAGGCTGTTAGTGTAAGTACAGCACTGATGGGGCATCTCTTTGTGTCTGTATTTTAGTTTTTACACGTGGGACCTGTTCCTGACTGTGCACTTTGTGTTTCTCTGTCCTGTCACAGAAAATGCTGCAGTCGCCATATTTTTTCTTCGACGTGGTCTATTTGCACAACGGGGTGGAGGAGCAGGGGGATGAGACCAGCTGGAGGGTGAGTGCAGAAGCTGGTGATGGAGGGTTATTGGTTTAAACTGTGTGCAGCTGCTCCATGTACCAGGTTTGATGCACTTCTACCTTCAGAACTGCCTTAAATCTTTGTGGCACCGGTTCAACAAGGTGCTGGAAACATTCATCAGAGGTTTCGGTCCATACACAAGGCATCGAATAGTATCCAGGCTCAAACTGACCGCAGCCTTAGACTGTCACGGACCGGGTGGTTAAAGGAGTCAAGCAAGCTTCATGCTGTGACACAGCGATGCAGTTACTGTGTTACCAAACGGGGGAAAAGTGTGGATGATTAGTAACATGAGGAATAAGAAGACAGAGGAACATAAAATAACTCGTGATAAAGATCAAATCTGTTAAAATAAGTTAGTTCAGTCGATAAAACGACCCAATAATGGCACACTGTGGGTGAGTGCTTTACTGAGAACACGCTTTTCAAAGAGCAAGTATTACACAAAGCACACACACTATACACTCATTGGTCACTTTCTTAGGTACACGGGATCAGTTGCTTGTTAATGCAAATATCCAATCGGCCAATCACATGTCAGCATAGCAGGTGATTTAAGTCACTTTAAACATGACGTGTTTTGGTGTCTTAATGAAGCAGATGGGCTACAACAGCAGGGGAGCACACTGGGTGTCAGTTACAAACAGGAAACTGAGGCTACACTTCACACAGGTTCAACAGAATTGGAAGATTGGCTCCCAGCAGGGTAACGCACCATCTCATAAAGCTTAAATCATCTCGAGCTGGTTTCTTGAACGTGACGATGAGATCACTGCACTCCGCCATTAGAGCGCGTTGGCCTTTCGGATGTGGTGGAACGGGAGATTTCCACGATGACTGTGCAGCAACTGCGTGATGCTATCATGTCAAGATGGACCAAAAACTCTGAGAAATGTTTCCAGCGTTTTGTTGAAACCCAAAGGACTAAGACAGCTGAGATAACCGGTACCAACAAGGTCCAGTGAGTACATGTGTTGTAACCTTTGAATAAATGATTAAACATAAAGTACGTCCTTGTTTCTCTTCAGTGTTCAGCGTGTTTGAAAAGCCTCAGTGGCACGTTAAATGTGGATCAGGGCACCGCTGTAGTTACTGGGTTGAGGGAGCGAGACATGCGTTAAAGCTCTTGCAGAGGTCTCGCCTGAGGGAATTTACTGCATGTCGTCTCCCAGCTTTCATTTCTTCTCTCCACTCTCCCATCTCATTAAAGGCTAAAAAGCCCCAAAAATATATATTTGAAAAAATGAACCATCTATACCTCCAAGCTTATCGTTTTTTAAACATTTTCTGCACATTGCAAGACAGCGATGCCAAACTCTGGGCTGTGGAGCTTTTGCACACCCGACTCACCTCCAAACCCTTTTCTGCTCGTGTCCACATTGTGTTCACACCCAGTGATGACAAAACTGTTGTACTGACACTAAAAACCAGCACCGGCCTTTTGATTCTGTATGTAATAAGCTGTTTTACACCATGTCGCCTGATATTCTTGCATACTCTTAAACTGAGTATTTGCTTTTTCTCCAGGACAATTACAGCTCTTTCAGTAACCTGGACTCAAAGGGCATGTGTTATCGCTTTGAGGTTTCCCTAAGCGGACCCGCCATTGAGCTGCACAATTGCATGGCCAAACTTCTGGCTCACCCTTTACAAAGGCCTTTCCAGAGTCATGCATCTTACAGCCTGCTGGAGGGGGACGACCCCCAGGACATTGAGGCAACAGTTTAAAATGGGACACTGGCTTCTCTGTGAAATCCACACGCACACGTGTTTCGGTTTTTCCTCCACATTATGACCGTTTTTTTCTCTAAGCTGCTGTAATTCATGTATTATTTGGGATGTAGGTGTAGATCTAAGGATAACCAAGGGGTTTGGTGAGTTGTCAACTGCACAGTCATTGTATGTCTGTACTAAAATAGACGAGTGATTGATTTTTCTTCATCTTAACTGCAGAAATCATGCAGTTGTTTGCTGCAGGTGTCGTGGGAATGATTAAAAGTCCCAGAATCCAAGAAAAGGATAAAAGCAGTAAGAATAGTTCAAGAACAGCTAAACGGTGTAAAAGCATCATTCATCCCTTATTGCTTTCTTTCTAACAACACACCACACTGCTCCAAAGCAGGCGATTAGGAAACTAATGAACCTTAATTTGAAATAGTGAATCACAGAGATACATGTCACAAAGTATGTGATCCTGCCTTTTCCTCTGCTGCCTGTTTTAATGTACTTTCTGTTTTATAATGGCTTGTTTTCTTTCTTAGCTGTCACACGTACGTTATGTTACATCGGCAATGAAAAACTAATATAGGGTATGATTGTAAAAATGGCCTTTGTACTGCCCGTAGATGCACTTGCTGTGTACAGATTACATTTGTAAAACTGTTTCTGTGAATTAAAACAACGTTCGTTTAATGACACTTGTCATGTTTGTGTATTTGTTGTTATTTTTTTAATGTCTAGGTTTTGTCAGGAGATGGCAGCAAAGCCTCTGCTGTTCTTCAGCTGTAACTGTGATGTCACTGCCGTGCTCTAGCCTCACTGCAGCTCAGATGTCTTTGTGTTCGTGTATATGGCGGGTGATTAAGCAGTCGAGCAGCAGACACCATTATAAACAGGAAGTCTTCTCCAGTTGTAGCATGAAGATTAATTCAGTGTGGAGGTTCTCAGTCTTGTTCTGATGCTTCACGTGCTGTTTGAAGGTTACAGTTAAATGTTAGTGAAGTACTGACAGCATCATATTCATTCAGTTTGGTTGCACTCCATATTTCCCCCCCGTGGTTCGTGAGCTGCAGCGGCTCTGTCCCCCAGGCTGAGAATCACCGCTTTAGCTGTAAAATATGTTTTCCCGTCACCTTAAAGATGTCTAGTCTGTTATCTTAAAAGGTGTCTTATCACGGTCTTCAGCCATTCGGTTTCCTGCTTTTGTTCACGTTATCTAACACCTCTTTCCCGACTCGTTGTCTTCTGTCACTCTTAACGTGCCTCATAAATAAGTGTTTTTCCACTTGAAGACAGGTTGTCAGGGAGACAATAGGGAGCAGGAAAGCTTCAGGCTTGGAGGACCTTTCCCCTTTCACACCCTTCCCCGGCAGACCCAACTGCGCCTGACGTCACCAGCTCAACCGTGGATGCCGTGGGTGGGACGGGGGGTGAAGGGTGTCTGCGCTCTGCAGGGAGAATTTGTTATTCCCTCATCCCCAAAGAATGACAGGTCCCTATTGTTTTCACTCCTTCACTCCTCCACTACCATGACTCCTTTCCGTGCTCGTTCAAGGCAGGATATGGTGGAAAATTTTTTTTGTTTGGCATTTTCTGCTTTTACTCCTTAAATGGTTTATATTGTTCATCAAGCACCAGGGGAATACGATCAGTCTGCAGCAGCTATAATTAAATAGGGCACTGATGGGTAATATTTCCTGTTGTTTCTTCATTATTTTTATATCACATGAAGTCATGGGTAAAAAAAAAACAAAACATAAGCAGTCTTACTGAAGTACTGAACGTCTGTGCTTTTAATTCTGGTGGACATGGGAGGTTCTCAGTGATCTGATATTTATCTGAGAAAATATGATGTATGTGGTTTATGCAAACTGAGCAAAACTGATTTCAGTGGCTTTGAACGTGACGTGGTTGCTGATGCTCACTGAGCTGCTTGGAGTATTTGAGAAACTGTTGATCTGCTGGGATTTTACTGCACAGCCATCTCTAGTGTTAAAAAAGAGGTTTTATTTATGTAGTGGCAAATCGCAGCTGTTACTTTCTACTGTAAAGTCCAGACCGTACAATAATACAAAGAAAAACCAGAGCGCTTCAACCAACATTTGTAGGACAGCATCAATGAACGACTGTGGCAGATGGGCCCCAGCAGCAGAAGGCCTCACCTGCCAACAGGAAACTGAGGATCAAACTAGGACCACAGAAGATTAGAAAAATGTTGCCCGGTCTGTTGAGTTTTGATTTGTGCTGCAGCCTTCTGATGGTACGGTCAAAGTTTAGTGCAAATAGCATGAAATCATGGATCCATCCTGCTGCAGCCCAGCCTGGGTGTTGTTGCTAGGTCCATCCCTTTATGAGCACAGTGCATCCATCTTCTGATGGCGCTGTGATGCTATCGCGCCAATATGGACCAAAATCTCTGAGAAATGTTTGCAGCACCTTGTTGATTCTGTGCCACAAATTATTAAGGCGGTTCTGAAGGCAAAAGTGGGTCCGAGCCGTTACCACGGAGGCATAAGGAAGTGATTGCTCACTTATTTTAAACCCTAATTTAAGGTCATTTAATAGAGTTAGTAGATGCCACTACAGGAGAACATGCAGCCACAGTCCTGTGTAAAGGCGACTTCTTTAGGCAGCATGAGCACATTTTGTGAAAACTGATGGTTTTCTTACAGTTTTTGTTGAAAAGCTGTAAATTTATTTGTCTTGAAACATGTCTTGAAGGTCTTTAAATATAATTCCCACCACACCAACTTATTTTTGTTTCAAATGTTCCATGGAAAGTTTCTGATAACTTGGGCAGCTTTGCAGCAGGAGGCTGTCCTGCGACAGAGGCTGATTAGGGACGGGAGGGGAAGAGGGGGAGGCAGGAGAGGTTGGGCTGGGATGGACAGGAAGTGTGCCTCAAGCACCAATTATAAACATGACCCTTCTGGACACCTAAGGGTCATTGTTTACGTCCATCATTGCCTGCCACTTGTGCCTGTCTGTTTCTTCACGTCGGCAGTGCTGCAGAGCTGTAAAAGGCGAGCAGAAGACTGGGAAACCATCACCTCACCGCACGCTCGACTTCTTCCATCTTCCAGAGGAGAATACTTGCGGATTTTCTTTATGGACAAATAATTTCTCTGTAGTCAGTCATGTACAGCTCCAGCTACTCTCGGGCCAAACTGAGCCCAGAGGTAAGGCACCTGAACAAGTCCAAAGGGAAGAGCTGCGGCTACTACATGAGGATCGTCTTCCTCTTTTCTTCTCTCATCCAGTCACTCATCATTGTCAGCTTGGTGCTTTTTGTCATCTACGGACAGCCGGAGAAGACTGCAGCAGAGAAAAGGGTCAAGGTCAGTGAGCTGGTCTAAGTTTAGTTTATTAAACTGAAGCGTTCAAATATTTTTAAAGACATTTAAATGTCCAGGCCCACCTTATATAACAGTACAACAGCTTATTAGTGGAACCTTGAGAGGTTTTCTTAGATTTCAGTGACGTCATGTTCAGAAACCATTAATGTGTTTTTTTTCCACTGTAAATATTTTTATTATAATTCTAATTATTTTAGCATTTTATTTGATTTCCCAGTTGTTCTACTATCATATGTAGAGCAGTAAGAAGCAGAGATGGCTTTGATGCTGAGTGCCTGTTATCCTGCAGGAGCTGGAGCTGGGCTTCAATAAACTGAGTGACAACAACATCGAGCTGAGGAAGGAGAAAAGTAAGCTGGAGGCTCAGCTGAAGGCTCGGGCTGAGGAGAGAGCAGCTCTGGAGAAAGAGATGGCGAAGCAGAAGCTTGATGCCAACAAGACGGAGCAGGATTTGAAGAAAAAGTCTGTAAGTTCACTTCCCCGTTGGTCACCAGTGCAAGAAAATATAAACCCATTAATCTCGAACCATTCTTCAAATGTCGTTGTTTGTGTGTCATTTACTTTTTCTTCACAGGAGGACTGCAACAGGCTACTGAACCTAGCCCGGCGTCCCCCCCCTCAGTTACAGCCCCCTCTTATGGTCACGAGAAGCAGCACGAGCAGTATGTACCTCAGTGCCATCTTCTTCTTCTTTATCTGTTTTATCAAACATGAAACATAAACATGAAACATAAACAGTGCACGTGTCTTTTGTTAAAGTGAACTTTTTCTTGCGACAGTTAAGTCAAAAGAATATCGATGCTGCGGGTCTTTTATCCAAAATGCTTTTGGGTTGCGAGGTTGATCTCTTTCTGATTAAACAGTTAAACATGTTGCAAACCATCTGGAAACTCGTTATCTAATAACTCTGAATCATTAATAACTGATGCGTTCAGCCTTAATAAGCATAACTGTGAGAGTAATTATTTGGAGTTAATAAGAGTCAAATCGTCGCTTCGAGTCTCACCGCGACAGTTTCTCTCTGAATCCTCCAGGCGAGCTGACTAACCTGAAGAGACGCTACGATCAGCAGGAAGCCAAGCTGGACGTTGTCAATGCGAACTTCACCCAGACGGTGCAGAATCTGCGGGATGAGTTAGACAGCGCCGTCAAAGACCGAACGCGCCTCAACGAGGAGGTGGTCAAGCTGCGGCGCGACAACATCTTTCTCAGGGAGCAGCACGCCTTGTACACCAGGTACGTCTGTGTGGCGTGTGAGACTGAAACTACCTGAAAAATAAGCAAAGTTAAAGCGTTTTATTTTATTCTCTCTGCCTCCACCAGCAAGTGCAAAGAGGACTTTGCAAAGTCTCTAGAAGGCATCACGATGGTGACCAGCGCATTCCTGGACCGGATTAACAACCTGATTCCTCACCAGCTCACCTTTCACCTCACCTGCGAGAAGCAGCGGGAGCATATGGACAAGATAAAAAACAGCTGCACGAACCTGTCCAGAGACGTGGAGAATAAGTTCCAGGTTTATCTCGACAATGTGGGGAAAATGGTAAATTTAACATTAGTCTAATGCCTCAGTGGAACCGTGGGGCATCTTTCAGTTTAAAATCACTTTTTGGTGCAGCTGCTGCCAACTCATCAAACAATCAACCAGATATGTTTTTTTAAGAAGGGGTGACAGGCAATCATAATTTCAGTTCTCATTTTATTCTGAAAGGTCAGATAAATATAGTGAGGTGTAGCGTGGAAGGAGATGTCTGCATAAGAGATGTTTGCTTCAGTAAATTAACTACTTGAGGGAGAGGACGTTTATTTTCAGCCAGACTTTCAGCCTTTAAACTTTTGAACTCTCCCTGAAGAAGTTAATTCTGTGGAATATCCCTGAGTACAATCTGAATGGGAAACCGCTTTCTCAAGGGAGGAAGTCTCTGCATTGTATCATTGCTGATAAATGTAGCCAAAGAGACAGATGTCCTGTGAGGCAAATGCCAGCTCAAAGCAGACGTGAAGTATGTGTCTCTGCTGATGCAGCACTTTAAAATGAGCCTCGGACGCCTTGAAAGTGTCGGGTCAAAGTTCTTAAAACAGCTTAAAAACGTTCGAAACTTCAAAAATATTTTTGATATTTTTCATGTTTTTACTCAAAATTGCAGCTGGGAAAGCAAAAAAAAAAACAATCTATCTACTCATATGTTGTCCATCATTAAAATAAAATAAATGAGTGTCTGATGCAGAGCCGCAGGGCAAATACTGCATTTAAAGGGAAATGCATGGCTTTGCATTTATTTGAAGATAACTATTGTGTTCTGTTTTGCTCTCAGGTGTCTCAAATTCAAGAAAAGTCCAGTGAGCTGGAAGTGAAAAACAAACACTTAATCTCCGACTTCGAGGAGTGTCAACGCAATCACTCAGAGTTTGTTGAAAAAACTTCCAAACAGTCGCAGATCGCGCAAAAAGCTCACGATGATAAGGTAAATCAGATCTGGATGGACGGGAAGTGAGAGCCCACTGTGTCGTTACAACGCAGATGTGTTCATCACTCCTGTTTTCATCTGCTTTTATAAGAGTGCAAATCCTAGTTTCATATTAGACACAAACACTGTTTGATTTACATCGTGTGTATTTTCCTCAGGTGGAGAAATTACTGCGGGAGAAGGAAGAACTGAGACAACAACTGTCCAATATGAAGGTAAAAGACACAAACAAATAAATAAACACAAACACTGTCACAGAACGAGAGCTTGATTAGGACTCGGGACAGATATTCACTTATTGTATTTACGTTTGACTCAATCTTGAATCTCAGCTGACGAGGATGGAGGATTCGATTTCCCTCCAATTGGAAAAAAATAAATAAATGAAGCTTTATTTATCCCCCAAAGCCAAGATGTTACCATGTCACAGCCTTCTCAGAGTGTCATCCACCTCTGAGCTCTGAAATTACAACAGTTCTGGTGATTACATAGACATCAGTGCAGAGGTGAGGTGGTGAGGGGGAATTGGACAGGAATCTGCAGCAGCTGCAGGGCGGATGGAGAAGCAAGATGACAAAGGAAGGCAGAAGGTCACAAAAGAAAGCTGCACCAGTGTGCTGACTGTGTCTAACATTAAATGACAGTGAAAAAATCCTTTGTTTTGCAGCCCGGTGCTAAACCTGCAGGCTTTCAGGCATCCTCGCTGCAGGGCAGGCACACTCCGACTAACTGGACTTCTGTTGGAACGATCGGCATCTTCAAAGCTCCAACGGTAAACATTCAGATTGCTGTTTACTGCGAGCTGGAAGCTTCATCAGTCTGCAGATATCGTCCCCGTGACAATGATAAAATACTGATGCTAAGCAGGGATGAGATCTTTACACGTCCAGCTTATTTTACTTAAAATGTTTTGATGTTTTATCTTCCAGGTGAAATGAAATAATCCGTCCTGATGGTCACAGAGAGAGGAGAGGCAAATCCAGCCCACACAGCGCTCAGGACTTTGTTTTTTAAAGCACGTGTATATACTAGAGTGTGCAGATACTTTGCCTCCATATTAACTGCATCATTATGTGTTTTTGAACTTCTGCTCTGAAAGCATGTTTGTACCCAGGTAAATGTAAGAAATAGGTGTACATATTTCCTTTTGTGTGTCACAGGTAGAAAAACTGACCCTGGAAAAATACTTTTGTTTGCTGTGAAACGATGAAATTTCGTCCCACTGACATTAAAAATGTAACAAAGACTCAGACACAGCTTCAGGCAGCAGCTGCTCACTAGGCTGCGATAAACAGGCTAGTCTTAAAATAGCAACTGTTAAGTCTCCCAGTGGCTGGCAGGTCTTCACATGAGATGTTAACGTAGCCCGGATGACAGTACAGACGTCCATTAAGTCATAAACACATGGTCACGTCAGCCGAGTCGCTCGAAGTCGTAAACACTGGATGTCAAAACGAGGAATCATTAATTCGACTGAAAACACTTTGTTTTTATGATCAGCTTAAAGAAAAGAAAGAAAAACAACAAAACAGCTGAGTCTTCATGAACTGTCATTTTCCAGTTTCGTTGCTGTTTTCAGGCTTTTCTGCTTCCTTTTCTCGTCATAAGCACAGATCGCTGAGCACGTCCAGTCTGTGGCAGGAAACAGAAGTCTGCTTTTATGATTATTGTGGATCCGTTTGGACATGATATCAGGAAAACAACACAAATGCAGTGAAAAGTCGTGTTATTTGCAATGTTTTCAGCTTCTGACTGGAAGACTGTTTCATTGCTACAATTGATGTAAATACTGTATATTTAATAAAAGAATACACAACCATTTGATGTTAACAGTTATGCAGTTTTTTTAATCTTACCAGACATTCAGCTTTACGGGGTTAAACAAAAGTACTGTTACAGTTACACAGAGTTACAGCCATCTTTATACAAACGCCCACGTTCTCAGAAACTCAAACTGCAGGTGACTGACAACCAGTTTCATGGCCACATGACACCCGGTCCTTTCATTTCATTTCAGAGGTTACGCTTGTATCGCGTTATCTTTTCACTGTAATAATTAGTATGAGGTCCAAATGCACGTCACAGCCAACCGCCTTAACTCAGAAAAGCATGCTTTTTAGTTTATAAATGCAAAAACCAAAGCCTGAGAGAAACAAGCAGCAGCTGAGGCGGCTGCAGTGACGGCCTGGCACAGCACGTTAATGAAGGAAACACAGCACTGGTGTCCGTGGGTTCTAGGCCAGACTCGTGTCCTATATGATGCCTTTGAAGCAATTTTGTTCATGGGCATTAACACAGACGGTCACCGCCTCCTCTTTGATTAGTGAACACAGTGTTTAAGTTCAGACAGAAAAGCGTTTTTGCAGAACATCTTTGCCTATTTGTGTATATAATACCATCATTTCTTTTATCCTGTTAGATTCCCGTGCACGTTTTCTAAACATTTGCACGATTATCTAACAGGTTGTGTCCTCATTTAAGTTTGTGTGAAGTCACAAAAGATGTTTAACCTTTGACCAACAAATTCTACTCAGTTTGTTCCTGAATCTGACGCGATGTTTGTGCTAAATTTAAAGATATTTCCTCCAGGTGTTCTGCATTCACAAGAACGGGATCATGGTGACCTTTGACCGGCTCCATCTCAACAAAGTATTTCTGTTCCGTCTTATAAATCCCGAGGATTTGTTTTAGTTTCATTTTGTGACAAACTTGCGTCAGACGTGGAAGAAATAAGGCCAGACAGAACAAATATTTGAGTTTGTTTCCATATTACATAAGAAACAAACCAGGATTATCTCCCAGACTCGCTGTACACAAGGATGTGTGTGTTACAGGTGAGCTGGTCTGCCTCCTGTTTTCAGGAAATCCTTTGTTTCGCATCAAGTGTTTCCAGTGCCGTGTATAGCTATGAATGCACTCACACTGGTTTAAGTAAAATGCGTGCAGGGGTGGAACTGGCTGCACCGGAGCAGACAGACATTAATCTAAACTACAGGAAGCTAATGGGCAGAAAGCTAAAAGTACCCATCATCAGTCACATATGGACCAAACTGTGACCACGAGGTTAAGCTTATGCGTCACCTCTTTTTTTCCATTCGTGTGCTGACTGATGAATATGAGGAAAACGTTATCATGTTGAATTTGTTTAACTACATTATTATAACTCAGGGCACTGATATTTGCAATCGTGACGATTCAGCTAAAATAAAATACCTCAGGTTTAGTTAACACGAGGCAGCTGTGTTAAGGAGCTGTGCTTTTATTGTCACAGATCTCCCTCATATACCCTCCATATAAAAACAATTAAAAAGACTAAACCTGGATGGATGGATCCACCACATTAATGTAAACCATGTGTAACAATGTAAAATTATACATTTTTTTGCTCTATAAAACATGAAATAAAATCTAAGCTGTCAGCATTACAGTGGTGCAGGACGTCAGTGCAATTCTTCTTCTGGGAATCATGAATTTGTAGATAAAATATCAACAGGACACATAAAATTGACAACAACCACTGAGCATTCACAGAGCGGCACCATTAGCGTTGCGAGGTCCCAAAGAAGTACAACTTTCCTACTGATATACAAAACATCCGACTTTCACAGCTGTAGTAAACACAGTGACCCGGAGGCCATCGCACACGGGCAGGGCTTCAAAGACAAAGCTCCAGAATTTACTACCACTAATTTGTCTGACAACAAGCCCCACTTTTAGTTTACACTTCCCTTGTTTTGCAATTAATCAGTGCAGAACATGAAAGTCAACAAAAAGGGTGACAGAGCAGCACAGGAAGAGGAAAGGTCAGATAGCACAGCCAGAAGCCAGAGACGCAGAAAAGGCAGAAAGGCAGCAGTGGTGCTGGGTAACAGAGGTGCAAATGTCGTCAGAGACTGGGCAAGAAGACACCAAGTGGGGAAGAAGGGTGAGGAGTTCAGCGTGGAAACATAAATATTTGATCAAGGCTAAACTGACAGGGAAACAAAGGGCACAGAAAGCAGTGCCAACAAGAATGTGTCTTTCTCACAGAGGGGAACGCTGGCTTTAGTTTAGACAACACTAAGCTAGTCTTTGTAGGAACACACAGGAATATATGTAATGCATAATGAAGAAGGTTAAAGCATGTGATTCGTGCAATCTGGTCTTTGCCTTTACTTCTTTACCGTAACAAGTCCGTGCACCTTTAAACTTGTGTAATAAAAATTAATTTAAATCATCGCTGAGCGACACATTCCCGTTTCACCAGTGATGCAATGGACTGTGGAGGTCATTCCAGTACAATGAACTCACTGTCATGTTCGAGAAACCAGTTTGGGATGATCCGAGCTTTGTGACATGCCACATCTGCAGTCGGGTACACTGTGGTCATAAAGGGATGGACGGTGCTCAGGTAGGCTGTGGTGTTTGAACAATGCTCATCTGATACTAAGAGGCACAAAGTGCACTAAGACAATTTTGTGGATGTGGTCTGTAATAGATCAGCAGTTTCTATACTCAGAGCAGCACATTTAGCACCAACATCACACCATGGTCAAAGTCACTGAAATCGCTTTTCTACACAATTCAGTTGTATTTATACAGCCGTGCTTTATATTGTAAGGTAGACCCTACAATAGTACATACAGAGAAAAACCCAGCAATCATATGACCCCCTATGAGCAAGCACTTTGGCGACAGTGGGAAGGAAAAACTCATTTTTAACAGGAAGAAACCTCCGGCAGAACCAGGCTCAGGGAGGGGTGAAAGACATGCTGTGGAAGGGAGCCAGATTAATAACAAGTGTGATTCAGTGCAGAGAGGTCTATTAACACATAGTGAGTGAAGAAGAAACACGCAGTGCATCATGGGAATCCCCGGCAGCCTACGTCTATTGCAGCATAACTAAGGGAGGATTCAGGGTCACCTGGTCCAGCCCTAACTATATGCTTTAGCAAAAAGGAAAGTTTGAAGCTTAATCTTGAAAGTAGAGATAGTGTCTGTCTCCTGAATCCAAACTGGAAGCTGGTTCCACAGAAGAGGGGCCTGAAAACTGAAGGCTCTGCCTCCCATTCTACTTTTAAATACTCTAGGAACAACAAGTAAGCCTGCAGAGCGAGAGCGAAGTGCTCTAATAGGGTGATATGGTACTACAAGGTCATTAAGATAAGATGGGGCCTGATTATTTAAGACCTTGTATGTGAGGAGCAGGATTTTGAATTCAATTCTGGATTTAACAGGAAGCCAATGAAGGGAAGCCAAAACAGGAGAAATCTGCTCTCTCTTTCTAGTCCCTGTCAGGACTCTTGCTGCAGCATTTTGGATCAGCTGAAGGCTTTTCAGCGAGTTTTTAGGACATCCTGATAATAAAGAATTACAGTAGTCCAGCCTGGAAGTAATAAATGCATGAACTAGTTTTTCAGCGTCACGCAAATGGAAGAAAGCAGTCTTACATATTTGTTTAATATGTGCATTGAAGGACATGTCCTGGTCAAAAATGACTCCAAGGTTCCTCACAGTGTTACTGGAGGCCAAGGTAATGCCATCCAGAGTAAGAATCTGCTTAGATACCATATTTCTAAGATTTTCAGGGCCGAGTACAATAACCTCAGTTTGAGCTGAATTAAGAAGCAGAAAGTTAGCGGCCATCCAGGTCTTTATGTCTTTAAGACATTCCTGCAGTTTATAATCGGTGTGTGTTATATTTGTTTATTATGCAATATGTAGTAATATGTTTTGAAAAGCTGTAAAAATCCCTTGATATTTAATAGCATGAGGGAAATGTAATTTTCTATAGGCAGGCTAATTTTGTCCTGTTAACGAGTAGCTGATGGGTTTACATCTGTATTATTATTATTGACTCAAAGAGGGTACAGAGTATTTTTAGTTCACTGTTTTAGCTTCAGCAAAAAACAAGATCGTAGCTTCTGTGTATGTTTGTTTTCTTTAAAGAGAATTTTTATTTGTTACAAAAATACACACGATCTCATTTATTTAAGGGTCCAAAGTAACATAAGACAGCAACATGTAACAAACCGATACAATCATTCTGATTATTATTAGTTATTTTTTGGAAAATAAATAAATGTGATAAAAGGTGCAAAGTAAAAAAATAAGTCATTTTCCTGCAGCACAAGTAAACATCCAAACTTTCAGTCCATGACCTTGCAGGTTATATTTTAAAAGATCTGGGCTGTTATGTTGCAGCCCAGGAGGCCAATCTTCACCTATCAAAGGCTTTCGACATCTATTTTCAAACGACGACTCAAGGCTTGCCAAACACTTGTTCGGTATATTGGGCCTTTGAGGCACCTGTCATCATGCTCAAACTATTTCGGCCTGATAAAAAGCATCAACAGAAAACATTTTAGCGTCCTGGGAGCGCACGCGTTCGGCGGCCAAGAACACAGAGTTTTTTCTTTCAGCTGCGACTGTGTGTCGACGCCTGGCCCAGCGCCCAGCTGTGTCCTTTCACTCCTGTTTTCTGACACCGTGAGACTGCAGGAATGCAGTTTTCCTCTCAGAGCAGCCGGCGATCGCATATCTGTCAGTTTTTCACTCATTTATTTTCCAATGCAGAAGTCTTTGAAGATGATGTCCAGGATCTCCTCTGCCCCGACCCGTCCAGTGATCCGGCCCAGGCTGGTGACAGCTACACGGACACCTTCGGCTGCCAGAGCGAGGTCAGTGTCACGGTACCGCTGATACTGAGCCAGAGCCGCCGCACAGCGCTGCAGGTGGGCCCTGTGGCGAGCCTGTGTCAGGGTGGGGGCACCGAACAGAGGGTCGCCACACCTAGAGAGGAAGTTAATCAGCGAATGTGAAGAGCCTCTGGAGGAGAACTATAAAGATAAAGATGCACTGGGAAGACTGCCTTAACAAATAAGCAGTTAAGATTGATCCCTGCCATCAGTTCAGTTTGTACAGCTATCTCACACATCCTGCAAGAGGACATTCAAATGAGACTTGGCCTTCGCACTGTGGCAACAAAACAAAACTCAAACTCACAGAGTCTTGACACTGCTGTGCAGCACTGTGAGGAAGTCCTTCAGTCCCTCGTTAGTCTGGCAGGAGATCAGACAGACAGCAGGGAGACCAGAGACACCTCTCAGCTCCATGTCCAGCTTTTGTCTCTGCTTCTCAGGCAGCAGGTCGGCCTTATTCAACACCAGGAGACACCTGCCTGCAGGACATGATGCGGTAAGTTAACTTGACTGATCCGGATCCTCACCTGTCCCTGACTGGGGTTACCTCATGCACACGTTTAAGACTCTAACTAACTAATTACAGACAGCTACAGGCACCAAGGCTTTACTGTGAAAGTCAAACATCTTTAAAATGCAGTTGGTGCATCAGTAGACAAACGCACGGCACGGTACCTGTGTCAGGCAGCACACTGCTCAGGTGTTCCCGAAGGAACGCCGCGGCTCGGTCTACCTCAGAGGGGAGATGAGCCGAGTCCACGACCACCAGCGTCAGATCCGCCTGCTCCACCCTGGAGAAACAGAGCAGCCTCCACTTTAGTCACAAACCCGCTGCTGACACTCGACCTGTAATGATGGCGTGGCAGGTATTTCTCATCACTATGTGAGTTTTCATGGCTAAATGTGGTTCTGGTAACTACAACAAGGACAGTCGTCAGTATTCTGAACGTGGCTTCTGAAATCTGTTTTTTCGAGGCAACTTTTTCACAACAGTGTGAAAATCGTGTAAGATGCAGTCAGGAAACTTTATGGGCGATAGCGGAGGTCAAAGTGAAGGTGAAGGGCAAAAGTAGGTGTAGTCCAAACCAGGAGTACTGAGTCAAGGTGCAACTGTAAAATAATCTGGGGTCTCTTTGGCCGTTACTTTGAATATTTATGGTTCAGATCCCACCGATCGTTGACTATGACCTTCACATCTGTATCTTACACTGTACACAGACGAACAAACACCGGCACTCAAAACTGCTTTTGTGATGGTTTTTGTGCTACAGGTGGTTCCTCTAGGATAAAGTATAGCTCCTTTTATGCTCTACAATCTATGGCAGTACTGTTGGGAAATACATCAAGTCCAAATACGTTTCCCACCACCTGTGCCCACTCTTGGCTGTACACCAAACGAACCATAAGCTATAGCCCGGAAAAGCTGGCAGGGACATCCCATGACTCTAAATGGTATTCACGTGAAATACTGGTTCCTTGCGTCCGTCTCGCTGTGAGGTAGCAGCAGGAGTGGAGGCGGATGCTTGTACTTACCACGTCCTTCCTGTAGTGACCCAGGTCACGAGCCTTTCTCCTGCTCCCTGCAAAAGAAGTTTCCCACAGAACACAAACCGCCTGCCCTTCCTACAGAGCCACCAGGTCAGCCACATAACTTAAACAAAGAGTAAAGGGATGAGACTGCATTTGCATTCCTCTGGACACATCTGGATTTATACCAGCAGTGACAGCAAAGCTGATACTGCGTTCATTTTGGGAGTCAGGAGGTGACGAATAAGAAAAATACAACGTAGTGCTGTGAAGGCTGACACATGTATGAGGTTCTGTAGTCACTTTACTCTGTACCAGTGAGTACAGAGTGAAAATATGAGTGTCCTTCTTTCACTGCAGGCCCCTTCATGTCCCACACTGACTCACGTACTAGGCCTCCATCCATCCATCCATCCATCCATCCATCCATCTGTTTATCCCTGCATCCATACTTTATTCCAACCATCCATCCATCCATCTTAACTTTATATTCAGTTTAGGGCAGCAGGGGGACTGAAGCCCACCTTTGCCCATCACAGGGCTCAGCTGTCTTTATCTGGTGTAGAAACATACACTGTTTATGTGAAATTAAAGTTAATGTGAAAGCTTTATGTTTTTAGCCCTTTTATTAGCTCACACACTGAACTGACAGTGAAAACTTGTTCTACACTTCGGGGCTCTGACCTGAGCCCATCTGCCCGACTAGTTTACACAAGTTTGGTCTAGTCTAATACATTTAAAAAACCCCACTCTAGTCTAAATTAACCTACTTCCTGCCATCCTACCACCTCACCTCCCTAAAGAGGCACAAATGAGTCATAAATAATACCGCTCCGGATGTGTCCTTCATTTTTGGTCCAAGTACGCTGTGGAGCAGCCTGTGCTTGAGAAACGTAACCTTGATCTCTTCGATAATTTCAGGTTCTTTTCCAATATTTTTAAAACTAATATTAGGGGGAAAGTTGTCCTGTACCATTTCCAACCTTTTGTGACGTGAAAAAATAAGTCTGGCTTTACATCACACACACTCAGTGTGCTGATGTTTTATTAACACTTGGCACTAACGACTCGGCTTTAGCTTCCATTAATAATACTGTAGAGCACAGCGCTATCTCGTTTGGCCAGTATGCGGGCATGCATGCATGCACTGCAACCAGCTTTAAATCATAACTGACAAACAGAAGATTTTCTGTGTGCCTCACCTGCTTTCCCCGAGGCTTCTACCAAACCTCTCCTCTTGACCCGTTTCTTTATTCTCTGTGCCGTTTGTATATATTTCCTCTGTTTGCTATTTATTCCTCATGTCTTTACTAGTTACCGTTTCTATGTGGACTTATGTAGAACTTCTAAACGTGCTATAAAGCCTTCGCGGCTCCATCACGGCGGATACTGTTTTCTATTCTTGAGTCTGACTGCAGAGATGTATGTGTTGTCATTGAACGGCCTGATACTGTATGTTCATCTCTCCTACACACACGAAACTTCTCGACGGTACAACGAGGAAAGGGGACTCTTCGTTACGCAACCTCCTGAGAGTGTTTGCACTGTGTATTTATAACCGTGGCTTAGCATCAATATAAACTCTGGGGTTGGACAGACATTACAGAAATGACTTATTTCTTCCTTTCTTTGTTTCCAAGATCATTTCGCATTGGTCTGCAGGCCAATGTGTTCTGTTAAATCACACATAATGCAGTACTTTGCAATAAATATTCGCTTGTACTCCTGTCCTGTGCAAGTATTCGAACATCAGTCTTTATTTCTTTCTATTAACACGAAAGCAAAACAATGCAACAGAAGTCCAACTTTAAAAGGTTTTCATGCGCTACCTTTCCAGAGCGCGGCGGACGCCCTCTCTCTCCACCAGGTCCGAGCTGTCTCTGAGGCCAGCTGTGTCACTCAGGAGGACGGGGAACCCACCGAGGTCCAGAGCCGTCTCCACCACATCTCTGGTGGTGCCGGCAATGGGAGACACAATGGCTGCAGGTCTCTGACCTTAAATACAAAATGTTTTTAAATGTTAATAAATAAACTTGCCTGTCACAAAAAACAAGCATTGTGTGCATTTCTCAAAGTAATAATTTGGTAATTTTATCACCTGCAATACAGAAGATCATTAATAACCAGAGAAATCTCCTGGGTCTAATAATGCTGACATATCTGTGCTGTCTGGGTGTGAGCTCGGGCGGCTGGGAGCACGAATCAGAGCAGGAAGGACTTTATCTGTCATCTGTCAAACACACCTATCGCTCTGATACGAAGACATCCAAGCTTCAAGTCCGGAGAGCTTACATTAAAAGGTTCGACAAAATGTCAGGAAACATGTCCTCACATTACAAAACACCAAATATATACATAGAAGATAATTAGAGAGAAGCCTGGAAGTGGAACATAAACACTACAGAAACATCTAACAAATGTGAAAATATTACTCATATCTTAAATGTTTTATTCTTTTAAGTCTTTTAAGTAAGAACGTAGGGATAAAGGTTTCCGTCTTTCACACAAAAAACTGCGATGAAAAGCAGAAGTTAAAAAACTTTCACAAAAAGACAAAAGGTGAAAGTTTTGTCTAATCAAAAACTAGAACAAACTGTTTGACTCAAGCTGCAGCGTAAAGGTGTGAAAGCTCTTCAGGTGCATTTATGTTTCCATCCAGACTCCTTTCATTATTATTCTTTCACATTTAGTGAAGAATATGAAGGATTGAACTGAAGGAACTGGGCACAAAGGTAAGTCACCAAGTCTTTATCCAACCAAATATGAAATATGGCCACAATCTCCCCTTTGGTTCTGAATTAGGGCTGAGCATCGACTTCGATTTCTATAATCGATCTGATTTTGACTCAGTCAGAAATATTATAATTCTGATCATTTATCAGTTAATATCCATATTTTTATATCTACGTATAAAAACAAAGCTGACACTTCATCAGAGGTGTAACTTTGTGTAACTGAGGATAAAACACAGGCCTGCTTTTTATAGCAGATAACCTTAAAAATATTCTGCAGTGGATCAAAAACTGAAGAAAACCATGAATCAGCCTGTGAACATTACCTGACGCTGCTGAAGTGAAACAAAGTTACAGACAGAGATAAGGGTTTTGAAGTTTGGCATCATTTTACAAAGTTTACATTTCCTCTGGATTGAACAGCAGAAATGAGGCTTTCTTGTCTGAGGCCGGCAGCACTGAACACAACGATAGACTGATGCGTAATAATCAGTGAATAATGCAGAAAACAGAGGATCTTGATGGTAAACTGGTGTCCGAGTACACTGACAGAGAGAGCTGTGCAGGAAGTGTGATTTTTATCGTGGTGGAAACAAAACAGCCAAAGTCAGAGAGAATTAATGACGTGAAGTTTTCATCTTCTTTTGCTGCTTCAGTCAATTTTGGTCAGAGTGACGAAACCTGCAGCTTCAGAATCTGTGAATGTCGACTTTCAGCCCCGACGGCGTGTCCGTGCACGTGCTGTGGGGTGAACGATCCACGCTCTGGGTTTACATCCTTGTGTGGATCCGCGTACCTGCTCTCATTTGCTGTTTTAAATAGTTTTTTGGTGTTTCTGGTAAAATACATTTTTATCAGGCCTGTGTTTTATTCAAACTAAAAATGATTTGAATCAGGAAATCGATTTTTAAACCCAGCCCTAGTCTGAATTATGTTGATGTCACAGCGAAGCTGAACGTTGACTTTCTGGATATAAAATGTAACCAAGTTGTCCACGTTAGTTTTCAATCTTGAGTTACATTCAACATCATGTTTACTGTGGTCACAGTGACCTTGGACTGTGATTGGTTTGTCTCTGATTCCACGTTGGCGTTTGCACCAAATGTGCTGCGATTCCCTAAAGTCGTTGCTGATGCTACACTGGATGGATGAATCGGATCGATCCATCAGGCTCGGCACTCTTCAAACAGATCATAAAAAAAGAGGAGCGGCTTCTGATGAGAATGAAAAATCAGGTTTCTTGTGGTTTATGGGCACGCAGCACAGAAATGTCACTCTTTTTGAGTCCATTCTGAGATGACAGATATCTTTTTCCCTGATTATAATTTTGATCCTTTCGCTGTATGTGAGGGTGTGTCCAACTCTTCCTGGCTCTCTTACAGAGTTTGTTAAGAAGGCTACTTTTTCCCGCATTAGTAGCTCCCGCGATCACCACCTGGACCCCGCCGCGAAGCCGCTCGCCCCGTCTCTCGTCCTTCAGGTGTCGCTCAATCTCCGCTTGCAGATCACGTACTGACACATCCACTATGAGGGGATCAACACAGACACAGTGGCATTATAAAATACATTTCTGTCCTCTAAGTTGTCAAACTACAGCGTGTAAAGAATCCTTTTCCCTTAAAACTCTTCGATGGACAAAGTATTTCACTCGAATTTTGGCCTCTATGAAGGTAAAAATGAACACAATGTCAGATAAATCTTGCTGTATGTTTGCAAGTGGAAAAGCAAAGTATTTATACCACCTTTCCTATTTTTGAAAGTCTATTATTGTTTTCCGCTCTGTGGCATGAGCCAACATTCCTCACCACCAAAACAAACACCCGTTCCCAGGCTTTGTGCTGAAATCTCAAAACATTTGAGACTTATGAAAGAACCTGGCAGTGCCAGACGACTGGCGACACTCACAGGGGAGGTCGCTCTCTCTCACGCTGTGAGTTTAGGAAACCCAGTCGGGCCGCTGACGGCGCTCTTCCTGGGAGTAGGCTTGTTTTTGAAGGCAAGACAAATGCCTCAACTGTCCTTCTGGCCGTCCTCTCAACACATCCTAAGAAAATGACCCTTAGAAAAATTGCCACTTAGAGCTCATAACAGGAAGAGCAGTCAGACTCCTCTCTCACTGACAGAAAAAGTCCTCGGTTCCCTTTAACCCCTTAAAATCCCAAAGGATGACTGTCCTGTTGCTGTTTTGCAAAGGTCAAAGTGCACAGGTACCTCGGTTCAAGACCCCGTCCTCAATGAGCTCATCCTCGCTGAAGTCTATGAAGGCCTCGACGTGGGCCAGACACTGTGAAGACACACGAAACAGAAAACGACTTAACGATAACATTTTTGGAGTCGTCTTAAAAAAATGAAGCCAGTTTTTCTATTTTTACTGCAAAGCTTATTTACATGAAATGTGACACGAGCCCAGAAAAATACACGACAGAGAGCAGGAGACTCGTGAACAGCAGGTCGCTGTGCCTGCAGTGATGCAGGGATGTAATTCAGCCAAAGAAAGGGCAGAAACACGTCTGTAAGTCACTGAATGTTTTCACTTTACGTTCAGTTTCAAGGTAAAAGCAAGAAGAGCCTTTCTCCTCAGTTATTTACGTCACTTATCTGCAGATATGAACATGAATCCTTTCTGTTGAGTCTTTCTGTAGTTTTGCTTCACTGCCAGATTTAAGCTCAGGATCAGCTCTGTATACAGAAAAGCTTCAGCATTTCCACCAAGATCAGTATCTTGATTGACATTGTGGAACATAAACACAATAGCGGTATAGCTCCAGAAAAACAGGAAGCATCAGATTCCCATAGTTGAATCAATTTGTAAATGCGGGAAACCTATGATTAAAAAAGCAGCAGTGTTTTGGTGTCAAATGCAGGTTTGACCTGCACCAACATACACATATAGGATACTTTTTTATTAGCAATCTTCTCAGAAACGCGGGTCCAAAATAAAGCCGTGTTTTAAAAGCTTCTAGGAACTGTGCTAAGTAGCTGCCAACAAGCAAATTAAGTAGATTTTCTCAGGGGAGAACACCTGGACCGGTTGGTCAGGTCTGGTGCCAAAGTATTGAAAGACAACCGTTTTATGCTTTTCAAAACAGGTCAGAGTACAAAAGGGCTTGGCCCACATCCAGCGAGTTCAAGTGTTCATCCGCGGTCAGCGACCTTCTCCTGTGAACTGCCTCCACAAAATGGGAACAAAAAACACGATCAGGTCCGGATTATGCAAACGCACAGCAACACACGGCACCACGTCAGCGTCCTCTAACTTTGGACTCAACTCACGATGACTTCTTTATCATTTTGGACTGCATGCATCAACTCAACCACAAATGAACAACGTTGCTTTTTAAATCTTTAGAAATAATAAGGCAAAATAAGGCAACGAGCTACAGTAAGAGGAGCAAAAACGGTCTCTAACCCGAGATTTACATTCGCGTTCATTTCTCCTAACCTGAGCGACACCTACTGATTTATGACGCACACAGGATACCTCACACAGATAAGAAGAACAATACCGCTGCACGTACTGTATCATGCTTTTATTCGACTGTGGTCATTTTCAGATAAACGCCGGCCACGTTTGAGATAATTCATCTTTCAGACGCTCAGTAAAGCACTGCAGCAGGTTTTAATCACATTTCTAAAACAACAGTTGTTTGTCAGAAACAGATGCTGTCTGCTTACTAACACCGCACTTTTCCTCAGGAAATAAAAATGTTAACACAGTCTGTCAGCGGCAGTGACTCAGGTCTGATGCCACGAATGCTAAAAATTACAGGTTTTTTATTTTTCTCTGGAAAGCGAGTCACCTCACTGATCAGAGGAAACGCTGCCGTTACTCACTCGACCGCTTCTGACTCTCCCGTCGGAGCATTTTATTCGTATTTGTAAGAAATGTTCAACCATTTTAAAAAGTTACTGCGACTTTAGAAAACTTTCTGTTTCACTGTTACGCTGGCTGATTGGATTCATATGATTTTCTTTTAATTCCATGTCTATGAGGTCAAACTAAAAGTACTTTAATACTTTGTGTAGATGTGCCCGGGATAGACTATCACTTTGATTCCAAGCATTGAACAGAAACGCACGTACTGCAGCAACTTGAAAACAGGAAGCCTCAGACTCCCATAGGTTGCTGCATCAACACTGTGCAGTCTTAGAGGTACAAAAATGCATTGTGTTGGTACGAAGCAAGTGAATCCTGACCTACAGCACAGTGAGGACAGGTTCTTTCCTGAGTTTCTTCTGGGAAAACTCCAGAAGTTCCCCTCGTTTCAGGTGCCAAGCTAGAATGAGCTAAAACAGATGCTTTCTGTTTGTGCAGAGACGAGGTGCAGATAGGAGAGACCGGGTGTCCAAGCTGCTGCGTCCAGTCCAGCTGAAGACCGGAGCAAGTTTCAGAGCAAAGCAGCTCCAGACCATCACACGACCACCAGGTTTGACTGAATCACTGCGTCAGTTTTTCAATTCAATGCAATTCAGCTTTATTTATACAGTCGCCTCAACATGCTTTATATTGTAAGGTAGACCCCACAATAATACATACAGAGAAAAACCCAACAATCATATGACCCCCTATGAGCAAGCACTTTGGCGACAGTGGGAAGGAAAAACTCCCTTTTAACAGGAAGAAACCTTCGGCAGAACCAGGCTCAGGGAGGGGCGGGGCCATCTGCTGCGACTGTTTGGGGCGGCGGTGGATGGCCTCAAATACTCCAAAAAGTTCAGCTTTGGACTCATCAGGATATGTCCTCAATTCATTTTCCCATGTGAGGCCTGCAGCTCTCTAGATGTTGTTCTGAGTTCTTCCTCCTGGATGAGTCGTTGATGTGAGTAATTTTGGTCGGCCGGTCACGCCTGCGATTGTTCACCGCAGCTGAACGATGCTCTGTGACTCTTTCCAAACCGACTTTGTTTCTCAGCAGTTTCTTTTTGAGATTTTTTATACTACTTCGTTTTCTCTTGATTCAGCAGGTCTGTCAGGTGTAAATGAATTAAATATGTATGTGTGACACAGAAAAAATTTAAACATCATGTAAAAGGGGCAAATACTTCTTCACACCAGCCACTTTTCTACCAGAGGACGTACCCGTTTCAGTCTGTCGCTCCAGTCCTGATACAGGCGTCCCAGTTCGCCTGACATCTGTCTAAGAGCCTGCCTCCTCTGGGCCTCTGTCTCTGCGTGGATCAGATCCCCAAGCCCCTCCACCTATGAATCACACACCATATGTTACGTATATCCTTATACTGGAATGTTTAATATGTTGACATCCTTTCTGTCTCCTGTAATAACACCAACGTTTCTCCCAAAAAGTTTAAAATAAAGTGCAAATTCAATAATTTCCAAATCATTTAAACCGAATATTTAAACACAACATATCAAACGTTAAAGGTTAGAAATGTCATTACTATTATTTTTTAACATAACCCAACATAAATAATCATTTTTGGCTTTAATGAAGCCGTCATCTTTCCAAAAAAAGCAGAGACGTGGAAATGTTTGCCGTGTGTGTTTATCGGATCTATAACACACTGTGAGCATATGAGGAAATGAGCAGACGCACTGCAAGAGTTTTAGGGTATAAAAAATACTGGGAACACCCAGAGCTCAGCGTCCCAGCAGACATCCCTGTGCCATCAACAGTTTCACAATCCTACACTGACTTGTTTCAAGTTATTGAAAGGTTAAAAAGATTTTCAGGAACCTTGCCCTCTGACCTTTGACCTTTTGGTCAAAGACACTGGGATTCAAACTTGTCTGACCTATCACCCCCCTGCCCCCCAATCAGCCTTTTATGGCTGAGGTGTATATAAATATATATAATGCAGCCCATTGAATACGCAGATGTGGGTCTTGCCTGTTCAGCACCCAGAGTCTGGCTGCTGGGATACGTGCAACACCCGTTTTGGCGCCCACGATTTCCAACAAACATATTTGCAAACTTTGATGCGTCCATCATCAGAGGCTTTTCCAACACCAATTTTAAAATGAATTGTGTTCACTGACAACAGTTTTCAGAAGTGCTGCGGGCTGTTTCATCAAGTGTTTTTCCCTTATTATGTCCATTAGGTGTTATCTACAGGAAAGTGCATCCTGCTGCTGTTTAGAGAGGGATGTCGCTGCCACAGAATAGACACCCAGGCCAAATTCCTTTCAGCACCAATAAAACTCATCTTATCTGAAAGTTCTGCGAGCGTTTGGCTCATCTGCAATTTTACTTGTCCTCTCAAAACAGTCCATTAAAAACTTTATTAAATTGTACGTGCGTGTTATTCATATCCAATGTACTGTGTGAGGTTAATATATTGGTTTTTTTACGCTTCACAGAAAATCCAAACAGACTTTTATTAATGCTTCAGGCTGTATATTAAAAAAAACATCTACAGAGGCCCACAGTTGTTGCATTAATGCGGGAATATCGAACAACTCAATGAAATAAAATTGCCAAAGGGGAAAATATGCAAAAGGAGAAGATGTCCCTGTTTACATTTCATGCGTATGAAATCCCCGAACAGGCCGCTATAATAACTCTAGATGCACAACAATGTGTTTTACACATTCCTCTCGACTCGCCTCCGTTAAACCGAGTTTCCCTGCTTGAAAAGCTCTCCGCGTGAACTCCCCCGCTTCGGCCGGCCTCAAGCCAGGCACGCTTCCTGAAAAACACACGTAAACACAAACACGAAGAAATGTATGAGACACGAGGTAGGCATGCATCGTGCACACAATGCACACACGGAGGACAAAACACAAGGTCAATGACTCACGTAGAGAGCAAAAACAGGCACAACTACAGGTTAAGTAGGTTATGGGTTCATTGTTTTCTCAGACACTTTGCAAATCTCATCAGGAGAGACAATAGTGAGTGCAAAACCATTTGGCAAACGTGGGTCACCGTCTCCTGATTAGAGACATTTTACCCGACTGATCTCGCCGACAATCTCAGTGTTTTTGGTTTCCAAACAAAGGCAACAATTTTATCTGAATGAACCTTGAAAACAAAGGTAATGTAATATTAAATATTCCTCCCTGCTTAGAAAAACACCTTACAGCGCATAGACTGACTCTCTGCTTTATACAATGCTGCCCCCTGGGAGGTCAACAGGAGAACTGCAGTAAAAACATCAAGCACAGAAGGATGGTCACGCTTGCCACAGCGCATATTAAAAGTATCTCAGACACGCCGATGCATGCGTCAGTTCTCTGTTTTAAGTCGCAGTGATGGATAGCCGCCTGACTCCAACAGATATCGTACTTACGGAGGCTTAGAGCTCAGGAAGCTACAAAGACTCAAACTTCAAAACGCTCTTCAAAGGGAGCGCTGCATCTCAAGTCTGCATATGTTTGCTTGTCACATTGAATTATATCAAGTTGTTGAAAACATTATACTGAGAATCGCATCTTACCAAGAGCCTGTAAGACAGCAGTAATGACTGCGGGACCTCCGTGGATATGGAACTCCACACTATCTTCTCCGGAGAAACTACGAGGAGCTGATGAAACAAACAAAGGAATAACAACACTCTGTGGGTCCTTTAGCTATTTACATAGTAAAGAGAAATGAAGTGAATAACAGGCAGGACGTGACATGCTGGAAAGATTTATTACTGGTTTTAGATAAAACACAGCAGCCCTCACTTGTGGGTTACTGACTTTAAATGTTAGTGAGAAATGATGTGGTTTTACCAAACTCTGTAATGTTGTTTAGAGAATGTGTCCCACTTTTAAAGCAGCGCACCGCTCTATTTCCACCGTTTCCAAACAATGCAGTGAAAAAACCTTATTTCACGAGTGGAAAAACATTTGAGGCAGATACTAGACTTCTCAGGCGTAGACCTTCCACCAAAGTCACTCCAAGCTCAGATCGTGCTCAGAGAAATGGGGGGAAAAAACGAAACAAAGAACTACGTCTCAGACTCTGCAGGCCTCAGTTAGCATGTTCGGTTTGCATGGCTGCATCTGAGCAAATCACAAGCCTTCTGTAGCAATGTGCTTTAGGCAGATGAGACCAAAGTGGAGAAACACAGCATCTTAGCACAAACACTTCAGCACAGTGTTGGAGTGATGAAGGTTTGGCCACAGAGTGTGGCCACTTTGCAGTCCCGGAGTCGAGCATGAACTCCTCTGTACGCTAAAGTCTTCTGGAGTCAAAAGTCTATCAAAGAGCTAAACCTTGGCCAAATTAGGTCCTGCATAAGGACAAAGATCCCGAGCACAGCAGTAAACCGACAACACAATGGCTATAAAAGAATCAAGGTGCTGCGATGGTCCAGACCTGAGCGTGACTGAGATGCTGGGACCTTAAGAGAGCTGTGGCTTAATAAATACCCACAAACATCAGTGAACTGAAGCACATTTGAAAAGAAGAGTGAGCCTACATTCCTCCACAACAATACTTCAAGCTATTGCTGCTAAATGTGGTTCTACTAGTTCCTGAATCATGGAGTGTAGTTAGTTTTTCACACACTGCTTCCTGGTACCCAGGACTCAGGAGAAACTGCTGATCCTCTCTGAGGCCTTCCCCAAACCGCAGCATCAATCAAGATCTGTGCTCACTCCATCCATCATCCTGTTTCAATAAGCACTGTTTAATCAGAACTGAGGTGTGGTCCCTGCCTGAGGAATAATGACACTGTGTAATACATCAAACGGCAATATTCATCTCAGGTTGTATTTACCTACTTTTATTACCTGCCAAACACGACATCATTTTTATATTGTGTACTGATATGTAAAACAATAACACTGGCTGAGGGAATACTTCCTTTTTTACCATAACTAAGTACGAGTCTGTCTACATATCTGGGACATGCTGATACAACTTTGGACATGAATGTAACTTATGTGCTTCTAAACAAAAACATATCCACATCCTCATATTCTCAGACAAAAAAGAGAAGAACAAAATGTAAGAACGGTCCAGTGGAACTGACCTGGGAACCACAGGACGAGCCCACGGTCCAGCACTTCTGTGGAGCGGGGGTCTGTGATGCTGCGTAACAGGGCGGTGCGTGGAGGGGGCAGACGCTGCGTGAACCCAGCCATACACCTCAGGGCCGTAGCTGAGGCGGGACCACTGACACGTACCACTGCCACCCCACACCTGCCGTGCCCGGACGACAGCGCAAAGATGGTGTCAGCATCAGCCAGTGCAGCCGGGGCTCCATCACAGGTAGAGGAGAGGAGCCTGTAGGGTGGAGCTCCACGGCTGGAAATAAGAAAATGACTGATTCATACTATAACATATTGTACATCTTGTTTTCAGTTATTATACCTCTATTGTATTATTTAAACTCAAAATCAAAGTAATAAATAAGCACTTAAATAAACAACACTGCAAGTTAAGTCAGTGTAACAACGAGCATTAAACTTGTGTGGGTAAAAGTGTGGATAAATAATGGAAAGTGCCCAAAGAAATCAATGTAACTATATTTTAACAGCACTATTTTGCTTCAGTGAATGCAGCCATAAAAATAAAGACATGAATTTGACATAGAGGCCGGGAAACAGAACAAACCTCGTCCTGACTGTGTGCACAGCAGCTCTCCATATCCCACCACACACGGACCGCAGCGGCAGCATGATTATGAGACACCAAACGTTTCATTTATTTGCTGCTTCTCATACAGACTGACACCCAACACATTATTTCCACTTTGCTTCTTTTCAGTTAACGTCGGAGTGTCTGTGAAGCTAATGTTAGCTGCCAAATCCGAACATTCAATCATTTGCGTCTTATCTTCTGTTATATTAAAGTATAATGTTCGTAATTTACAAACTCATCCCGCTCGTGATTTGTCCTTCCCATCTTTCAGTCACATTTAAGTAGCTCCTCCCACTCTTGATTCCGATTGGTTACCGTTTCTCCTAACGACAGCAGATTAAGCTCTCCCGTTTGTTCAACGCTTGTCAATCTAGCATAAGCCACGCCTATCGTACGCTGAAAATTCGGTCCGTGTGACTATTTCAAATATGATCGGTTCCGGGATCATAGGTCTGATTTTCAGCCTTTTTTGTTGTTTTATATCACGTTAAACAAATACATCCGTTTAAAAATGTAAAAATAAAATTTTGGTTATTTTATGGAAGGAATCTGTTTGACAGTAATCTTTTGTCCCCCACAAAAGTAGCGTTGCATGAAATAAAGCATGAAAATGACTCGTTGTTTAACTTGAAATTGTGTTGTGATGTTTACAAATCTTCCTCTAATATAAAGGGATTTTATGTGATTTAGGCCACAAAACGATTCATTAACACTGTCATTGGTGTACATCGATCCCTGCTGCAAATTCCAATGTTTTACTTTTTGTGTATATAACTAATATCATTATTATTGGGGCTATAAACATTTCACTTTTTATCACTACTATTTAATGTTTTACTTATGTTTACATGAACTCAAATGATTAACTCAGTGATGCACCTGCTGTCAAAGGATCTACTGTTTGTGCGATGTCCGTGCCAACATGTCTGTCACCTTTGTTTTGTGGTTAGTATATGGAAAAAAGGAGGCTGTAAAATTCAGTTCAGGACAGACCAGAGTTTGTTTTACTGCCAATTTTCTTATCAAATCACCGAAGACTGGGGGAAATACCTCTGGCACATTATGCAGAATGCACATGTTATTGAGGACACAAATTAGCAGTCAAGTTTTGGTTTTTTCAGCACAAGGTGGAAAATATCGCTTAGTGTGTGAGAATCAACAGCAGTGCAAACAGGGTTATTCTTACAGCACTACTATTTTTAATTTATTTTTAAATGATAAGTTTTACAGTATTTGTTTAGATTGCGTTCTGTGTTTATTAAAACTAACAGTGATTTGATCTGTGGTTCTTCATATACTACATAAATGCGTGCATGTAACAGAATATAAACAGAGCATCTGTTTATATTCTGTGCATCAGTGTGTGTGTGTGTGTGCGTGTGTGTGTGTGTGTGTGTGTGTGTGTGTGTGTGTGTGTGTGCGCCCCACTGCAGCGTCTTGCAGCTGTCATCCCAGAGTGGTGAGTAAGCAGAATTTGTGCTCACAGATGAGATGCTCCATACGAGGGGGCGGGCTGCCAGCCTGCCTCTGTAGCCGCACAGTGAAACACGGCCTCCAGGAGGGACGACCAAGATGATAGATTGTGTACACGGTGAAGAGGCATGGCCCGAGGCCTGGGAGCAATCTTTAACCTGGGATCTAAATAATTTATAGACTGCTCAGTGTATGCACAGAGCATGACAGCTGCCACCTCACAGCTGCAGAATACAGTCCAAACAGAGACAGTTACCTCTCAGCCCCGATTATGATTCAAGGTTATGAAATGATCTTTGTCTACAACGATAGCTGTGTTCACCTTCCTTGCACACACAAGCACTCCTAACATTTGCTTTAGCAACTCCCCCACAGGTTGAAAAAGGGGCAAACACAGTAATTAAAGACAAAGCACATATTTTACCTGCAGAGGACCATCTGACTCGCTCTGCTGTAACAACATTTATTTTGAGGGATGTGTGTCTCTTTAGGGTGGAGGACTGCTCTTTGCTCTCTTTTCAAGACAGTGTGACCATGTAAACTGGCCTTATTATAGCGATACAGTGATGGAATGACCAAGCTTATTATGCAGGAAAGCAAACATTGCACAGCTCCACGCTGTGTTTACTGTAGAGTGTTTGACTGAGAAGCGATATTACCGGTAGCCACACCCAAGTGTCACTAAAAATTGAATCCATGAAGATATTTTTTGCACAGCCTATTCAGTTTTCCGGTCATACTCAAAGAAGAGTGATAGTCTATGAAAGGATTATCAAAGGCGTGCACATTAAAAGATCATCTGAATGGGCATCTTGCCTGTAAAGTAATGTCATCACTGTGAAAACCATGCATTTTGAATGAGTTTTCCTTTAATGTAGCCATTTGGATTCTATTTTTGTCCTCGATCTGCAGCCTGCGAGGTGATAAAAATACATTTCTCTCAGAGATGGAGGAACCGCTACTACATGCATGCATAGATTTTTAAATTCCTACAGTGTGCGTGGTGCGGCTTTGTTACATTTAACAGTTTTGCTAATGCAACCTGAGACAACAATCAGTCGCTAAATCAGTCATCGACCGTGAAGGTGCATGTGTGTCACACAGCCCCCTCCATCCATCCCTCCCTTCCTCCCTCCCTCTCTTTGTCCCTCCTCCTGTAGTGGTTGGAGGAGCGCTCTCCATCTAACCGCGCATCCTGCTCCAGAGTACCACCAGGATGATCCGCCGCTGCGCCAACGCCGACAACCTTCACTTCACTTTCATTCTCATTTAACCCCCACTCTGACCCCCCACCGGCCCCTACGCTACACCCATGCTTTGCCCTCCTCTTGAGATGCGACACCGCTGCACGATTTCCCGGAGAATACCTTCATCCTCAGTCGCTCCTCGCTGATAGAGAGCATGCCCGACACGGGGACGGCAGCGGCGGGCGCTGCTGCAGCCGGGGCGGCCGCCGGTGGCGCGACCACCTCCGGGGACGGCCCCGAGAGCTCCCGGCACCGACACCGAGCGCCGCAAGGAGACGCAGAGAGGCCGGATCCGGGCTCGGCTCCGCCACAGACCTCCTCCGGCGTGCTGGGTGAGTGAGAGGAGGCGGAGGGAAGGACAGGTGAACGCGACGCTGTTGGAAAACGAGACAAGAGGCGCACTGCCGTCGCGCACCTCGCGGTGGCACGGTTCTTTTGTCTCCACGAGGGCGTCCCAAAATCAACACCTGGTCAGGCAGCAGGCCTGTAAACGATGGCTCTGACTTGCATTTCGTGCTGTTTCCAAAAATCACTGATGTGATAAAAGGTGTTCAGGAAAAATGGCCACTTTGGCACATCCGAGTTATGACCTTCTGGTCGGTTATTGTTTGTTTAGCCCATTAGCCTGCCTCCTGTTATGAGCCCATTTGTTCCCTCTGGGCAGCTGTTGTTGTCCATACTGTCCTCACATGCGGCCTTGATTGGCTGATAGTTAGCCTATTTTTATTTAAGGGGGTCCTCTCTTGTCAAGGTTTAAGGTTGTTTACCTTCGAGATCACTTTACTCGGCATTTCCGAACTATTGCAGGTGGACCGCACTATTGCACACAGCGTCGCGCACCGTTATTTCCTCAGTGCCAGTTTCCATGCTATTGGACAGACTCGAGGACAGGTGCCTGTTTAATCTGCTTTAAGATCGTAGTGTTTGCTTTTTTCTTGGTTCACACCTCCTCACATTTAATTGTATTTTGGTCTCCGGTGCTGTTCTTGTATTGGAGGCTGCAAGAAAATAAAAATCATAAAATCGACTTTTCCCTCCTTTTTATTTACAAAGGATAAACAGAATCAACCTGCTTCATGTTAATACTCCGTGCCTCTGACAGTGGATTTGAACAGCCCATATCTTAGTTGTCTCTTTGCAAGATTTACAAGTGAGGCTATTTTTGGATCAGACCACAATATTAGCTGGGACAGGGAGCCTCAGCTGCCAAGGCAGGATTGTTTTCCTGCATGCGGGGTGCAGAGACAGCCTCCGTGCCTCCTGTGAGTACTGCTGCAGAGTGATGCAGTGGAGCAGTGGGCTGTCAGCAGATGAGACCTTCTTTCCACTCTTGGTCGAGGTAACCTGAGCAGGCAGCTGCCGAATGGAAGAGCAACCTGTCATCCAGTTGAGAGGGTGGCACCCAGTGGTCCTTGAATGGGTTACAGGCTGTTGGAGGGCCGGTGAAATGGAGATGAGTTCAACTTTACGGTGGTTCGACAAGCTAGAGGCAGTGCCGGGGCAAAGAGAAGAGACTAGGGCTTTAACTAGAGGCCGTCTACAAACATGTGTGGGACAAATCTAAATAGTATCAAGTATGCAGAGCTGTACAGAAAGCTAGCATTGAATGCTTGATCAGACTTCTAACACTGTGTTGTTAATCTTCAGATCAGTCAGAGGAATCACAGTTTTATTCAGATGTTGGTTTTGTTTGACTCTATATGTTTATTAAGTTTAATAAGAGAAGAAATGAGATTATAGAAAGTCCCCGTGCTTCCCACAGTGCAGGGACAGTAACTAAAAGAGGTTTTATATTAGCTGTACGCCAGACATAATGCTTCCAAAGGTTTCTGTGACATAGGCTCGGAGATGTTTATTGTTCTCATCTGTGCTCGAGAATCTTATGTGTAGAAATAAACATCAACATGTGTGGCAGGTGGTGAGGTGGTTAGCACTGTTGCCTCACTTAAGAAGGTGCTGGGTTTGAATCCAGGTTTGTTTGGTTTTGTTTGCACATTCTCCCCCATCGGCTCTCTCTGGGTACTCCAGCACAAACAGGGGGATTGGTGAATCTCAGTACGTGAGCATGGATGGTTTTCTGCCTCTGACAGATTGGTGACCTGTCCAGCGAGCTGGAATAGGCTCTGGCTCCTGGCCCATCCTCTTCAAGCCTGAATTAAATAAGCATAAGAACATAGATGGATGGTTAAACTTCAAAACCATCTACAGTGTGGGAATCTACATGAAAACAGATACTTTAGTGTAATAGTTTCCCCAGCATTACAGAAACATGCATGTAGAGAAGCAAATAGTGGGAAATGTGAGGATTTTCACAGCACATCTGGCTCTACTATTACACCTGCAGTCGTTCAGTGAATGAAGACTGTTTCACAGATAGCAGCGATGATGAAATGATGCAGTGACGTTTCCATGAAGCAGTTCTTAAAGGGGTAGTTCACCACGAAATCCAATGTTTTTCCTCTGAGCTGTGCTGCTGTGAGCTCCCAGTGTTGGAGTTATCAGACATGTGTGCTTTCCCTTAAATATGATGGAGCCATATTCGAGAATGTGAACTGTATCGCCGTGCAGAAGCAAGAGTGCCTTCACCCGTGACGAGAGGCTCGCGCTCATGGCAGTGTGACACGATGTAAACATTAATGCTGTTCCCCTAAGCTGAGCTTAAATTTGAGCTGCAAGCTTCCATCGGCTGTTAGGTGAGAGAAAATAGTTCCTACGTAAAGGTTTGTGTATTGTTTTTGAGTAACTGGGTCAGGATTTCTGAAAAGAGACACTGCTGCAGAGTTTCAAATGTATTTTTCTGCAGATTTGCCATTTTGTTCTCCTATTTTTATATAAAAGTTGAAATAACTATAAGATTTTGGAGTGACCTGCCCCATTTACTTATAATAAATACTTGTTAATTACATAAACAAAGGGAAAACCATGCAGCCAATAGCTCAGGGGTGTCCAGCTCCAGGCCTCGAGGGCCGGTGTCCTGCAGGTTTTAGATGTGTCCTTGATCCAACACAGCTGATTTAAATGGCTGAATTACCTCATCAACATGTCCTGAAGTTCTCCAGAGGCCTGGTAACGAACTAATCATGTGATTCAGGTGTGCTGACCCAGGGTGAGATCTAAAACCTGCAGGACACCGGCCCTCGAAGCCTGGAGTTGGACACCCCTGCAACAGCTACTGTGTTTTTAGGGAATCAGCTACATTTTTTGTCCTAACCTTCTCCTTTAGTTTGGTCACTGTCATGCATAAACAACATGCATGCTTACTAAACTCATAATCACCCACATCTGTCACAAACTATGAAATAAAAACAACAACCCGCTATCCAGCTATCAGTAGTTACTGCAGCAGTGACTGTAACTCCTTCCTGTGTCTGTTCTCCTGCATGGGTTATGAAAAAGAGGCTCTGGGACTTCAGTGGCATTACTACGATATCACATAACGCCCCCGCACGTGTCAGTGTCAGTCAGCGAGCAAAGCACAAGGGCAGGGTGACTTCTTCGTGCAGCTGAGGTCTTGGTTGCGCTCTGGAACCGAAAGGCTCGGATGCTCCATTGTCTCCGTGCCTCCACCGTATTTTGCTAATCTCTCCCACCGCAGTAGTCTGGCATGACTTTGATCCTCGCAGCCATCCTCCTTTGTAGCCTCAAAACTCAAAAGCCCGCGTTTCAAGGATTAATTAGGCCCCAACGTTAACGCCTCACCAATTAGTTTGTGTTCCCTCTGAGGCCAGTGTTGATAAGATTTGTTATGGAAATTAGGCCATGCAATTTGTGGTTTAGGATTAAGGACACGTATGCGCTGAGGTTATTCCTGCACTGATAATGGTTCACTTTTTTCATGGTGCTGTTAAAAGCTTCTTTTGACCCCAAACACCAGTTAGTGGATTGTAAATGTGGAAGGTTTTTTTTTTATAAACTAGCCCAGAATTTGGGAATAAAGATAAATGTAACTTTGTGATGACAGGAAAACCCGTGTGATCATTTATCTGATGTAAAATCGAAATACATTTGACAGTAAGTTCACAGGTGATAGTCCGAAACCATTCTTGGACCCCTGCTTTATCTGAAACTCTAGTCTGATCCAGTGGGGAGACTGGAGCGGCCCATTTCTATCCCTGTAAACTTGTCTGGCCTCGTCCTCATGAGAACAACATATTAAGCAGTCAGCCGTACACTCTATGCCAGAGCGCCGCTCTCGCTGTATCTCCGGCTCTCTCTCGCCTCTTCAGCGAGTTGAATGCCTCAGCTTTACCTCAGACAGATTTAGTCAGGTTGAGTGTCACACAGGTTGCTTTAAATACAGCAGCGTGAGGGGAAAGCATCCCACTGAACTTCCTAAAAGAAGAGCTGCTTTTCACAGCAGCGGCAGACGAGCCTCTGCTTTTGTGCCCTCCCACGGCTTCGTAATGAAAGGGCTGATGAATGTCGTGCAGTATGATATAATGACAGCAATGCGTTGTGCCTAATGACTCTGAACTTAATGTCTCTCTTGCATCTGCCTCCTCGCCTGTGTCCCCCGATCTTCATCGCACGCTCCACAGAGATGTGTTTCCTGTTCCTCCCTCTCTCCTCGCCTTCTGGTGTAAGCGCTGAGCTGCACATTAGCTGCATTAGCAGTCAAGGAAAAATGCCTCTGTGTGGGGTGACCTTGCTGCTTGCGATGCTGTAGCTTTATCAGCCTTTCCCTGTTACGTCACACGCACGCACAGCTGACTGATCGCTTTGGCGAACCAGCTTTTGATGGTGCGAGACGTTTCCTGCGAGTATTCCCGAGACCGTCGGCCTGACTATAAAATGAAACGGCCCGCTCTTTATACGAGCAGCTTGCCTTTAAATTGGGATCATTTAAAGTCAAGCTGCCGACCAGATGATATTAAACACTGCAGTTAATGCTGCAATGATTTTCTGTCGATGATGACAGCGGCGGTGTGTTTGTGGAAACAGTGGATCTTTGTGTGTGCCAGAAAAATGTCAGACTGCCTACAAAGGATTCCTGTGAGTTCCAACAAAGTGAGCTTCCCCAGATTGTTAAAGGAGTCTTAAATCTGGCATAAGGAGTTATCGACACTGTTCACTGAACAGATCTGCTTTCTTTTGTTTTTTCAATTTAATCTGATCATGTAAAGCAGCGGTGTCCAACTCCAGGCCTCGGGGGCCGCTGTCCTGCAGGGTTTAGGGTCAGCACACTTGAATCAGATGATTAGTTCATCACCAGGCCTCCGGAGACCATCAGGACATGTTGAGGAGGTCATTTAGGTCAAGATAAAGGACGCGTCTAAAACCTGCAGGAGTTGGACACCCCTGATGTAAACAATATACAGAAAGTCATTTAAGAAAAAAACTATAGAAGATAAAGCAAAATACACTCCATCTATTCTCAGTTTACATATCCAAAAGGAGCGGGAAGAAGTGCACGCTTATTTAACTCCATCCTTATCCGAAATATATCAGCAATAGACATATTTCTAATAACACTGAATATTAAACTGTGTAAAATACAAATTATCATCATATTATTTCGTTTTTACAACTCCATAACTCCACACATTAAAGCCAACGACCCCCAGTTTCCACTGTAACATCTGAATAAGAATGAAGCAGCAACTTACTGAACCGAGACATTTACTGAAAGTTTTCCTCTTCGGTGGATTTCCTCTTTTTGAAGTGCTTTATGTTTGGACCCTGCTTTAACTCCACACTCAAACTGTTCCACACAAAGCAACACAAAAACGTTCCCTGGTAGCCGCACGTTCACAAAAACAACTTTAAAGGACCTTAAATGATAAGTTGCTATAACTCTTTAGTGCAGTGGCCTGATGACACAGCTGTCTTTGCACTGATTCTGCAGTGCGTGAAAGGAACAGCATCATTATTGGACCTTTGTGACAGAATGAGTCGAATGATGGACCTGAGAAAACAGAGATTGTTTCTATTTCTTTTTTCTAACGCAGGCTTTCGGAGGTAACCTTTAAATATGTGTGGTGGTTTTACTGGCCCAGCCCACTGTAGGCCATACTGGGACCAGCCCATGAGCTAAAGTCAGTAATATAAACTGAAACACGAACTAAAGGAAACCTAAAACAAACTGAGAGCTATCCGCTCTGATGAACTTTTATCCCTTTAGCGTTTGGTTAGTGTGGCCCCGCCCTTGGTCAGTGTGGCCCCGCCCTCACCTTCTTGTTACCTGCTTGTTGGTGGCTTTTTTTTAAACTGCAGAGATGCTCCAGCACACACATAACTTTCATTATCAGGCTTCCTGCTGTGTAGGTGTTTGTGTGTATCCAACAACATTAGATGCAGATATGTTTTAGGAAGTTACAGATAATTTCCCAGAGCTGCGATAAACCGTCTGTCTTGCCAGCAGTGATTCACTTGCCCTACATTCTCAAGTTTTTAATGGCTTAATCATATCATCCGTAATGCCTCTTTGCTTCTAGCCAAGCGACTTCGAAAACTCCATTCATGGCCTCTGGAAGTTTACGCTCCTCCATTTATAGCCATGAAGATTATCGGTCCTGCACGCAGAAAACGATAATGCACACTCCGGAGCTTAATGCGTGTGAGGCGTGCAGAGCAGCGCTGCTGGTGTTGCCCGTCCTCCTGTTTGTGTGGAAGCAGTGACACAATGCAGAAACCTTATCAGCGGGTTTAGGCTCCACTCTGTGATCAAAGCTCGGTCCTGTGCCGGCTGATATCTCATTCCTGAAAGGAAGAAACATAAATACGAGGACTGA
Organism: Oreochromis niloticus; assembly: GCF_001858045.2. Classification (NCBI taxonomy): domain Eukaryota; kingdom Metazoa; phylum Chordata; class Actinopteri; order Cichliformes; family Cichlidae; genus Oreochromis; species Oreochromis niloticus. The sequence goes on along the minus strand of NC_031981.2, from coordinate 1,936,657 downwards.
GATGAGTTGGGTCAGCGTGCCCTTTATCCTGTGCGACTGCACTGACTAGGCCTGGATTTGATTTCCTCGTTTTCTCGTCAGTTGCTAAGCAAAGCCAGGAGAAATACAGTGACCATGGTGAAGAATGCTGTTTCCTGTCGCAGTCGTAGGAAACTGCTCTACACTGGCTGCTCCGCAGTGTCCACAAAGACTAAAGGTTTGTCAGAGCGTAGTGTACGACTCACCAGGGAGGGATGCTCTTTCTCCTGAAGCTCATAGCCGGACATATTCATGTCAGTGTTAGCACGGAGACAGTTTTAAAGCACAGTAACGTTGGTTCTTGTCCTATCTATCACTCACGGTTCTCAGTAAATACCCTCCTGTGACTCATTTTGTTTCAGCCACTAAACTTGATCAATCAGTCCTCACGGTCGTGTCCTTCACCCCTCTGAAGCAGCCTGAATGCAGACAGCGTCTGTCTGACGTACAGCAAAGTCAGAAATGTTACAGCTCCCTGTGATTACTTGTCTGGTTTTTCTTCGAGGTGCTTGTCACCCTGGTTGTCTGACACGGCTCTGTGTGTGTGTGTATATGTGATTTGGTTTCATGTAAGGGAGACATGGAGCTGGTTTAGTGCAAATCAGGATCAGAATCAGGGTTTCTTGTTCCAAACTGAAGAGAAAGTCGCTCATGTGTGAGTGTAAAAAAACATTGTTTTGTTGCTTTGATATGAGCACAAAGCTCAGAGCTGTAGATGACAGATAAGAGCGTCGCTCCAGGCTTTTCTTTGAATGTCCTGTTAAAATGCTCCATGTTTGTTCTTGGCAGAGAACTGCTGCTCATTGGCTAGTTCCTCTTTCTCCTCCATTGCGGAGGAGTCCAGCCAGGTTGGACTACGGCAGGCCGTCTTGGCTGTGTTTACGTCCCTGAACGTCCTGAATTCCTGCAACGCGACTCGCTCATTAGATATTTACGTTAATGAGCAGTTGAATAGGTGTACCTAACAAACTGGCTGGTGAGTGTATATTGTGTATCAACTGTTCCAACCAACAATGAAACCATTATATGTCTTTTAAGCCTCCATACGCTCACAGCTGTTCTCTTCTACAGGATGGAAATATTCTTCATTTATGTATTATTGTTTGTTTACAGAGTTTGACATATTGACATATTTGAAGTCTTTAAAGGTTTTGAACCTTTAATAAAGCTCGGCCGCGTAGCATGAGTCTGTACAGCCTGATAGGCTTGTGGGGTTGAAGAGTGTGTAATTAGTAATGAGTGTAATGAGGTAATTTTCATTCCTCGTTCTTTGTTTGCGTCCTTTGTTCCTTATCTGAAAAACGTGAGTCAGATCTTGGCCTGTGCCTTTAATGAGAACTTGAATGTGGTGAAAGTCCACAGCTGAACAGGAACACACAGTTCCAGCTCTGATGGAGCAGAGGTTTCTTCCTCCTCCGTTTTCTCTTTTCTCCTTGCTTATCTTTACTCTTGAGTCTACATCATCACGAAAGGAGCACAAACTCAGTGTGTCCTCTGCGGCTACGCGCCCTTTGTCTTCCTGGTAGCTTTTACTCCAGCTCGTTCGTCATGGCAAAGCGCGCCGAGGGACAGGATCTGCATCGCCATGACTATAACACCTGTATTTGGGGTGGCTGTAGCTCAGGCGGTAGAGCAGGTCCACTGATTGGAAGGTTGGTGGTTTGATTCCTGGCTTCCCCGCAGTCTGCATGCCAAATATCCTTGGGCATAGTAACCCCATGTTGCTCTCCGATGCATCCATCGGAGTGTGAATGTGCATGAATGTTAAATGGTAAATGGCCTGCATTTGTATAGCGCTTTACACTACATTCAGTCACACACACATTCACACACTGGTGATGGCAAGCTACTAATGTTAGATAGGCACTAACAGCTTAGAGAAAGTGCTTGTGTGATTGGGTGAATGAATTAGTTGTATAAAGCGCTTTGAGTGCTCAGAGTAGAAAAGCGGTATATAAGAACCCGTCCATTTACCATTTACTGTATTTGGCTGTGAGAGAGGGCGATCTCCCGTTTTCGCGTTTCTCCCGATCACTGTTTATTCAGGCGGCAGCTGAGCACCTAACGTTTGTGTGAGGGTCTTTGAGTGCGACTGTGTGGCCCCCTTTTAACAAAAGAGCATTCGGCAGCTCAGAGATGCTGTGACTTTGAATTTGAATTAGGCCTCACGCCGACCAGTAAGAATCCATTTCCCTGAGTTCAGCTGCATCTGTTTAAACTGTGTTAGCTTCTTGGAGAGATCTGATTTCTGCCTTGTTGCGTGCACGGTGGCCTAACTGACCTTCCCAACATCTCTCTCTGTGCGCTGCCAGGCTAAATGAATTATGATGATTTGCTGCATTTCCTCATGTTTCCTTTTGAAAAAGAAATCAAAGCTGACGAAGTCATTAATGATATCCTCTTCTGCTTGTAATTGAGTGGGAAAGGAAATGGGAGCAATGGTGTCGTTATGTCCAATAATCACTGGTTCCTCCGGGGTATTGATCCCACTCGGAGCCTCCTTTCCGGCTTTCCTGTCCTTGAATAGAGTATGGTACCATCATACAGACACAGCTCCGTCAGACTGACTGACTATAGTACCTTTTCTCTAAATGATCTAATTATCCCCCCCTTATGCTTTCTGACATGAATAAAAACGCCCAGTTTGCCCAGTGTTTACTGGGATCTCTCACTGCACCACAGTATCTGATTATCAAATGATTAATAGTGTTTTCTGATCCTCCGGGATGCTGGTAGGAGCTGGATCCTCTGAGTCATTGCGAATACAATCTCAGAGGATCTGACAACAATTCAATCAACCTTCCCCAAATAGCTCGGTCCCACCGAAACGACTGCTGAACTTTAAAGTAAAGTCAGTCCCTTTCACAATAACAGGGCTCGTGTACTTTGCACACTAATGCTCTCTGTTAAAGCTTTTTAAAAATGTATGAGTCTGTTTTCTCTCAGTGCCTCAGCTGTTCAGTCGTCCATACGGCCCTCTGCGTGATGTCTGGATAAAAGGTCGTATTGATTCTCCGTAAAATCATCATCAGCAGGACTTTGCCCAGATTTCACCTTGCACCTCATTTAGATAAGGTGATGGCTTTTACACATCGAGAACTCGTATTCATGACGTTTGTGACGTATCCAAACGAAGCGAATCGATGTTTTCTCAAATAACATCTCTGAATATTTTTTCTTCCACGTCAAACTCTTCACCAGAAACTAACAACGTTGTCAGCGCTTAGCAAGTTTGTTTATTTTGTGATCAAATGTAGCCAGAACTACATCTAATCTGTGACTTAAGTGAAAAACGTTGCTGCGTACAGCTCACAAAGGCCCACTTGCCCACTTGCACACGTTGCCTTTTGTAATTCATGTCCTTTTTGCTCCGTGTCCCTCAGAAAAGCCTTCCTCCACACTGGCAGCTGTCCACTGCTCAACAAGGAGGTTTGTTTGCTTCACAAAGGGTGCTATTCAGTCCACTATATTCATCATCACCACTCACTTATTCATAATTCGTAATCCCTGCTTGACAATGTTCAGTTCATGCAGTTAGATAACCAGTCTGTGGCCGTCTGAAGGCGTACTGCACCGACCGGGCACGAGAGGGATTTGGCGCCGGCTTCTGTTTATGATTATTACCTGATGAATGCACACAGCCCCTGGTTTTATATTGTAAACAACAGCCCAGTCCCTGCTTCTCTGCTGTTTCGCTGAGGTTGCTCATTCAAATTAACCAGCTAACCTGAAATGAACCAGCGATTAGCCCACTTGGCAGAGGAAAGAGAGTCGGAAATAAAGGCGTCACATTTAGAGAGACTAGGTTTGAAGTGCAGGCAAAGAAGTGATGTAAAGGGTAGAAAGACGCCGGGATGGGAAACGCCATGCTTTGATTATTCTGCCACGTGAGCAGTGGGGCTCTTTTCTTCCTACGTGCTCTTGGCTCTCAGCCACAGGCGGCTCCAGTGTCATAAACAATCATTGTCATTTTGAAGCCAAGGATGAGTCTCTGTTATCCTCCCTGCGTCTGTTAATGAGGAAACCAGAGTTCTGACATCCACGGGCATTCGCGTCTTTATCCCATTTGTCACAAACGTGTAACAAACACAGAAATCATAATCTGAGCGACGTCATCGATAAGTGCTTTTATCTCAGGACAGCTCTCTGCACTTATGTGTCTCCTTTGGACCAATTTGTCACAAGTTTCAATAAAATTTTATGGAAATTGTTTTCAATAAAACAACAGACTTGCAAACAAACCCTGAGGTTTTTTTTCCTTTTACATCTCCTTAATATTCTCAAGCTAAATATTTCATACTTGTAGTTTTGAATTAGATATCCTAACAACTGTAATTCAGCATTAAATATGAATACTCTCGGCGTCTACACAGTGAAACACAGTCATTATAATTTTAATCCAGCACCATCAGGAGACTGTGTCACTGGGTCAGGATAACATTAGATACTTTATTTATCCCATGTTTGGAAAATGCTTTGGTGCAAAAACATGCTTGCTAAAAACTAGCATGTTATCATTGTCACTATGAGTAGAACTGATATGAAGCTACTGCTGCGTTGCCACAGGAGGTGGCCACAGTCAGGAGCTCTGCTCTCTGTTTGATGCCACAGCCTCAAAGGGGATTTGTGTCTGTGGCTGGAATCGAACCAACAACCTTTTACTTGCCTTTTGCAGGTGGTGGAGATGCATAAATTGGCTGATATATTGGTATCAGCATTAAGAACAGATGGGAGAAACACCATTCAACTATGTTATGAGCGTTGATGTTGCGAGGTTTATCCACCAGAGGGCGCTCTGCAGCCCCCCCTGTTGGCAACAACCAATCGTATAAAATATACTGATAGTTTAGCTAAGCACCATGTTTTAACAGGTATGTTGACGTTAACAAAAAAACCTCTTTACTTATCTTTTAATAATGACGGCATGTTGAGATGTGGGAATTTCAAAGTATGAATCTTAGCTGTTGTAATTACAGTGTTTTAATGGGTCTTTCTCCTTCTGGAAAATTTGTGTAGTGCAACCAGCAGGAGAATGGCCAGGCTACGTAAAAGTTAAGAGGGGGTTGTACTGACGTATGTCTGTGGGTGGGAGTTTCATACCACGGCTCCATCCGTGGCTACTACTGCGCAGACTCTAGATCCAAATTTGCATATTTTGGCTTCATTTTTACACAATGGGAGGAAGTGAAGCCGCGTCGTCCATATTTTTTACAGTCATCGGCAACAACCAGCAGAGCTGGGCAGAGTGTAAATGAATTAATCCACAACTTGTTTCAACAATTAAAACAGATTTAGTTTAAACTGCTTTGTTGTGCTAGCTAGGGACGGACTCACAAATAGCTACACATAAAACAGTGTCAGAAAAATCTGTTTGTGGGTGCGAGCGCAGGGGGCCAGGTTCAGGTCTGACCTATAGCCCGTTAACTTTCACTGCTACACATCCAAGGAAGCAAAAAATGCAAAAAAATCATCTTAAAAAAAAGAGATGTGTCTGAAAGGAAAAAAATATCAGCTGATAGATTTTAAATGATTAAATATGGGTGTTGAAAATGCTGCATCAGTCGGGCTCTAATTATGAGCATGTTAGGACTTATCCCAAAGTACCTCAACATCCTGTGTTAACAGCTGGAAAAAGAAGATGGCTTGTTATCACTGGGCCTGGCTGTTTGAAACCGTAGCTGGTGTTTGTGTGTGTTTTAAATAAAGCGGCGTGATCTTCCTCGTGTACCTTCAGTGATGAAGAATGGTTTAGGGTGAGGGTAATTTCGTAGGAAGCGGGCTCTCTCTAGCTCTATAGCACACTATAAAGCTTCCTCTGGATTTCCCCCTGCCTGTGTGAAGGCATCATCCGTAAGAGCTCTGTGTACACAATGATGACAAATACCTCTTGAGACAGCCCGACTGAGAGAGGAGGCAGGAGAGCTGAAGGAGAGAAACGGATAAAACGAAAGCATGGCGGGAAGGAGGGGTTGATGGATTCTGCCTAGAAGGGCTGAAAAGAGAGGATTTAGATGGAGGAAAAGAGACAGTGATGCTGGCAAAAAGATATAAAGAGGAGAGAGAGCAGCAGACTGAGGGGAAGGACAGTGAGGAGAGGCAGGAGGAATGCTGTGCTGCTTTGGGATGAGGGCCTTTCATATCCTCTAAAACACATCTGTGTGTGCAGATGCCAGAAGGACGTGGTGTACGAGATCGAAGTGTTTGCGTTGGTCGATGTCGGTGTCTGTACATGTACCTTGCGGTGGTACAGAGAGGTGGCCGCTGCCGCGATGGAGTGAGTCAGTGTTTGGGAGCAGGAGGAAGCAGGACGGATGTGGTTTCTATTGCTTTCCTCGAGACACGCAGGATCATTTTGTGCTCGGGCGAAATGATCTAATGTTTTATTTATTTCGTCTCGGCGCCACGATTTGATTTGGTGACTCGGTGTAGAAATGCTGTGTGTTTGTACGAGTAAATGCACAGCTGTCATTCTCTTTGTGTTGGGGTTACAGCTCCGGGTCCTCTGTGGCTGTTTGTGGACTCGCAGGATGGCAACAAGTCCGGAACATAAATGAAACTGTTGGGTGTTTGAACCCGATTAGGCTCGCTGTCCCACTTACTGATGTAATCGTTGTAATAGGGTCATTTGCACATTAGATGTGACAGTACAAGTATTTTCTGCCTGTTTTATATTTTGCCGTCCTTCCTGTCTGCTGGGAGCTGTGTCTGTGTCTTTGCCTTTATTACTTTATGTCTGTCTCAGACTCTCTGTTGAACAGACCAAACATCCAGTCTTCAAAAGCTCAATACAGACTTTCATTAAACTGATTTAACAGATTTCATCAGTGAATCATCAAACCTGCTGTTTTCTCAGGATGTCATTTTTGAGGAAAACAAATCAGACTTCATGATGACAGAATATTTGATAAAGACTACATAATATTGTTATAGACAGTTTCTTATGATGATAAAGGCTGGCTGATTGTGTGCGTGTGCCTTCCTGTGATGCTTTCTGTTTATATGAAACCTGTTTATAAATCAGAGTGCGACGCTTCACCGAACTTCCTCCTGTGTGAAGCACAGAAGCTATGACTGCTAACCATAAACGTGTTCTCCTTGCCGGTTGTTACTTAAAGCAACACATTTGATTTCTGTTCGGGACCAAATGTCTGTGACCATATTTTCAGGAATGTGGTTTGAAGCGATGAGCTGAAAGTTCGTGAAGAGAAATGTGCGGTCTTCAAATGTCCTGCGGTTCATTGTAGGACCTGAAAGCTGCAGTAAAAGTTTAATGAGATTTCTAAGGATGCTCATTAAGGACGTCTGTAGGTCTGCCACGCAAAGCTTCGCTCATTATCTACATAGTGACGCACCACAAGGTAAAAGCATCTTCCTTTAGCTTCATAGTCCCACATCAATCAGCGTTATCAGTCGTGGGTTCCCAGCAGCTCTGAGTGTTGGGGTCACATGACATCACGTGCATATTGCTCATGAGTTGTCCGCCATATCCGAAATGATACAACCTCCAGTTGCTAGATAGAGATGTGTATTTACCAGTCGGTTGGGAGTGGCTCCTGGAGGTTACGCCGGTTGCACAGAAGGTGCTGCAACAATAATCTAACTGTGATTTCTTTAGTTTGGAGCAAATTTCCTCTAATTTTCCACGTTTCTCTGGAAATCTCAGTAAATATTCCAGCAGTAGTGAAACTTGAAAACGTGCATGTTTAGAGTAACTGTTTGTCCGGCTCTTCCATTCAGACCGATGCAGCAAAACAATCACTGGGAGGTTTTGGCCAGCTGGTTGGGGAATACTCATTTTTCCCAGTGACAGGTGGTTGCCAGGGGTTACTGTAGCCCTCTGTGACGGAGCCTTCAGCAAACATTTTCACTACAACTGCCATCAACTTCCAGCAACCACTTCCCAGCGGTTGGGGACTCATTCAGTCATTTTTCACTCATGACCAGAAACTGCCAGATGGTAGCCGACCAGTCTGCAGGCCTGTGTGGGCCCTTAATCACTTGCTCCATTATTTTCACCAGTTTATTTCACATTGAAATGAGTTTTTCAAGGACTTCAAACTTAAATCTGCTTATTCTGACAGTTTAATGAGGCTTTTTTTCCATAGCATGTGCATTTGATCTTTTTCCTGTCTGCACATCTTTTGGCAGAGAATAAAAAAACCCCTCACTGTCTAACCAGACATCCATGAGTTTGTTTGAGGTAAAACCTGGAAGCTGTGAGGACTGAGTGAGGAACAAAAGACAATTAATTAGTTGTCCACAAACTCAATAACACATAAAAACATATTATTATCAGATTGAATGCTTAACTTGTGTGTTTTGGCCACTGTTTGTATCTGCTGTGACCATGTTTGGTACCTGATGGAGTCTCTGTTGCTGCCTTCATTTCTCAGGCTTGCAGGTTGCTGCTTGCTTTCAGTCCCAGCTTTTATCCCATTTTAAAGACTGAGCTCAAAATTAAGTTCATAAAAACTTTAAAAACAAACATGCTTTTACCTGGCAGAGCAAAATCTTTAAAAGAGGCTCAAGGTCACATAAATGGCAATCAGTTATCAAACTGTTCACACAGGCGCTGAAGACAGATCAGGTCTTTCTTTGAGTGTCTGTGACCTTCATTTAAAGGCTTTGCTTGAGTTTCATGACTGAATTACACCCCATTAATCTCATACTTTATATCTCATGTACACACACACACACACACACACACACACACACACACACACACACACACACACGCACACAGACGTCCCAGAGAAAGACTTCAGAGTCGACTCAGATCACAGAACGACGCCCTGCTTGCTATGCCTGCCTGGCTGCTGTCTGATAAGCATTAGCCCCGCAGCAGCCGCCTCACTCTGAAGGCCGTGAGTGATACATCTGTATGACTGTGAGTCCTGGACCAGCCGACTCCACAGTGACCTGGTTTCTGTTACGGGGCCAAAGGGGCTTTCAAGCTCAGACGTTAGTCTCACCGACCAAAATGACATCCGGGATCTTTTTTCTGTCTACCTGCTCCATAGTCTTTACCGAGATGTTGTTTAAAGATAAATATGGATCAAAAGAGTAAACAACTCACACGACCCTCACTGTACAAGCCATGTTAATACCGTTATTTGCTGCTGTTTACAAACCGTTACCTCAAAACACTCCAAAAATACCTGCTTATCTGGCCGTGGTCTCATTTGTGCTGCTTGATGGAAATAAATTTCTATGAAAATGACAACAACTTATTCCCAGAACACGAGAGGCGGGTTATTTCTATAGCAAAGGGGGAGAAACGTGCAAACACAAAGCTGTAGCACGAGCCCGTCTCTGCATTAAAGCCTTGATGGGCGACGTATGAATCAAACACCAGGACACATAAAATGAAGCTTTGTTGAATTGTTAAAACCAATCTGTTAGCTGCTCCAAGTGTGTGTGTGTGTGTGTTGCCTTCAGCGATGAATACAGGACTCATTAGAATTGCTGTCATGTTGCAGCACTGCCTGCAGCATCTCATCTAAAGCACAGAGGAACAACCAGTCACATTTCAGTATCTAGGAGAAGCACTGAAGAATAAAGACTCCAAACACCTCCGTCTCCTCTTTGGCCTGTTGAGATGTTTAAAAATGTTCTTCAGAGGAAAATCAGCGTGGAACCATATAAAGCGGTTGCAACCTCTTCGTAAGTACTCGAGGGACTCTTTAAATACTGATGCTGGTACTGAAATCATTATTCTCAACAAAAGACACCTGATATAACAGGAGGCAGACGAGTCTTTAGATTTACTGGATATATTTGTATATATTTGGTAAATAATAATAATAATGATAATGGCCTTAATAATAAAAACTGTAAAATATACTGTTATGTATATTTTATAATATACAACTATGGTCAGGTGGATCCATCCATTCTTAATAATACAATAATGTTTCCTGCTTGCAGTGAAACATGCTGCTTGTTATTGTCTTATTTGTTGCTTTCTGTTCCATTTGCACAAACTGAACTTGGAAAAAGAGCTTTTGTCCATTTTGCACCCTCGGCTTGGAACGAGCTGCACAACGACTGGAAAACAACAGAATTCATTTCATTAAGTGCTTTTAAATCAAAACTCTGAATCCTTGAGGATTTTTGTAACTGTGAGATACTCGCTGCTGCCATCTTGGCCAAGTCTCCCTCGAAGAAGAGGTTTTAAATCTCAGTGGGAACTTCCTGGTTAAATAAAATGTTTAAAAATCACCAAAAAGCTTCCTGTTTATACGTCACATGTGCAGCATCCAGCACTGGGCTGTAGTTGTTGTAGTTTATTTGTTTTAGTTAGCCAGCCCAGTGTGTTGCGTGCTTTACTTACAGCGGGTTTTATCGGTGATCTGTCAGCCATGAACAAACGGCTCTCGAGTGCCAGTAACACCTGCGTGGTACACCTGGTAATTTGCTCTATTTGTTTAAAATAAATAAATAAATCTGCATTGGTAGAGCTTTAAACGCTGAGGGATTATACCAGCCGATCTCGTGACCTTTCATGAATACAGAGATGACTTCATAATGCACGTTGATCCAGTGCTGATGTGCAGACATAATGTTAAGGTGAAAAACAAATCTAGATGTGCAAATAAACTCTGTGGCTTTTTTTCCCCGAAGCCGAACCGGACGTCCGTCTGTTCGCAGTTCCAGGAAGTCGAATGACACGCTGATGGCACCACTGCAGAGATGCATTAATGTGACAGTTTGATTTAAAGCACCGTAATAAAATTAGCAGCCATGGCCTCAACTTCCCTGTTTGCCACATTTTAAAAGCATTTAAGTGATATCTGAACTGATAAGACTGACAACGAGCTTTTACATTTGTAAGATTCATTTTACTCATTGACAAATACCTTTTACAAACATACAAAAATAAACTTTTCATGACTGCGATTCCACCTTTCTTGACTTTGCTCTTCATTAGGGGGGGTTGCTGTGGGATGGCCTCTCCAGGCTGCTGTCGTTGTTATTTAGGACTCGTAAACCGTTTACACAGACCGTCCTGTGACAGCTGAGCAGGATGTGAGCTTACACCGATCGCAGTTCACTCAGCTTTCTTTTAACTCTTCGCACTGGCTCCAATTTTTCAGTGAGGTTGTTGAAAGATGAGCGAGGTGTCAGCGACAGCAAAGCCCATTTGGAGATTGCAGCGATGTTACAGGATCCAGGGAGGAAAATTTATTGTCTCGGTCTTCCCTCAGCCCGCCTGGAGTTGGCAGCGTTTTGAATGTCACATTACTGTGTGGCTACAGTCGAGCTATTTTCAGTTTGCTCTGGACTTCAGGAACCACAGATGAAGTAAATGTACACAGACCGAGTTCATGCATGTGAGAGACTTTGTTTTCCGCTGTGCAGAGCATTGCATTGTCTCTGAGACTCACCACATATCACAACACTCAGAAATAACAGCTTTAAGTGTGTGTGTGTGTGTGTGTGTGTGTGTGTGTGTGTGTGTGTGTGTGTGTGTGTGTGTGTGTGTGTGTGTGTGAGATAAATCAGAGCAGAGGGTGGTGAACAATGTGTGGCCTCTGGTCTTGGCAGGGCAGGATTATTTCAGTCAGTGTCGTGTTGTGAGTCAGAGGGGCCTGACATTTAAATCTCTCCCGTCAAGAAAGACCGTTGTGTGTGTGTGTGTGTGTGTGTGTGTGTGTGTGTGTGTGTGTGTGTCAGCAGGGGTAAGGGTTTGGGTAAAGTGGGTTCAGGTGGCGGGGGTGTGTGAAAATGTTAAAAATGCCACTTCTGCTTACACTCTGTCTCTTTGAAAAGGTGACTGTCCCCCTCTCTGAGTGTCCGTCTGTCTCTCTGTCTTTCAGATAAGTTGTTCGGGAAGCGGCTGCTGCAGGCTGGAAGACACATCATGTCTCATAAGTCTTGGATGAAAACGGTGCCCACAGAGAACTGCGACGTCCTCATGACATTTGCAGGTCAATCAAACACACACACATTCCTGCTTGTTTCTATATGTGTGAGGACCCCGACTGACAGCTCATTCATTTAACCTTTGATATCACAACCACAGAACTGTCTACAGTTAACCCTCAGTGTGGAGCTACTGTTCATCATCACACACATTTTAATTTGCTTTTCATGTAGGAAAAGAGGGTAATCCCTGTGTTTGAAATGCTGGAACAAGCGATGGATGTAGGTGTTGCTCTTAAAGCACAACATTAATGCAGCTCCAGGACCCTCAGTGCAACTGACGGTTATGAGACTCATTTCACAGGCCGAGGAGGTTGGCAGAGGAACGGGTCGAACGCCTAATTTTCACCTGGGAGGCTACGCCTCGTATTCTGCAAACCAAAAGTCAGGGCTGGTGTTTTTAGACTTATTGTTGAATTATTGTTTGGCTCTCGGAGGCACAGTGTTTCTTTGGATTGTTCGGCCCATTGTGATGTCCTGGGAATGCCTTGAGGAAATTTATACAGTTTTGGCAGAAACAATCACATGGACCAAAGAAAGAACTGAAATATTTAAGGTTCAGAGGACAGACACAGTCTCTGTTTTTAAGATTAGGCTTACAGCGCTCCTTTTTGATAAAGCTTAAAGTTAGACCTGGATCAGATCTAACTTAGACTGCTGAGGGCTGCACTGTTTCTTCTTCTACTCTCTATATGTTTGAACACAACTTTGCATTTAATCATTAGTTATTATTCATCTCTGGCTCTCGTCCATGGTGTGTCTTTTGTCTCATCTTCCTCCCCTCACTCCCAACCGGTCCCAGCAGAGGGCCGTCCATCCTTGAATCCGATTCCTTAGGTTTCTTCCTGTTACAAGGGAGTTTTTCCTTCCCACTGTCGCCAAGTGCTGGCTCATAGAGGATCGTGTGATTGTTGGGGTTTCTCCCCATGACTGTAGGGCATGAGTGTCGAACTCCAGCCCTCGAGGGCCGGTGTCCTGCAGGTTTTAGATCTCACCCTGGGTCAACACACCTGAATCAAAGGATTAGTTCGTTACCAGGCCTCTGGAGAACTTCAGGACATGTTGACGAGGTCATTTATCCATTTAAATCAGCTGTGTTGGATCAAGGACATCTAAAACCAGGACACCGGCCCTCGAGGCCTGGAGTTGGACACCTGTGCTGCAGGGTCTTTACTTACCATGAGGACTGTTGAGAGCTGATTGGCCGCAGCATACAATAAGACTTTTCAGTTGCAATGACAGTCCTGGAGCAACATTAGTCTTATTATCGATACATGTTAACTTTCCAATAACTGCAGTGAACACGAGCTTTTACTCCGACGCTCAGTCAGTCGCTGTAGTATCGCTGGAAAAATGTTAAATGCGCTCTTATTTCCTAGTTTAGGCCGGCACCCTGCAGGCCAAGAAGAACGTGATGATTTTTACAGCAGCAGAGAGAAAAAGTGTTTCTCACGTGTTCAGTAGTCTGACCTTACACCTCCAGCTGCTCAGCAGTAAAAGCAAAGACTGTGGGAGTACTCGGCAGATCCTACGGGGGCGTGAACACGAGCTCTTTGTGTTTCCACTTCCTGTTACAGATACTACAGATGACCACACGCTACTATGGCTGCTGAACCACATCCGACTGGGAATCCCAGAGCTCATCATCCAGATCCGACATCATAAACACACGCGAGTCTACGCATTCTTCATCACCGCCACGTATGAAAAGTAAGAAATCAACCAATCAAATCAGAAAGAAGTCTCTGGTTCATGCTTCTGTTCATTTTGTTGGCTGATGCCGCTGACAGTAGGACTGCAGCACTTTACTATTGATTATCGTCTCGACTGTTCTTCTAGTTAATCAGTTGGTTCAATGTTTCACTCTCTCATTTAAAATCATTGGAATATTATAGATTTATGATAAAACTGATTTTTATTCTCGCTTGTTCTCGTCGTCACTGCTTCTTCAGCCATATCATAGTTTAGATGTTGGTGCTGTTTTAACTGATCAATAATTAACAAACTACCCATCGCAGATATTACTTAATATCGCCTCGTCCCCCACTGGCTCGAGGTGTAGTTATTTTTGAACGTTACTACGGGAGTCGGGATGTAAAAGACGAGAATAACCCTGCTGTTCTGTGTCGGTGTGAAGCAGCGCCTCTGTTTATCATAGTTTTAAATTTAGTTGCAGCTTATAGTAGGTGCAGCAGTTTAGCTCGTACTCTGTGAATCACGAGTGGAGCTGACGCCTGGTGAATCAGCATTACTCCTCTGCTGCTGGTCTTTCAGGTTTTCCAGAGGCTTTAGCGTCATGCTAACCTCTGTGAAGTGGATCTGCTGTGATTACACTCCCACTGTCACAGACCGTCACAGATGAGTCCAGGGTCACTTTAATATCAGTGCTGACTTTGACGTATAAATACAGAGAAATACAATCTGGGGATCAGGGTGGCAGCTGCTCCTGTGCTGCATTTCACCTCTTAACAAATGTTGAGTCCTCTGTGCTGACTGCGCTTTTAGACAAAGGGCTTATCTAAAATAAACCTTTTACCTGTAAATGCAATAAGAGTGGACAGATTGTGGAAAAGAAGAGAGAGAGACAAAGGGGCGTGGAAGAGAGAGAGAGATAAAAGCAGAAAGGATGCAAGGTAAAGAAAAGCAAAAAGGAAGTGGTGAGGAAAGGTGGCGAGGAAGGATGGACTGAGTGCTTTTTTAAAAGTGTGCCAGTGGGTTTTGCTCAAAGAAAATGCTGTTTGACCCGATCAGTCTCTCTGTTTACACACACACACACACACACACACACACACACACACACACACACACACACACACTGTAATGTGTTTTCATATCTTTGTGGGGACATCTCATTTTCCCTAACTGCTTACCCTAACCATGAAAAATCAATACCTAAGAGATACACCTGCCTAGAGATGATACCTAATCATAACTCAACTGTAACCCTGACACTGAAATCACATTTTTAGTCTCAAACTCATGGGGACCAGGATTTGGTCCCCACAAAGATATGTAAAGACACACACACACACACACACACACACACACACACACACACACCTGCTGTGTTGTTGGTTGACCTACATTTTATGTGATAGAAATCATAACCCAGAAAGTACTCCACGTCCTCTTGAATTCCCCTCGGATAATGATTCCTGGTCCACCATGAAGCAGTGTGAAATCCTTTCCTGTTTCAGTTTTATTGGATATGTTCAGCTGTGCCATTTGTCCTGCGTGTTTTATATCATCACATGATTTATAATTGTGTTGTTATCATTGTTGAAAGAGAAGCAGCTCTGGGTGCAGGATGGAGCTGTACGTGTGGCCTCGGGAGCGTTTTGTTCGTTATTTTCAGAAAGGCTTCATTCATTTATGTGAAAGCAGCAAATTCAGCTGTAACAGAACATTTTCTTACCTGACGTGTCATCAGTTACTCATTCTGCTGCTCTGACGGGGCAGTTTACAGTGTGGCATTTGGATCTGCTGAGTTTCTGCATTACCTCTGCTACATTAGCATAAACCCTTACATGCAGAGCTCTCCATCAGCAGTATTACGTTCTTTTACAAGGTTAGCTTTGTCCACACTTTGCGTCCAGCCTCACAGTAAGACTTTCTCTCTTTGTGTTTTTGTATTTTCTTGTTAAAAAGCTGAACATTTTTTGATGAAATAAGAAAAGAGAGAATCTCATTAAGATTCCTGGCAGCAGCAGCTGCACGCCTCTAAAAGGCCTCCTGGTTTTGGCTTCGATTACTAAACAGTTGCTTTAAACAGATAAAGCCTTATTTTTTTCTTCCTCACACCAGGACCTTTATTGTGACGGTTCTGCGCTGTAAGCAGTATTCAGCCGTGAAACAGAAGCTTACACCTCAGATTTCTGCTGTAATCCATCAGGTGCCGTCCGTGCTTCTTTGTGCTGCCCCTGCGAGTACACGGAGCTGCATGATGGATGGCTGTTACAGGCCCACATCGGCTGTACTTCTTTGTGTGTGCGTGTAAAGACTATATATACATGTGAGGGCGAGGTGAGCTCTTAGCCTGTAGGGAACAGAGAGGGAGATGCATTATTATTGAGATTTCAGCACAAGGCCGGCGGGAAGGACAGACGGAGATGGAAAAAAGGATGATGGGATAGAAGGAGGGGAGGAGAGCGATGGATGAAGAGGGGAGGCTGAGAGAAGACAGCGTGGGCATGAAAGAGGACGAGAGCATGGGGATAGAAGATGTGCAGGAAGGCATGATGGGAAATGAGATGAGGTTCAGACATTACAGCTGAAGGACAAACCATTGTTTTCCTTGGTAAAAAGGAGAACTGGCCAAACAGAAATGCTGCAGTGCTGTGAATAAATGGAGATAAATCAGGTGATTATTGGGATTATTTTTAGTGTTCAATCATTGGTTTAACCAACAGTCCAAACTCATGTTAGAAGAAAAAAGCACCGTGGCAGTATGCAGGCATACATGCTTATAATTCATAGCTGTAAAAAGAGAGACAACACCGCGTGTTGCTGTTACTATGTAATTACTCCCATTATTCCTCTCGCCGCCTCCGTAATGTGCAGTGTAACCACCAGCAGAGTGTGAGAGCCCGGGTGTTGCCGTGTAGGCAATTAGAAACAAAAGCAGATTTAATTAGACGAGATTAATGCACTGCAGATGACACAGATTAAACATGTAGTCTGGGCGTCTGAGGCTGGCTTTAAAAAAAAAAACCTGCCTGATGTCGTCGTGCAGTTTGCTGCGAGGCGCCGAGGAAATGGGACTGAGGAAAGCAGTGAAGCCCGAGTTTGGTGGAGGAACACGAAGCTTCTCCTGCGAGGAGGACTACATCTACGAGAACATCGAGAGCGAGCTGTGCTTCTTCACCTCGCAGGTCAGTGCGACTCCAGTTACTCCCAGGTAACTACACTGGGAAACGTTTTTCTCACGTTGCTTCCTCCTCTCGGCGGCTGCAGGAGAGGCAGAGCATCATTAAATACTGGCTGGACAATCTACGTGCCAAACAAGGGGAGGTGCTTCATAATATCAGCTTCCTGGAAGGCCAGCCAATCAGTAAGTGATCAGAGCTAAACGCTCCGTTGTCTTCAGGAGGCTGCGATGTGTGTGATTGTTTACTGCAGTTATGGTTTCCTCTCCTCGAGTGCTTCTCTCTCTAACTAAATAAAGTAAATTATCTGCTTAAATATGTTTTGCTGCTCGCTTACTCTCTGCAGTCCCGGAGCTGAGTGCGAGAGGTGTGATCCAGCAGGTGTTCCCTCTCCATGAGCAGAGGATCCTCAGCCAGCTGATGAAGTCTTGGGTCCAGGCTGTTTGTGAGAAGCAGCCGTTAGGTTAATAATTTAAAGCACGCTTTTACGCTGTTTCCATCTCTGACTTTGCTGTTTGCCTTACTGGTATCTTATCAATCTCATAAACAGATGATATCTGTGACTACTTCGGGGTGAAGATTGCCATGTATTTTGCCTGGCTGGGCTTCTACACCACCTCCATGTTATATCCTGCCGTGATCGGCTTTGTGCTTTGGATGCTCACCGAGTCCGATCAGGTGAGCAGAGACGAGCCGTGTGCTTGTGTAGGAATAGGAAACAATGACACCGCCCAATCAAACCGATAAATGTCTGCATGCTTGCCTCAGACGAGCCGGGACATCTGCTGCGTGGTGTTTGCCCTCTTCAATGTGGTGTGGGCCACTCTGTTTCTGGAGCGGTGGAAGCGGAGGGGGGCGGAGCTGGCGTATAAGTGGGGAACGCTGGACGCGCCTGCAGAGTCCCTGGAGGAACCACGGCCTCAGTTCCGGGTGAGAGAAATTAACTCTGACTCAGTCAAGGTGCTTTACACCGTCAGATAGAGACTATACAGCAGAGTAACACTGAACAAAGCTTTGTAACAGGAATTAAAGGTGAACAATGTGGATCTGAAAGTTGATGGAAAATAGGAGGACAGATTTAAAGCAGAGCATGAATCAACAAATAGTCCAACATGTAATGAAGCTGAGTGATATTTGCTCTATAGTGGGCAAATATCCAGATAATATTTAAAAATGAGAAACAATAGCTTCTTGGAAGCTCCCAGTATAACACTGGTGAAACTGGTTACATGCTGTCCTTGTTATGGAAAAACATCCCTGCAGGACTACAGCTGAAAATACAGCGACCTGTTGATAAATGCTCACCAATGATAGCGGCCACATCAGAATGATGCTGACTCCTGTACAGTTGACTTTTTTCTCCTGCTATTATTGACAGAAACTTCAACTATATAATTTGGGAACGGAGGTTTAGTTTTTTACCCCATTACAAGGAGATGTCAGAAGTGGAACTGAGGATTGATTGATTGATTGATTGATTGATTGATTGATTGATTGATTGATTGATTGATTGATTGATTGATTGACTGGCTGTAGCTCAGGAGTCGAGCAGGTCGTCCACTAATCGGAAGGTCGGTGGTTTGATCCCTGGCTGCTCCAGCCTGGATGCCAAATATCCTCGGGAAAGAAAATAATGAAGTATGAATGTCAGATAGAAAGTACTTCAGTACAAAAGCATAAACAGTGTTTGTGAGAATTTCACTTCAAAAACAACATAACAGCTGTGCTGTACAAAAATAAAAATAAGAGAACAAAAGAATAAATCGGTGCAGGTACATACACAGGGCAAAAACACAGATGATAACTCACATCGGCTAAAGGCCGAGGAGGAAAGGTGTGTTTTTAAATGAGCTGAGGGATGGAGCCTGAGAGGAAGCTCATTCCACATTTTGGGAGCCAAAGCTGCAAAGGTTCGGTCTCCTCTGGATTTCTAAAATGTCTCCAGGACAGTCAGAAGCACCTGGTTAGCTGAGAGCAGGCGGCGGCACATCAGGGTGAAGCAGCTCAGACAGATAAGAAGAGGCGAGACCATTAAGAGACTTAAAAACAAATACAAGAATTTTAAAATGGATTCAAAACTTAATGGGAAGCAAATGAATTACAGTAAATGCTTAGATCAGAGACTCGACAGGACGGGTTTCATTTCTGACGGCTGCCTCGACTTAACCACAGTACTGATGTGAGTCAATGAGGCGAGTTGTATAAAGTGCTTTGAGCAGTGAGTAGAAAACAGTCCATTTATGTCCATTTATGTGAAACGTGCACATTTTGCACTTTGTGTTTTCAAAAGTTGAAGAAAAAAATGCAAAGAGGAGAAAAAGCACAAAACAAAAATATGACTGTTATTGTTTTTATCTAACAGTGTCACTAATGAGTGGCTCAGGGTCACCTGATCCACCCCTGAAATATTGGCTTTATCAAAAAGGAACATTTAAAGCTAACAATAAAGGCAGCGAGTCTCCCGTGTATCGATGGCTGAAGGCTCCGCTTCACTTTTTACCTTTGAGAACTCAAATAAAAGTGCTTTCTACAGATAACACTTTTTCCTCCAGCCTCTCCTCTTTAACACTTTCATGTTCTCTGCCTGTCTGCAGGGAATCAAGCGCTGCAGTCCTATAACGGGATGCGAGGAGTTCTACTATCCTCCGTGGCGGAGGCGTCTATTCAGGTGGCTGGTCAGCCTGCCCATCTGTATCCTCTGTCTCTGTTTTGTCTTCCTGGTCATGCTCATCTGCTTTGAGCTGCAGGTCAGTCCAGCTGTCAGCATCTGTTTTCTTTGTTGTGTCCCGCTTTGATGAACGCAGCAGCAAATTTAACACCAAAAAATCATCTTCTTTTGTCAGATTTCTTTTAGAGTTTGACGTAATGAAGCGTTTTAAAGAAGCTTTAATGGCCACGAAACCAAAACAACAGTAACTGATAATACATGAATAGACTGCACGCTTCATAATCCGGCTCCAGAATGTGAGTGTTTATTTCCTTTGGGGGCTGATAAGTGAGAAGTTGTATTTGTGTCTCTGCAGGAGTTTGTGATGGGGATCAAGGAAATGCCTCGGCTGGCTCGCTTCATCCCCAAAATCATGCTCGCTATCACTGTGACTGCATGTGATGAGGTGTACAGGAAAATCGCCTGCTGGCTCAATGACATGGGTGAGCGCTGAGCTTCTAGGCCGGTAAAACGTAACCGCAGATTCAGAGCAGAGCGTCTTTTATTGAAGATGATCTTCTAAAAGTCGCTTCCTTAATATTAATTATGAATCGCTTGCAATTCCTTTTGAGCGTGACCTGCTGAGCTGGCTGCGGCTCGAGAGGTCAAGCAGGTCGGACTAATCAGAAGGTTCCTGCAGTCTGGACACGATGCGTCCATCAGCGTGTGTGAATGTTAGGCTGAACGAAAAAGGCATGAGTGTGTGTGTGTGTGTGTGTGTGTGTGTGTGTGTGTGAGTGTGTGTGTGTGTGTGTGTGTGTGAGATTGGGTGAATCAGGCTTGTAGAAGAAAGTGCTTTGAGCGCTCAAATAAAGGAGTGAAGCACTACAGAAGTACCAGTCTGTTCATTAGTTACTATTTAATTAGTTAATTATCAAAACTTTCACTGTGTGCTGCATTTTTTTAATGGTTCGCCAGGTGTGTTAAGAGATGGCTGATGTTGTTTCCACAGAAAACTATAGACTCCAGAGTGCCTATGAGAAAAATCTCATCATCAAAATGGTTCTTGTAAGTGTCGTCCTTTGCTTTGGGATTTATAGTGCCAATTCCTCTTCCTATTTAATCACACCTGGCATTTCTGTCTCTTGCAGTTTCAGTTTGTAAATTCCTATCTCAGCCTTTTTTACATCGGATTCTACCTCAAAGACATGGAGCGCCTGAAAGAGGTGAGACGTTTCCGCCGCTCAGATACTCACACGCACTCGTCGACGTTGTCATTAATCCGCACATCTGTGCGTTTGTCCGTTTGTGGAAGATGCTGCTGGTGTTGTCTCTGATCAGGAGTCTGCAGCGGCAGGTCCGGGTCAATGTGCTGCCTCACGTCTCCCTGAAGATCAAGATGCTGGTGGTCTCTGTTCCCTGGTTCTTCAGGGCTTTACTCGGGAACAAAGTACGATCCCTGTTACGCGTGTAGGGAAGGTCAGAGGTCCGTTTCTGACCACCTCCGTTATGCCTTTGCATGCCAGCTCGGTGCCAATCAGTGAGCAGCTGTGCTTTGGAAAGAACTTGTGCTGGTTTGTCTGCTGAAAGCTCCAAACTTCCACGCTGTTAAATGGCTGCAGGACTGCTTTCATTACGTCTCTGTATTTGGGAGACTTGGGACTTTGTAGCTGTCAGCAGATAATGTCTGATTATCTAAAACAAACTTTATATTCAATGACATCAACTCTCAAAACACGCCTCTTCATGCTTCTTCTTTTGGGATCAGTCCTTGGTTATCCTTGTGACGGGAATTGTGGATTTCTTTCTTGGGCTTTTTCCCCTCTGTGAGTCGTCTTGTCCCTCAGCTTCTCACCATCTGCTCCACCTTTCAGACTCTCGGTGTCAGCTGACTTCCCAGTTTTCCCAGTTTAAACCAGCACAGCCCAGGTACAAGCTTTTTCAGAGTCAGTTAATCCATTTACTAGAACTCCCACGAAGGATCAGTTTGAAAACATGTGAGACTTTTCTTGTTTCCAGCTGATGAGAGAGAAATCAGCTGTTATGTGACTAAGCAGTGCTGAGATATATCAGCAATCAGAGACCAGCGTCTCCTTCTCTCAGTTCCTGTACTGTCCATTATTGACAGAAGATTATGTCCATTATGCTCTCTGTGTTTCTGTGCTGTAGCATCTTCTGCATCAGTGTTTGACCCGGAGGAACTGAGCTTTGCAGTGATGCAGTCTCTGAAATGTCTAACCTCTGCATGTGTGTATTATATGAATGAAGACATATTAAACTCTTGGCTTTGACTGTTAAAGCTCAGTTATGTTTTAATGCAACTCAGTTTCTGTTTTTGTGGTTATTGACAAGATCAGACAAACAAAGAAACATTATTTGTTGGAAAAAACAGGAGATCACAGAGTTTAACCAGATTAAATAAGCAGCTTTATTTTGTAAAGCTAAATAAATCCTGTGTGCACAGACAGACACGTTCACATCCAATAAGAATCAAACATAAATGAAGGTCTACAGTGTTATTACACATGAATCCCAAAATGATAAGAGTGTAGTTGTGTTCAGTTACCCGTTTAATCTTAATCTCTGTTATTGTCACGCATCATTTATATTTCTTCTCTCAGATTAGTTTTTCAGAAACAAAGAACTTTGTCCTTGTTGGACTCACACATGAGATTAAAACGAATGAAATTATTTTATTTGTAGCCGTTCTGCTTCCCGTCAGTTCCTTTTAAAGCACAAACACGTTCCTGTTTTGGACGTCTCCTGTTCACCCACAGGTCAAAGTATTTAAACGAGGGACCGGGCCTCTGTGGGACCGTGGGAAGAGGTGCAGCCATGACAAAGCCGGGAAAACATGACAACTTTGATGCTTCTAGTCAGCTGTCCACAGATAAGCCTGTCACACGTCTTGACTGCTGCGTCTAAAGAGACTTTGTAGTTTCAAGACTGATGAACTTTTCACTCGAGCCTGTGCTGCCACAGGGTGGAGGTTTAATTATTGGGGTGTGCACGTTGAATATTGTGCGTCACTTTGTGTCTCGGCTTGGTGAAACAGTGTAGTTGAGATCGGCGGTTCGTTCTTGTCAGCCGTGTGCAGCGAGGTCTGTAGGTGGGAGGCTGCTGGACTTTTTAGAGTTAGATTAGGACGTGACACAACGACTGAAGGATAAACCAGATCTGCTGCCTAACACAGACCTCAGGACCCCCAGTTACAGGGTCCTTCCCACTGCTTTGAATAGGGCGGAGCTTTCCTTGAGCACACAGTCTGCATACATGTCTCTTTATTTGAAATGTTCTTCCCTTATTTTATGAAGACCTCTCTCTCTCTCTCTCTCTGCTCTGTCCACTGTAATCCATCCTGTTGTGTTCCTTTTAAATGCTCCAATCAGTCTGCTGCGATCTGTGAGTGCTGCAGCTGTTTCTCTGCCTTGTGTTTGTCAGATGCTGGCCACTCTACTCATCATACGCCAGTTCCTTCAAAACGTTAAGGAGGTGCTGCAGCCTTACCTGTATGAGCGTCATAAGCTGGGAGAGCTTACGCTGCGAGCCGTGTGGGACCTGCTGCTCTCAGTGCTGCTGAAATACGCCCGGCTGGCAGCTGGAAGAGCCATGGCATCTCCCACTGACCAGACCATGCCAGGACCCGGACTGAGGGGCACCAGGCCTGGAGTGGGGCAGCCAGAAAGAAGGTGGTGCTGTCAGCTGTTCAGTAAAGATGATGCAGTAAAGAAAGGATGTGCTGAAAGATCCGATTGTGTCGGTGTGGCGAACCGTGACGTTGATGCGTTTAGCTGTCATTCACACCAACACTTACTGCGTTAGTCACTACAAACAGAGCCGCTCGGGTTCAGACAGAACGACACTTCCTCTGCTATTGTTCACGCACCGCATGCAGTTATGATTCATAGCTATCAGACACCGAGTGCACAGACCACCGGAACGCCGCTGTGAGTGGCACACAGTTACTCTGACGTTTATCTGCCTCTTCACCTGCTCTCAGGGAAAAGAAGTGTCTGAACGGAGGATGTGGAGTGCCTGATGAGGAGGAGGGAGGTGAGAAGGACGAGGCTGACAGCGGGAGGTTCAGCGAAGGAGAGACGGAGGAGGAAAGTTTGATCGACTGCGGCTTGAAGCTGAGGAAAGTGAGCTTCATAGAGAAGGTACAGTGCCGTGTGACCTGCGTTAGTTTGTTCACGCTTTAGAGGTTGAATCACGTAACTGATCAGTGATGTCGTCGTTAAGGTGGACAGAAAGGCGGCGTGCAGTGGGCCCCCCGTGGACAGCAGCTTTCTGGAGGAGGGAAGCCCCACGATGGTGGAAAAGGGAATGGACCCGGCCTCGGTGTTTGAAATGTGCGACGACGACGACGACAACGGAATTCATGATGTGAAGGACTCGAGCGGAGGCGGGGCTGAGGCTGCTAATGCTGCCGCTGGTGCCGCCGCCGCCGCCCCGCTGCCTTCTGGATCTGAGGGCAGCACATCGCTGCGTCACAGAAGAAGAGGCCGGAGCGCCGAGAGGGTCGAGCCGAAAACGAAAAGGGAATCGTGGATGGATCCCCCAGAGGAGAGAGAGAGCACCACGCTCACCCAGGCGGAGATGGAGAGCTGCATGCAGACGTACTCAGTAAGTGTGCATATGTACTCACCCTGCACGTATCCTGTTACCCTGGGTGTTGTTCTCATATTTAATCTGTTATTACTGTCGTAGGAGATTATCATTTCCTCCTGTTTCCCAGCAGAAACACATCAGTGACAGTTTCAAACACAGACTCACTCTCTGGGCGGTGTTTACTTTGCTCTTTTTAAACTTTTTTATGCTTTTGAAACTCATTTTAATAGACTTGAAATAACTGACAGAAGGTGTCTGTGAAGGTTCTCAGTCATCCAGCTCATCCTAGTCTAAGGAGCTCGGAAAGAAAAGTGTCTGGACTTCTTCTCACCTCTCATCCGAGAAGCTTCTTCAGTGAAAGAAACATCTATGTCCACTGTGGACGACCATCTTTGAACAGAGGCGGGGCTTAAAACACATCTATAATCCAGTTTTGAGATCCTTCCCAGACGCCTTTACGCCCACTCACATCCTGGGCCCTTTGACCTCAGGAAATCACATGATAGGGTGGGGCTAGGTTTCACAGTGAGCTCACCCAAAACTTTGACTGATTGTGACCCACACCTGTTTTCACACCTTGGCTCGTGTGATTAGGTAGAGGATCAATAGGGCGTCCACGACCCTCTTGGGGACACTCCCACAGGGCTCTGGGACTGTCCACCAGTCGCTCTTAGAACTGAAGAAGCTTCTCGGATGAAACATCTTCAAGGAAACTTAAAGAAGTCCAGACTATTTTTTTTCCAAGCTCCTTAAACTACTGACAGAAGGGAAATGCAAAAGTGAGGTCAGAGGTCAAGTGTGACATATTTGGATCCAAACTGTAGTGTGATATTTAGTATCCCCATAGGGCAGCAGAATGTGAAGCATAGTTTTAAAGATCTGAGATTTTCTTGAAAGTTTGACCTCAGTTGACCTTGAAGAAGCGATCAGAGGTGATTGAGTAACGTGAAACTTAGAATCACTAAAAGCCTGCATAGATTTACATAGCTCGGTACAGCATTACTATCACTTTGAGCTTCAGATCAATCTGAGTCAAATGTGATATTTTGAGTCTTTTAAAATCAGTACTTTACATATGTCGACTGATGTTGACTGTCCACCACACGTGTAATAATCATAGTTTCTAAGTCATAAGCCTTTTTATCATTTTTCTGACCAATAAATCGTTAAGTTGACCCTGCAGACCTCGGTAGATGTAAGCCACAGTTTGCTGGATTGTTAACATGACTCGACTCCACCCACCTGCAGAGTTTCATCACAGTTCATTCTAAACGTCTAATATTTACAGGCAGAATGACACGTTCTCTGTTATTCTCTTTATAAATTGGTCACATTTTGAATATGAGAACTACAACATGAATCCTACAGAACTCAAAAGGTTACAAACACTTGTATGACTGTCATATCTCATTATATCTTAAATATCTCATCTACAAATGACTTTAGTCCACAGAAAATGCAGCGTCGTCCTCAGCACGTAGTCACGTACTGAACAGACCGTGTTTGGCTCATTGCTCCACTTTGTCCTTCTTAGGACACTTTCCAAGACTACCAGGAGATGTTTGTCCAGTTTGGCTACGTGGTGCTCTTCTCCTCCGCCTTTCCTCTGGCTGCCATGTGCGCTCTCATCAACAACATCATAGAGATCCGCAGTGATGCCTTTAAGCTCTGCACCGGCCTGCAGAGACCTTTTGGAGTCCGTGTGGAGAGCATCGGCCAGTGGCAGGTAAGAAATGCACTGTGTGAACATCTAAAAGTGATGGATTTAAAGGTTAAGGGGAGTCGATTAACACACAAACGGCATTAATGTTAATAACCAAAGTTAATCAGTAATCAGAGTCTGGCTGAACTTGATTTAAGAGCAAAGTCAGAAAAAAATGGAAACCTGTTTTGTTTTTTTTCCCCGTTCACAGACTGCGATGGAAGCCATGGGCCTGATTGCCATCATAGTGAACTGCTACCTGATTGGTCAGTGTGGTCAGCTACAGCGTCTTTTTCCATGGCTCAGCCCTGAGATGGCCATCATCTCCATCGTCATCCTTGAGGTACCGTAGCTACTTCCTGCTCGTCAGTCGGAAACACAGCGGCGCTCTTTCAGCCGTTTCCCGTCACACAGTTTTCCTACCTGTAAAGACTGCGATGGACATTTAACACAACAAACATTTACTCAAACCACTTCATCAGACGGTAAACTGTTTAACACCGAGATTCCACTTTCATGACACAACAGGAAATAGTTTACTAATAGGAGATTGGCGGTCACGTCATGACACGTGCTGTTATATTATAACTATGCATTTTATAGTTTTTGCAGTGAGATAATCTTTACTCGCTGACCAAAAAAACCCCTTTTGTGTAACAACTTATTCCAAAGTATCAAATCGCCCGTGCTGTTCAAAGCGATGACATCAAACCGGTTTTAACTCACCAAACGCATGAACAAAGGAACTGAAACCCTCTGTGCACAACGCTGCTGCTGCAGCTTGTAACATATTTAGAAACTGGCTGTGCTTCACTGTGTGCCGGCCGTCTGCAGCCACAGAGGTAAACAGCCTGCAGCTCTGTGCTGCCCTGATAACGAAGATAGTTTGAGCCCAAACGTTGCAAGAATGACCTCAAGTTGCTTAAAGAGGGTGTTTGAAGCACTGTGTCCTATTTACTGTACGTGAATTACTTTATAATTGTTTGACTTGTTTTCCACCTCTCTGTCTGTTTGCAGCACTTTGCCATCCTGCTGAAATACATCATCCATGTGGCTATTCCCGACATTCCTACGTGGGTCAAAGAGGAGATGGCTAAACTGGATTACCAGCGCAGGGAGGCCTTTAAGGTGACTTCAGGGAGTTTGAAGAAGCCCTTTAAAGTCTCCCTCATTAACCTTATGATGCTACAGAACTGCAGTTGTTTCTTTTTGGAAATAAATGACTAAAGTTGCTTTGATATTGTAGCAAAATGACTGTGTTACTGTAAAGGTGTCAGCTGTGCTGCACAACACAGAAAAAGAGATTAGCTTGTAGCTGCCCCGGGAGCACTAATGCAAGATTCTGACTGTAGTAAGGCTTTTTTAGACAAGTCGCGCTGCAGTATTGTAGTAGTTGGCTAGTGCTGATTCTTTGTGAATGCATTGTGAGAACGTTTCCCTTCCTCTGCAGAAGCACGAGCGGCAGGCGCAGCAGCATTACCAGCAGCTGCAGAGGAGGAAGAGGGAGGAGGAGGAGAGGCAAAGGCAGGCAGAGCACATGGCTCGCAGGGAGAGGGAGCGGGACGACAGCAAAGGCGACCCTTCGGGGGATCACCACCACGACAAAGGTCACGGCAGCAAATCACGTTCTGGGGGTGGAGGCGGAGGAGGGAGCGGTGGGTCGGACAAGCCCAAGAGGCCCAGCTCCCTGTTGGCCAATAATAACGTGATGAAGCTGAAGCAGATCATCCCGCTGCAGAGCAAGTTCTCCTCGGGTGGCGCCCGCTCCCCTCAGTCACCCACGGGCAGCGAGCCAAAACTGCCCGGCTTCTTGAGCTTCAAATTCCTCAAGTCGCCTGAGAATAAGAGGGAAGGTGCTGCGGCTTCTGCGGCCACCGGCGCCACATCCGCCGGCGCCACGGCGACAGCGGCGCCGTCATCATCGTCATTATCAGGTAGCAGCTCTCAGGAGCGTTCTCAGTCACCCAATAAAGCCTTCAACCCCGGGAAGTTGTTTAACTTTGGGAAATCCGAGGGAGGGACTTGCACGAACGGGGCTCCGCTGCCCCGGTCAGGAGAGGGGTCATCATCGCAGACGTCGGAAAGACAGCCTTCCCGGTCTGACTTGAATGGCGTTCCAGACGAGATCCCCTCACCCGGAGGGGAAGGCGCAGAGAACGGACATTCGTCAGACTTGGACGCGGCTGGTTTTAAAATCTAGAAAACAACAACAACAAAAAGCCCAACTTGTCTTTGGTTCCATCTCACCTGAACAGGTGACGTGTTTACTGTGAGGAAGGCCTGACCTGCCCTCTGTGCTGTCACAGGCCGGTGTACTCGGAGCTGAAGCTGATGAGACGAGACTGTTGTTCCGGTTTGGCTTTTTTGCTGCGAGACAAAAATAAATTTAAAAAAAGAAAGAAACAAAAAAACAGGCTTTGTAAGAAAGACGAAAGCCCATGACCGAACACACACACACACACACACACACACACACAAATATACAAATTCTTCCTTGTCTGCAATACATAAAGAAATGCATGAGCTGCGTTTCTAATATTTTTAAGCCTTTAAAGCAGAGCTGTGTTTCCTGATTTCTTCTTGTCAGAAATTGTAAACATCTCGTTGGCTTCACACCAACACGTGACAGTCTGTCGTGGAGGGGAGGAGTCTAAGGAGAAAACGCTTACATGGCGGTATGAACGGATCAGAGATTGTACATCAAATAATTACTGAGAGTGTTTTTTTAGCTGTCACCACACAACGATCGTTAGAAATTGGTCTCATTTTTAAACTGCGAGGAGTTGTTGGGCCCTTCGCTTTCGTACTGAAGCTGAAGAGTGGAAAAGCAATATGAGTCAGTGTTTTTGTTTTTTTATTAAGTGTCAATCATCGCATAAGCCCCTCCTTAACAGTCGCCCCTGATGTATCACCAGCTTTATTTTCAAAGCAGAGGTGAGGTCTGAGCTTTGCAGAACCCGGTTTGCTCGAATAGAAAGCGGCGAGCTCAGTAAGTCGTAAAAATCACAGTATTTTGGAAGAGCGAGTGATTTTTGAGGAAAAGGAGCAGAGATGCCCGTCGCATGCTGTTCTCCATCCGAGCCCGTAGAGCGCCTTGTAAACACAGATGGTGCCTCATTCCACAAACTCCAGCTAGACTTGGCAAACGAGCACAGAGTTAAAGAAGTAACATTTGCACTAAAGCCTGACGCCCTGCATAGAAACCACCTCGGCACAGAGGGCCCACACCAGCCTGCCTCATCATTATGCAAAAAACTGCATTTCTTTTCATTTCCCCCTTTCACATGGTGCATGCTGTCGGCAACAACGAGCTTTCAAAATATTCATGTTTTCTTTTCTTCTTGAACAGCTGTTTTTATTTGCAGATGATGGAAATTCCCCCTTTTTTAACCAGTGCAGAACTTTTCAGAATAAATGTTAACCCAAGACGTACAGTACTCTATAAAAGTTTTAGGCACTAAAACACGTGATGTCAGTTTACCTGACAGGAGTTCAGTAAATAGAAAAACCCTACATCAGCAAGAACATGATTTAATTACTTTTCCACAGTAGACTTGCCTGCAGCTGCAGTTCTTCATGTCGCTCAGTCATTATGGAGATCTTACCCAGAATCCTTCTCTGGAGTCGGGCTGCGTCTCTCCCTTCATGCATTTACTGACTTACTTGATGACATCACCATCAAGGTTCTGCAGGGACCAATGCATGTGTTGCAGGACTCCCTTTTCTCATTGAAGATACATTTTGAGGTCATCATCATTTTTCAAAAAGCAGGATGACATCATGTGATTTACAAAAACATACAAACATCTCAGAGTGCCTAAAACTTTTTCACAGTACTGTACTTTGCATATTGTTTGCATGATCCATGTGAGCCCAGCACATCTACCCTTAGCTGGTATTTCACTTCTGCGGGGTCTCCAGAAGGTGGCGCCAGTTTATCCACATAAAATGATGACGTTAAGAAGCTGGTTATTTAGTCACCAGTCTACACCACAGGCAGCAAAATTAAAGCAGTCTGACAAGTTTGTGATGATGTGAGACACTGAGACAGGATTCAGAGGCCGTCGCACTGTCGAGATATGGAAACATTAACTATGCATTTCCACACTTTCACCTCCGGCGAGGATTCGGGCAATAATACAGAGTTAAAGTTGACGTGTAGTATTAAAGCTCTACACTCACCCCCCACCCAACCTCAAACCCCAGTTCCACAGCATCATCCTCACCCAGACTCTATGCATTTTTCCCCCTTTATGTTTTAGTGTCAGCTCTCTCAGATCGCCTGTTTCCTATTTAATGTAAAGAACCTACCCTGACCTAAAATAACAGCCTCCATCGGCTAAACAGGTTTTTGTATTCTGTTGCAGCTTTAATGTGTTAGTTTTAAAAGTCTGTCCATTTTTCGCTCACATGCCTGCAGAAGAGACGAAAAATGTTCTTTCCGAGAGGCAAAAAGTTCTTACTGACATTAAATGCAATACCGAAATAGTCTGTGCAGTCATGTTATCATTTTTAGGAATATCATTTTGAGGCTAAGACAAACGTGACATCATCAGCGTCTGTGATCATGGGAGCAGCAGAGCGAGACGGTTATGACGTAGCTGAGCACAGTGTCATGAAACCCTTGTTATTCTTGCAGCATCAGGATTTCAGGGATAAATGATTCATGGTGCATAAGAGTCCATTTATCATCATTTGAAAAAGTCCCATAGAGAAGCAGAACTTTGCGCTGAATAGATCTGCTGATGCCGAGCGGAGGTCCGGTCACTTCCATGTGTGCATTCCCACCTTATTCGGGTAAAGCTGAAGAGCATCACAACAGAAATCGGCTTGTTACTTTTTTCATTTTGCAGCGAAACATGTTCTGCAACAGAGATCTGTAACGTTTGGAGGAACAGCAGCGTCACGGCGCAGGCATCGCCTGCATTAGGACCGAAGCTCGGACTCTTTATCAGAACAGCTTCTTTGAAAGGTTCGGACATCGTCTGCCTCATTTGGAATAAGCAGGAAAGGACTGAATGGACGTATTAATGTTTCTGTGTTTCAGAGTGGATGTGAACAGGTGAGACTCTCACCGCAGCTACATTAAAGCCCGAGCCGAACCTCAAAGATGAGACATTTTCATGGAAGCCTCACTTACACAACATCATACGCTCTTCCAATGTACCACTGTACAAAAAAAGATCTTTTAAAGAAAAATACTGGGAAATGGGATTATTTATTTCTTTTAATTTATTTTGTCATATTTTTGTAAGACCTGACAAATAGTTAATAAAACTATTTCAAATGCATTCCATGTGTTGTGAACTGCTTTTTTACATTTTTGAAGTACCACATAAACCAAAAAAGTCTGTTTTAATCCAGTTTTATTTCAGCAAAGCTAAAAAGAACATATCTGATCTAACACATGTGGGGCAAGGCTTCGGGTGGTGTAGAACAGTCTATCTGAGCAGAAGCATAATGTGGTTTTTATACTTGAAATAACAAGACGGGATATTTACACTGTAGGTAGGAAGATGACTGACCGCACTGTCGACCCACAAAACAGGAAAGAGAGGAGGTTTCGTCGTGACTCAGCTGGGCAGTGATAGGAACAATTTTTTTAGAGGACAGGAAAAGAAAAGCTTTTTTGGGTGTTGCACAGTATATGGACACCAATACGAACTGAATCTCATACAAGGAACAAGGCAGGATGGCAGCTGCACTTTGCTGTGCATGCTTATTGTGCATTCTACGGCTGAAAGTATAATACTCTAAACCCCCCGGTGCTCATAACAGCCAGCTCTCAGTCGAGAAGGGGGAAATAAAATAAAAACCATCCAGGGCTGTCACAAAGATGAGACGAGCAGTAACGCTAACCTGGGCCCTGAGCTGGATCCGAATCGTGACGAGTCTTAAGGCCTCTCGGCTAATACCTTCCACACAAAAATAACACCAACCCCCCCCCCCAACACTTTATTTCTGGTCCAGGATTATAACATCCAGCCACTGAAACATTAACATGCAAGGCAAGATAACATCCACTGGACACTGGGGCTCTTCTCTACTTTATTCTGTAGTCTTTTACAAAAAGGCAGACACAAAGACACTAAATTGGATACGCTACTGTAATTATTTACACACGTTATGCATTCTTTTCCCTTTCCCACATGTTACTATAGATATTTCTCTTTAGTGTCTGTGCTGTTTCTGTATTTTCCTATTAAGACATAACAGCTTTCTTTTTCTTCTTACTCGCCTCGACCAGCCAGAGGGAGGAGCTAGACGTGACACTACTTCTCAGCCACGCCGACACAACATTAATCCTACAAGCACGAGTCCCAGGATAGAACGCAGATATTAATATATTCACCATAAAACAAACAAAAGAAGCCACATGTTTAAAAAGGTGGGGATCCGGGAAGAGTCGCTTCTACTTTGTGCTGTTCTTCACAGTGCATTCTTGGTTCTGTCGATTCAAACAGTGTGGAAAAGAAGTCGCAATGCCCCCGTGTGGTTGCAGAGTGGGCAGTGAAACTGAGATGGTGGGCACTGTGGCTGGCAGGAAGCTCATTGCCATTTACAAACAACAACAAAAACATCATAAAATAAAATTAAAACAGTAACAAAATATTCACACAAACAGAACAGACTGTCCGGATGACAGAGAGGCTACACGAGTCTTGTACCAGTTACATTTTTAAGAGTAGTGTCTGACATTTTCTGTCCAGTCCGTCTCATCTTAATCCTACGATCCACTCGCACGTACGGCACACGCGCAGTCTGCACTCACAGCTCAGCATGCACGCACGCAAACATATACATGTGTACTGGCCCACATGGGGAAGAGCCAACATAATCAAAACACCAGTAATGATTTCCCCTCCACGACTTGAGATCATTTCTACCAATGTTATTTTCATACACCATAAATGGCGGCTTTGTGAATGGGAATTTCCCGGAATTCTCTCTGGAGTGACTTAACTGAATGCCAGGAAAGACATCCTGCTATAGTCCAGGAAAAACCAGGAAGTCTGCATGCAGGAGGGATTATCCTATGGTTTTGCTTAAATTGGCTATACCCTGTGGATGCAAACACACATGTATACACACACACACGCAATCAGACGCGCACTTATGAGTCCTCGTTCATCTCTTGGCTATCTGTCCTGGCGATCTTCCTCGGAGGCGCCGGGCTGTCACCCTCAGCTTGTTCCTGTTCCCTTTTCTTTGCTGCATTCTGTTTGACACAGAGGATTAACACAGGAATCAGCAAAATCACATCCTCTCTGTCTTTAAACACATGGCAGTGACAGAAGCACAGATAAACAGCTGCTTTATACCACATGATTATTTCAGCTAATAAAGACTCCTTACAAAGACTTTTGAATTTCAGGAGTGGGACCACAGCTCATACTCTCCTCTGCCAATTCCATGAATATATTTCCTTTCCTGCACTATACACAGCATTTAGTGAGGTTCTTGCATGAGTACCTGCTGCTGGCTGTTAAACCCTAACCCTAACCCTAATTGAGGATGTGGTCCCTGGCAGCGAAATAAGACTAGAGAGAAATTAAAGAACTGCACATGCTCACCTTTTTGTCCCACTGCTGGTGGAGGTAACGCAGGAGAATGTTGGTTTTTTCTGTAACAATGACTGTAAACGAACACATGCAAGATGTTTTACATACAAAAGACATGACGTACGGTGCTAGTTTAGCCACGGTTACTAAGTGTTTGAAAACACCACCACAGCAGAGAGGGTTGGTTTACAGTTTCAACTGTACTTACTCTGTTCAGAGGGGTATTCACGTGTTGGTAGGTACACGGAGGGCCTGCGGTTCTATAGGACAGATCAGAAAGAGGCTGTAAATTAGAGCTGTGCCTTCTATGTATGAGCAAACCTTTAAAAAACTGCATGAAGTGATTTTAAAGGCTACTTACAGATGCTTTACAAACAGAATCTGCATGAAACCTGCTGAAGTTGCTCTTATTGTAGACAGGAAGTCCTTTCAAGAAATCAGCCTGTGGAAAGAAGGTGAGGTGACTGTTAGACTCTGCAGCTCTGATTTCATTTGTCTTTCATCTTCAACTTGTTACGACTCCAAAGATCGCAAATCATCTGACTTTTAGCAGCCAGACTGCTGTAGTTTACTCGCGTCGGCTGACAGCAACAGTCTAAATCATCACCACCGACACGAGTGAATGTGTGCTTCTCTTAATGCAGATGCTGCTGAGCAGGTGACAGGTCCCTGCAGATGACTGGATACAGCATCCAGGGCGTTACCGCATCTTTCACGACAACAAACCTGCCGCCTCCCCCCGACCTCAACGTCGCCATTAACCTCCAAAGTGGATGCAATATCGCACAGTGTCCATCAAGAGGTTTCAAATGAGCAAGACAGAGCTGAGCAGCTCAGAGCACAAATCGATGCCGGCTTGGCCTTGAATACCAACAGGAGGAGCAGGTGTGGCTAGCAGCTAGCCGGTAGCCTCAGTTAGCTGGCTTACAATTACAGTATGCCTTATGACACCAGCTATACAGCTTAAACCACCGTAATAAACACAGGTTATGCGAACTACCTTCTCCATGATGGTGGCAGAAACGTCCAACTGCCAAACGCCGACTTGTGGTGTGTGTTGTTCTGGTCGTGATGGCCGCGCTAGCTTACAGGCTAGGAAACCGAGACCGCTGTCCTACGTCCTTTTTGAAAGAAAAATTCACCGTCCTCAAACACAAGTTGCTGTTTCCATTTTACTTCCCAGTGACTGTGAAAAAAAATGACACTACGCGCATAAAAAAAGCAAACACACCAAAACGCTCAATACATGAGTTCGCAAAGCTAGTTACACAGGTCTTCCTCAGCTAGCATGATGGCAGCGACGCTTTTCTAGGCCACGCCCCAAGTAGCGCCTATTGGCTTATTCTTACTCCCACGTGGTAGTAGCTTGACCGGACAACCAATTATTAAAGACAACACAATTTAGCTCCTCCCTAAACCATTGACCAGGCAATCTCCTCCCCCTCATTGAGTTTCATTATGAAAACCATCACCACTATTGATCCACTATTGATCCGAGTCCATGATTGATGTCATCATGTGGAAAGCATTTTGGCGCACGTATCTCCTGCACGCGCTAATGTTTATGGGTGTTTGTATTAAAGGCTTCAGGAAACTGAAGGACTATTTAATTCTTTTCACTTTTATTGCAAGTTTACACAAGTCGAAAACTTCAGGTTGAAGGGTGACAAACCGAAAACTAGGGATAAAAAAAGGTTTTTCATAAGTCTTTCAGGCGCTGTTGTTCTTTTAAATCCTGTGTGTTTAAAGAGTGTAGCGCAAAATTGTTTTGGTTTTTTTAGCATCAGAAATATCTAATTTATGATGGGTGCACAGCAATCGCTGAAATCAAGGATCCACAATATCTTTATTCTCCCCAAGGGGGAATTTGTCCTAAAAAATCACACAACAATCAAGCAAAATGCAATAAATAGGCAATAAATATACAAAAAAGCAGGACTGAGCATCATTAATATTAAGAATATAATGATATATTTTAAAGACTGCATGTCAGTATACTGTGTCTACACCCAGACTAATAAGGTGCTGTTAGGATCAGACAGAATAGACTGTGCCTTCTAACCTTATACGGGTGACAAAGGCCATTTTGCTGCACACTGTATACTTTGAAGTCTCTTAGTGTGTTTCTTAGGTTCAGTGACTTGTACCTGCACACAAAAGAGAAAGTCAGAATGGATTCAGTCAAACAGGAATCCATATGAGTAAAGAGGGCAGGAGTATTTACTTTGTCCAGGAGATGAGATTTAAATCACATGATGGTAGTGGTGCTTAAAAGGGCCTTAAGAAGCACAGTTGAAGTGTCACACTATTGTACGCTTTATTTTAAACAGCGCTCTTGCGTAACATCATAGACTTTAAGGGAGATGTAAATTATAACTGTGCGTGAGTGGATTTGCCAGTCCTTCCGGTTTCTCGTGGTTTGCTGGGTCTTGGTTTCTGTATGTTCTCCCACCTCGCTGTCACCTGCCTCCTTGGACTCCTTACAAGTAGTTACATAGCAACAACAGCCATGGCAACTTCCACAGCAGCTCCTTATGATGCAGAAGGACAAAAAATAAAATAAAAATAAAACAAAATGCAAAGATAGAGAGAATATTATTTGTGTATGACATCTGTTTTCACTGTGACTTAAGAAGACTTGTGCAAAATATCTGAAGTATGTTCTAAGTTGGCTGATGGATATAAGTGGGGCTTCTGGATAACAGGGACACTTAAATTATAACTGGCTGAGTGGCTTAGTTACATAGCAACAGCAGCCACAGGGCCTTATGATGCTGGAGGAAAAATGCTAAGAAGATGGAGAGAATATTCAGATTTACAGACTAATGAATTTAAGCTCTTTGAGATTGCTGCTGTCTTGAAGGATCACTGTACAAATGAGACTGAATTAAATTTAACTGAAGTGATTATTCTGTGCTTATGACTTCTCATTAACTGGAGGAGTCATCTGAAATATTCAAATCAATGACAAGACACTTTCAGAATTTGACCTTTCAAGTTAACCATTGTAAATCTAGCTTAGTTACTTTTAAAGTTATTTAAAGGTGAGGTGAAGGAGATATTAAAAGTGAATGAAAGAATTCTTGGTTTTGTTGAGCAAGACTGTCTAAGAAATTGACCACATTTAAAGAGAAACTGTGGCTCAGCTAATTTGCTTCCCTGATCAACAAAAGAAGAGAGAGAGAGACAAAGGGGTGTGGCAGAGAGAGAGAGAGAGAGAGAGAGCGAGAGAGAGAGAGAGAGAAGCAGGCAGGATGCAAGGTAAAGAAAAACAAAGAGGAAGCGGTGAGGAAAGGTGGCAAGGAAGGATGGACTGAGTGCTTTTCTAAAAGTGTGCCAGTGGGTTTTGCTCAAAGAAAATGCAGTTTGACCCGATCAGTCTCTCTGTTTACACACACACACACACACACACACACACACACACACACACACACACACACAGTAACGTGTTTTCATATCTTTGTGGGGACATCTCATTGACATAATGCTTTCCCTAACTGCTTACCCTAACCCCCCCCCTCACTCTCTCTCTCTCTCTCTCACACACACACACACACACACACACACACACACACACACACAAATCTATGTCGACAACAAGATTCTTAATGTCAATTGTTCAAACATTTATGCTTATAGTACGTTTTTATTTTCTTTTAGAAGAGGTGCAGGTTTCGTTGAGCAGCCCCCCCCCCCCCCCCCACACACACCGTTCTTTACGTTTCTTTTTCGTTGCTTTTTAAATTGATTTAAATGTTAATCACTTTTACTTCACTGGCACCTTTTAGCTGGACAAACAGGTTTCTCTCCAATCGTCCGTCTGCTGCAGTCTCCCCTTACATAGCAGCAGGGGACATGCGTTCACTCCCACTAACAGAACCGGGAGCCCACGGTGTTTGTAAGACGCATCAGCTGTTGATGGATTAAAAGCATCCGCGGAGCTCCGGTGGGTTTCCGAGCGCACGCGCAGATATTTCGGCGTGGACGTGGAGTTTCTGGAGCGCGCAGATATGTGGATCTACCTGTGACCCACAAAGAGATGCGCTGTCAGTCGGCCGATACTGGCCGCCATGTGGAGGCTACCGACAGGGCAACAAAATCCAGATAAATTAGATTACTGGATTGACCGCAACAGATTATAGTTCTCCTACTTCCCCGATGCTTGACGAGAAAAACAATCTGAAAAATTAGACGGAAATTGAGGGAATACAGGGAAAGGTAAGCCTGCTGATTTATTTGGTGTGTTTACCCCCCCCTTTTTTCTATGGACTGTAACTATTTAGATTATAAGGTAGTTTAAGGATTTCTGGCAGGAGGCAAGACGAAGGTCGCCATGTAAAGGTGAGCTCCGTCATTGAAGACGCACGGGTCAGTCGGTGTAAATAACGAAAAGGATTTTTTATTTGGCATTAAATTCTAGTGTCCCCTCAAAGAGAAACCTTCTGGCACTTGCTTAACCTGATGCACCAGACAGTGAGCAGTCTATTCAAAGAGCTTTCATTGTCTTTAGCGAATGGATGGGCCCAGCAGCTTTAAATACCAGGTACAAAACTCCTATTATTATTAGTAGACCACAAGCCAAACCGTTAGAGATGGACTTTTTGTTTTTTGTTTTGTTTTTGCTTAAATTAGTTCTTAATGATCACTTTATGCATTTGTTGTTACATCAAACTGCTTATAAAAATGTATAACTTACTAACATAACAGATTTCAAAGCTTCAGTCTGATATGTGATTCCAGTTGTGTCAAACATGGATCTTTAATGGTACAGCACAACTAATACACTTGATTAAATAAACAAGTGTGGGACTATAGCAACAGTGAAGCTAATGCAGTTGTTTTTAATCCGAATTACAGTCTCTACTCGTTTTTCTGGGCACCAGTCCCTACTGTGATTGTGTCTAACCTGCATGCAACGTTATATAACAGCCAGTCACAGTCTTTGACAACAGGGCCCGAGCAGAAACTTTAGCAAGAAGCAAACTCACTAATAGGGACGACTTTAACCAGGTGATATTTAAATGGACGGCACAGCCACAGGGAGCATGTTGTGAATATCACTGGGAAGTTTTAGCAGCCTGGCCTCTGACCATAAGTTCATCATTGTTAAATCAATAGATAGCAACACCCTGGCTGTACTTTGCATAAAAAATATAATTTTATGTGTGACTTTGTGTTACAACATGTAAAAAAAAGAGCTCAAACGCAGTCCTCCTGGGTTAATGCCTGAATGTGTCCTGGTTGGTGGTGGATTCAAACTGCTCTGTTTTAAGACATTCTTTGGGGTCAGTCCTTTTACATCAGGGGTGTCAAACTCGTGGCTCGGGGCCACTTGCGGCCCACATCACTTGCGGGTCGTATATTGACGTGAAGAAACATAATGCAATTTGAAGGGACTTTTATGGTTAGGGAGGATTTGTTTGTTGTGGAGTGCGATGTTAAAACAATTACTTTAAAAAGCCAAAACTGATTGAATATGAAGCCAACATGGGCAGAGAGCACAAACATGCAGAGGGATCCACTGTGTTAGTTCAGTGAGACAGTCACAAACTCATGTGTCACTTATGTCTGGATTCTGATTTTGTTCAATACAAATAAAATCATTGCAGAAGTGCTGCCGTGTGTGAAAGAGAGGACCGATGTGTTTATTTGGTATTTCAATCAAAGGCTTTAGAGTTTGCAGTTTTGTCTTGTTAAACAATATTTGAAATGTAAATTCTGGTGAGGGGGGATCGGACTATGTCACAGGGGGCGTGGTGGATGGATAAATGTTTATTTTTTATGTTTGTAAGCTGGTTTAGGTTATGGTCCAGCCTCACCAGTGTTTTATACAAACGGAACAGGAAATAAAATGCGTCACTCCTTCTGCCTGATCAAAATGATGCCTTTTGTTGTGAGATGGATGGGTGACCTACACTCATGTGATGTAAAGTTGAGAGAAAAATGCAACAGTTCACACAAAGTATAAAACTGTCTCTGCACAGTGCCATAGTTTCCTGTTGTCATCCAGAGATAGACAGATTGTGCTGTGTGGACTTAAACAGTGAGACTGAGAGTATAATCCTTTCTAGCAGGGAGGAAGGTAGGATAATGCAACCAGCAGAGACGCTTGCAGACCCTGCACGGCTGCTGTGCTCCTGCCATAGCAGATAATCAACCGACAACTGATACTGCAGGAGCAGCTGTATATTGCACAGCAACAACCTTTTTGGGGGCTTTTTAGTTACAAAATTGTTGCAGAAGTTTCAAAAGAAGCAAGGAAGTAGATAGGTGGTTGTATTGTTATAGAAGAATATGGTATACAGTAGAAGACGAAGCACTAATGTGTTTTCTATATGAGCTTAATTTACACCAAAGTAACACTCTGGCTTTTCTTTATTCTTGAATATCCTTCAATAATCACTGAGCAACGCTTCAAAAAAGCACCTTTAATCATCGATGGGTTGTTGTGTGGTTTTAACCAGTTGCACTGCTGCGTGTTGCTCCTGCAGAGCGATCACATGGTGGACAGCTTTAACTCAGGGAGCTATTACCGTCCGTTCATGTCTATTAATACCACGAAAGGCCGTGCTGAGTAAAGATGGTGCTCAGTTACGTCTGACAGAAAGTAGCAGGGCTTTAAGCTGTAATCAGATGCCGGGTTGTAAAGGCACCCGAACTTGTTTATCTCTCTGAATGGTACATTTAAGCTTCCCAGATACTCCGTTGATGTAGAGATGTCTTAAATGACATGTAGCATATATTTATTTAATATTTGCCATTTAACTCTGCTGTTTCTCCAAATGCATGTTTGATGCATGTATACTGTGCCTTCATCTCCTCATATTCATCTTCCAAAGCTAATTTCTAATGACATGAGCAGAGAATGATTTTGCCATGTTTTTGTGTTCTTATTCTAACTTAACTAGAGAGCTTGCTTGTATGATTCAAGTTCACATTGCTGCCTGTCTGCATCTCTTCAGTTCTGATTTATGTGGGTTTTTATGTGACTATATTCCCTGCAGACTGGCAGCCATGCTGACCAGCTTTCTGGAAGGTCTGCTCTGCTGCTTCACCTCAAAGTCGACCAATATTGTGGTTCCTGTAGAAACTTCAGAACCTGCTGATGGCTACGAGTTTGTGGAGGTAAAACCGGGCCGCATCCTGCGAGTTCGGCACATTACCCCCGACAGGCCGGTGGTGGAGGAGCCCACCGGGCTTGGTGGGAGTGTGAGCTGCAAACGAAAAATCACAGTTTACCGTAATGGACAGCTGTTCATTGAGAACTTGGGTGACAGGGCGAGCGCAGAGCTGAAAAGCTGCCAGAATGGAGAGACAGAACCCAACAGCACCGTGGAGGTGGAACTGACGGACTGTGGTAAGTTGTCACCGCCCGTCAGCATTCCTGAGGCGAGATCAGACTGTGTCACGGCTGGAAACAACGGCGCATCTGAGACAGCAGCAGGTGAGGCACCTGCCGCTGGACAGACTGACCAATCTCAGCAACCCAGGAAGCGCAGACGGAAGCCAAAGCGCACTGTGGTGATCGACTGTGAAAGGAAGATATCAGCCTGTAAAGGGACACATCCAGATGTGGCGTTGTTCTTCATTCACGGAGTCGGAGGGTCGCTGGATATCTGGGGAGGCCAGCTGGACTTCTTTTCTCGGCTGGGCTACGAAGTGATTGCCCCGGACCTGGCAGGACACGGAGCCAGCTCAGCACCGCAGATCCCTGCAGCGTACACTTTCTATGCGCTGGCTGAGGATATGAGAATCATCTTCAAGAGATATGCTCGGAAGAGGAATATCCTCATAGGACACTCTTACGGGTGAGTTCCAGATCACAGTGTTCAAACAGAACACGGTGCGAGAGGTCATCCAGAAGTGTTCAGGAAACATCCTCAGTGCCTCTTTGTTTCAGTCATTTATCAGGCAAAGATCTGAGATCTTACTGGAGGTTCTTACATATAAGAATTTACTCTGCAGTTTGATGTCAGTTAAAATTGAACATCTTTAGATTTCATGAAGTTAGTCAGATAAAACAAGAATTTTATCAAACCAAACTTCATTTACAAAGCACTTCAACAGCCACAGCAGTTATAGAGTGCTGTGCACAAAAATTATTAAATACATTAAAAACAATAAAAAGTACAAAAATGATGCCAATTAAACTACAATAAAAACAAATAAGATGATCAAAGACCTATGGGGGATGAATTTTAAAAATAATTCTAAACTAATTCTAAAAATAGGTTTTGTTTAGACAAGTCATACTAAACTATGGAAGAGAAAGTTGCCAGTAAACTGTTAAATTTATATAATTAGAGCAATAACTAAAAACAAAGCGTATACAGATTAGTCATTTAGTATGTGAATAACATCCATCCATCCATCCTCATCCGCTTTATCCGAGGCCGGGTCGCGGGGGCAGCAGCCTAAGCAGAGAAGCCCAGACCTCCCTCTCCCCAGCCACCTCCTCCAGCTCATCCGGGGGAACACCAAGGCGTTCCCAGGCCAGCCGAGAGATATAATCTCTCCAGCGCGTCCTGGGTCTGCCCCGGGGCCTCCTCCCGGTGGGACATGCCCGGAACACCTCACCCAGGAGGCGCCCAGGGGGCATCCTTGTCAGATGCCCGAACCACCTCAACTGGCTCCTTTCGATGTGGAGGAGCAGCGGCTCTACTCTGAGCCCCTCCCGGATGGCCGAACTTCTCACCCTATCTCTAAGGGAGAGGCCAGCCACCCTTCGGAGGAAGCTCATTTCTGCCGCTTGTATCCGCGATCTCGTTCTTTCGGTCACTACCCACAGCTCGTGGCCATAGGTGAGGGTAGGGACGTAGATCGACCGGTAAATTGAGAGCTTCGCTTTTACACTCAGCTCCCTCTTCACCACGACGGACCGGTGCAGCGTCCGCATCACTGCAGCCGCAGCACCAATCCGTCTGTCGATCTCCGGCTCCTTTCTCCCATCACTCGCGAACAAGACCCCGAGATACTTAAACTCCTCCACTGAATAACATATATGTTTAATTTAAAGGGACTTTCCAGTCTAACTAAATAAACACTCAAATGATTCTTTGCCCTCATAAGCATGAAACAATAACTTTGAGTAAAATACAACAGAATGAAATGGTAAACAGACTGGTTCTAATATAGTGCTTTTCTACTCCACTGAGCACTCAGGTAGCTTTATACAACTTGCATAATTCATCTAAGCACTTTTTTCTGTGCATATGTGCTTTCTAACTAACATTCGCACTCGGATGGATGCATCAGAGAACAACTACAGTTTATTTATACAGCACCAAATCACAACAGCAGTCACCTCAAGGCGCTTTATATTGTACAGTAGATTCTACAATAATACATACAGAGAAAAACCCAACAATCATATGACCCCCTATGAGCAAGCACTTTGGCGACAGTGGGAAGGAAAAACTCCCTTTTAACAGGAAGAAACCTCCGGCAGAACCAGGCTCAGGGAGGGGCGGGGCCATCTGCTGCGACAGGTTGGGGACTAACTTGAGGTTAGTATCTTTCCAACCAAAGGATATTTGGCATCACCCACAAACCACCAACCTTCCAGTTAGTATGTATGACCTGCTCTGCCTCCTGAGCCTGTAAACTGAATGTATGCCCATCAGGTGAACTTCTTTTGACCAGATTCTAATAAATGTAATGTTTTACATTGTACCTATGTAACAAAATTACATGGAAAATTTACACGTAATCAAATTCCTGTAATTTTCTGAAATTAAATGACTTGAAGTCAGCATTTTGTGCATAAGTAAATCTTTGAGTGTAGTGAATATAAATAATGCTAAATTTGATTCTGTCTGTTATTTATCCTGGTCTTATGCTACACTAACTTCCTTTTACTTCCTGTATAGCCATTAAAATTGGTGTTATTGTTGTGATAATTATTTCACTGTTTTCTAATCTATATTTAATCCAGACTTTAAACACTTGCAGTGCTGTCTTGTGAAAATGTGAGCAAGTGAAAAAGTGGGGCACAATATTTGGACCCACACATAAAAAAGGCCAACTCTTCACCCTCCTGTCAGACCATAGATCTATTCAAACAGATTAAAAAGCAAAAGAAAGTTTTAACATCCCCTGAACAGTTAGTTTCATTTCAAAGATGACTACCGCATCATGATTACCTCGTTTTTTCAGTCTGTCCTGTAACCGGCCTTTTGTTCTTTTTGTGTAGTGTGTCGTTCTGCACGTTCCTGGCTCATGAATATCCAGAACAAATTCACAAGATGGTGATGATCAACGGTGGCGGTCCCACAGCTCTGGAGCCCAGCCTCTGCTCCATCTTCAACCTGCCCACATGTGTGCTTCACTGCCTCTCCCCGCTGCTCGCCTGGTGCTTCCTCAAGTAAGACAGCAAAACTGAAAGGTCGTCACTAAAGGCCACGACTCAGTTTGTTTTCTGTTTCTCTAAACAGTTGAAGTTCAGGTTTGTAGCCTCCTAAACATAAAAGCTTTAACGCAATGAGCTCATGAAACGAGATGGTCAAATGTACAGAAGAAAGAGAAAGAGCAGAAAGTATAAGTAAGAGAGTTTGACAAAGAAATAAAAGAAGTACAGACAGTAAAACTGTCTGCAGTAGTATTAAATGTAAATCATGTTTAATGTATGTGTAATATCGTGTTTCTAGGATAATTCTTCCCATGTTTAATTTGCTGTTAGATTAATGTTTAAAATAATAATTTCTTCTTTGGTATAAATGTCGTCTACTCTGCAGGGCGGGGTTTGCTCGGCAGGGCGCCAGGGAGAAGCAGTTGCTGAAAGAGAACAATGCCTTCAATGTGTCGTCTTTTGTGTTGCGTGCC
Organism: Oreochromis niloticus; assembly: GCF_001858045.2. Lineage (NCBI taxonomy): Eukaryota > Metazoa > Chordata > Actinopteri > Cichliformes > Cichlidae > Oreochromis > Oreochromis niloticus. The sequence goes on along the minus strand of NC_031981.2, from coordinate 1,892,506 downwards.
ATGATGAGCGGGCAGTACTGGCCTGAGGGGGACGAGGTCTACCACGCTGAGCTGACAGTGCCCGTCCTGCTGGTGCATGGCATGCATGACAAATTTGTCCCTGTTGAAGAGGACCAACGAATGGCAGAGGTAAGAGGGGGCTCTCCAAGGCCACACTTCCAAATGAAGCTATTATTATTATAAATAACAGACTGTGGACTGAAAACATCATTTCACGGTGAAAAAGATAAGAAATGTGTCCCAGTTTGGAAAGAAGAAAATCCAGTCAAAAATCTTCATTAAAGCAGACGTTCAGCTTTATTTATACAGCACCAAATCACAACAAAAGGTGCCTAAACATGCTTTATATTGTAAGGTAGCGACACTACAATGATACGAAGAAAACAGAGAAAACCCAACAATCATCTTACCCTTCTTAGAGCAAGTGCACTGGTGACAGTGGGAAGGAAAAACTCCCTTTTAACAGGAAGAAAGTTCCAGCAGAACCAGGCTCAGGGAGGGGCGGGGCCATCTGCTGCGACCAGCTTTGGTGATTGGAGGAAGACAGGACAAAGCTATGCTGTGGAAAAGCGTCATAATTTCACAGTTATGTAATATAAGAAAAAGCACCTGTTGGAGGAATCATCACCTTTCTTTGTGTTTCAAACTGAACTCCCTGGTGAGTTCATTTATAATCTCTTAGCCCGATTTTTCTCTCTGCTGAGAATAGCTGCTCTGCAACACTGCGATGAAATTAGCAGCTTCAGAGCGAGATAGTTCCCTCAGGGGTCGGTAATCAAAGCAAATACAGAAATATGATTATAATTCTCAGGTGGCCAGAAAAGCAACTGAACACCACAAATGAATCAGTGCTTTGCTAAACGAGCAGCAGTTTGCAAACAAATTCACTGTAACAAGCTGAAATATGAAATCATGTCAGAGATCTGTTTGCAGCATCCAGTGAACGTTTAAAAAAATCAGCTGCTTTAACAAATTCTCAGGTACTCTAGCCGATCATTACATGAAGGAACCTTTTAAAAACAAGCGCGTTCATGCTCACAGGTGTACACACGGGGGCTCACACACACAAACTACACCCTTTTTTGGCTCCTACCTCAAAGCACACTGTGCGCTGTCGATCTCACGTGCTGCACAATAATGTTTAATATTTAGTATTTACTGTTATATTCCCATAGATCATCGTGATGTCGTTTATTCTATTGCTCTCGTTTTCTTCTGCTTGTTTTCTTTTTTCTTTCTCAACAGGTGATCCAGGTGATTGATATATGGTAAATGGTAAATGGCCTGTATTTGTATAGCGCTTTACTAGTCCCTAAGGACCCCAAAGCGCTTTACACATCCAGTCATCCACCCATTCACACACTGGTGATGGCAGCTACATTGTAGCTACAGCCACCCTGGGGCGCACTGACAGAGGCGATATATGTATTTTTTGTCTGCTTATTCTGTTGGTTTTTGTTTTTTGCCCTTTATCCCCGTCCCTCTTCTTAGCTGTTCCCCCCCCCCTCTTTCTTTCTCCCTTTTCTTTTCCTCATTCAAGTCTGTCCCGTATTTAGCAAGTGAAAATAAAAATAAAATAAAATAAACAATAAAAGGTGAATCAAATAGACCATTACGGCAAGGCTGGGATGGTCCATTTGGTAAAGTAAATCCGTTGGGCATCTTTCTTCGCCTTTAGACAATAATTCTGATGCAAAAGAGCCAAACGGGACAGGCAAAAAACCCCCCAAAAAACAAAAAAAAAATTCTCAGGTAAACAACAGCCAAAATGATGATGCAGCGGCTGAACTTCAGAGACTGATTCATGAGAAGAGACACAGAAATTCATTTAAATGCCAAATTGTGCCCTTCTATGAACTTACACACATACTGTGGTTGTTTACCTCCCACAGCTTTGTTTGGATTAACACTTTGACTCTGATTCATTCATTTAAACTGTAGTTTGTTATTTGCAGAAATATTTGACAATATCATTCAGAAAGTGTCGAGCCGGTGACGAGTCTAACGTTTACTGTTATCCTTATTTTTTTATCAGATACTTCTAATGGCGTTCCTGAAGGTCTTGGAGGACGGCAGTCACATGGTCATGATGGAGTGTCCGGATCCTGTTAATACGCTCCTGCATGAGTTCTTCCTCTGGGAACCGCCGACCCTCCCAGCGCCAAAGAAAGAGTCCAAAACCCGTCCAGAGACCGCTAAAGCTCGAACTGATAACGCTCAGGCGATAGCTGAGCCCAGCAAGGCCCGGCCTGCGACTGCTAAACAAGCCCAATGAAGCGGCAGCAGGTTCAGATCAGTGCTGAAACACTGGTTGTTACGGTGACTCGAGCCAGTCGGTGCATCCCGAGCAGCCGAGCTGGTGCGAGATGTTGAACCTGATGATGAGCCAGATTATCTGAACTGGTCCTGCTGGAGGCGGGACACTCTGTAGACGTCACTGATTCCAAATAAACTCCCGCCATCTAACACAGCAGCGAGGACGCATCTGTGCCTTTAAGTGTTGCATAGTGACGGTACCTGGATCAGAGAAGCACAAATGGAAACAGCCATGAAGGCAACGATGAAAACAGCTGCCACGTGGGAAAGATGGTAACCCGGACAAGAACACGTGGCTCCTGGTTGAGCACAATCTGTAAATTAACAGCTGAGACTCAACCTTATGAAATGTAGCTGGATAGTCAGTTAGCCTTTTTTATTCCTCATAAGTATTGCAAACCTTACCTGTTGTAAAGGTAAGCATGTGAAAATAACACAATGCCATACGCAAAATAACAAATTGGGAAGATGTTCTTTGATAAAAAAGCTCGTCCACTGGCCTTTTTCTTCTCTCTTAAAATTGAACCAGAATATCTTCACACTGTGCACTGATGCATGAAGCTTTATCTCATGCTCAGTGCAGCTATGAAAGCAGCTGCTTCTGGTATTTAATAGAAATGCATTAATGGGGGTGTAATGGGGGGGGGGGACTTGTCAAGCTGAAAAAGTGAAAAAGGATCCAGAAAGAAGTGAAAGTAAGTTTGCTACTTCTGAGACATCAAGAAAATGATGTTCAATCGAGTGTGCACTGCTAAACTCAGCAATAACTGCAGGTCATCACTGAGTCCCAGAGGTGGGACCAAGTCATTCTCCAAAAGTTGAATCTGTTCATCTGGACGTAGCGTTTTGTGGGAGAAACGTTTCGTCACTCATCCAAGTGACTTCTTCAGTCTCAGCTGACTGCAGGTTTCCCCAAACCTTATAAACAGTACATTTGCATAATGACTGAAACCAGCCCACTGAAGGAACAATGGGCTGTGAGGTCAGTTCCTTAATCATAATTATGCAAATTCCCATGACCATTGATTGTTGATCAATGGTCATGGGAATTTGCATAATTATGATTAAGGAACTGACCTCACAGCCCATTGTTCCTTCAGTGGGCTGGTTTCAGTCATTATGCAAATGTACTGTTTATAAGGTTTGGGGAAACCTGCAGTCAGCTGAGACTGAAGAAGTCACTTGGATGAGTGACGAAACGTTTCTCCCACAAAACGCTACGTCCAGATGAACAGATTCAACTTTTGGAGATTTACTTTCCTGGATGACTGAGAATGCATCAAGACGACCAAGTCATTGTTTTGCAAGTCTCAAGTAAGTCCCAAGTCTTTATCCTCAAGTCACAAGTCAAGTCTCAAGTAAAGTCAAGCAAGTCAGAGTCAAGTCGCAAGTCAAGACAGACAACTTTCAAGTCACGTCCCAAGTCCGAAACTTTGAATTTCAAGTCCTTTCAAGTCTTTTTTTTAACCCTCTGGGGTCCCGGGTATAATTGGCTGTTCTTGACTACTTTTGATTTTACTTCTATATTTCACTTTTAAAATATGTTTTTCTTGCCTTGTTTGGTATCATTATTTACAGCACAACCTCAAATATCTGAAATTTGAGTTATTTTTTTCATTTTGGTATACTATATTAGCACAGTTGATCTAAATTCAGACAAAAAATTCAGAATCCGAGTAGAAAAAAGTTATATTTTTTTACATGTTTAACGAATCATTTTCATAACTTGAAATGCAAATAGAAATTGTACATTTCTAAAAATTATGCACAAGTTTTGCAAACAACAAAGTTATATGGTACTATTTACCTAAAAATGCAGCCAAGGCCTCAGGCGTTTTTTATATAACCATTTAAATCTATTTACAGAACAATCAGGTGTGCTGCATCAAATAAGAAGGCACACAAATTATTTGTGCCAGTCCAAAAAACGTAGTTTGTGTTCAGTATAAGACAGAGGAGAACACCACAGGCCTAAACCCTGCAGGTCTGACAACTGGAGGTGCAACAGTCCAGTTTTCTATGTGGAGACAGCGTTTACACTGGAATCTGCCTTTGACAGCTTTTTCAGATCAAATATGAAATTCAGCGGTCTAACCGACACACAATACAAAACAATAACTACACAACAAACTAACTACAGCCTCCAAACACGCTAAACGTCACTAATGTCTCACATATGAAAACTCTCTCTCTCTCTTTCTTTCGCTCGCCCGCTTTCCGTCGCGGGTGTCACTCCTAAAAACTTCCCCTTCTCCCTAAACAACCAAATGTCACATGTTGCCTTATCATTTTTTTGATTGGCTGACATGGTAAACTCTAACACCAATAGGGAAGGGGTGTTTTTTCTTTTTCTTTTTTCACTCGCAAGTGGAGAGCGTATGCTAGGCTGTCTGTAGAAAACGCCGTTTTTGTCTAGCATCCCTGTTGAGAATAACCTTTGCAAATAAACAACAGCTAATAATATAAGATCAAAGTATTTTATTTGATGTATTGACATAAATGACAGAAGAAAAAGGCCATGTATAGCAGGACTACTCAATTACACACTAAGGTGGGCCAGATTTTCTAACCAAAAAAAAATTTCCCTGGCTCAGACATGCAAAAGTTAAACACGACCATACACTAATTGCAAATTAAACACAGTGATTTTGAATTGTGATGTGATGGTAAAATAAATATTTGTCAGTCTAAACTGGGTTAAATCTACGGGGTTAATGATGGGGAGGAGACGGAGAGAGACTGAGTACAGCTACAGAACCCACTTTCTGAAACGGACCCTGCTCACCATTCACCGACAATTCTGAGCTAACAAGTTGCATGTTATTCTTGGATGCGCTTGCAGGACCGGATTTAAAATAGCATGACAAACATATCATACCTGTTAAAGCCAAACAGTATCATCAACGTAGCCCGAAGAACATTTGCTAATAAGATGAAGTTAGCTAAGTCAGCTGTCTCATCGTAGCAAAAAAAGAAAAGAAAAAAAAAAAGCACCACCTACCGTTCTTTATGCAACTTCAAATGTCGGACAAAGTTGGAAGTTGTTCCATCTCCGTCTGTGATTCTCTTCTTGCATGTTTTGCATATTGCATTTCGTTTTTTGTTGACTACTTCGTAGTTTATGTACCCGAAAGAAATTACTCTTGGAAGCATTTTTGGCTCGAGCGTTTTTGTTCTTGTTTTTTTCAAATCTGGTTAATTTGATTGGCTGTGCTACAGCCCACGCTCACATACATACGGAGTGTGGTAAGAATGAATAAAGTGAATTAATGGTCCGCACTTTTTATATAATATGTATGTTAAATTTTAGATTTGGGTAAAATATCAAGTCTTTTCAAGTAAACAGGTTCAAGTCCAATTCAAGTCCCAAGTCACTGGTGTAAAAGTCCAAGTCAAGTCACAAGTCTTACAACCTTTTTTCAAGTCAAGTCTAAAGTCATAAAATTAATGACTCGAGTCTGACTCGAGTCCAAGTCATGTGACTCGAGTCCACACCTCTGCTGAGTCTTACATTTACAGGAACAACATAATTGCATGTATGCAGCGAGGTGTTAATGCAGCAGGAAACAAAGCATGTCGAGCACTGCAACAGAGAATGTGTCCAAGCTGAACACCACAAAGTATTTGTAGACATTGTTGATTTTGTAATGCAGCTACGTGTCAGTGCTGTAGCACCTCTGAGATTTAATTCCTCACTAAAACTGACTGAGAGTCACTGACAAACAGCTTCTACACGTCCGTTATTACACTGTGTTGTGTTATTGTGTCTGCTGAATGCACACAAAAGAGTTTAGTTTGGAAACGTGTTACTGTCCAGTGCACTGACTGTAATAATGTAACGTTTGAGTCCTTCATAGTTTAATGTGGACGTCTGTGTCTCCACAGCGTAGACAGTCAACACTACGATGCTGTTAAATCCTCTGTGACTGTAAAGGTTTAGTTAGTTTGTGTATTTAAATTCTGACATTTGCTGTGTTCACAAACCCTCAAAGCCTCAGTCAGCTGTACAGGACAGTGTGTGGCACAGATCTCACCGTTTTCTTTCTTTTCAAATATATTAGATTTTTTAAATTCGTAGGACAGACTTTTTATACATTTGACTTCAGGTTGGGATGAATGTTTTTGAGACTCAAAGCAGGAAATTTTGCTTTTGATTGTCCTAAATAGAAGGAAACTGTCTGTTTTGTATCTTGTGTGTCTTACATTTTGTAACTGTTGGCCTTTGACAGTGAAAAACGTGATAAATTATTTACATGATCACAGTAAATGTGAATTTTCAAAAGAATAAAAGATAAATCTTCTGTTTTTTTCTACATTTCGAGCAGCTGCCATTTTAATTAAAAAATAATCAGAAACAACCTTCTTTACAGTCATATTGTTGCACATAAACTTGCATAGAAGCTGTCGAACCACAGCGTATTAGAACTGGGATTCACAACCCCCCCCCACACACACACACACGTCCTAGAGGATTAAAGTGCTGACATCCGGGCGAGTATTCACAAAGCTTCCAAAGGTACAAACAATAATTGAATCTGTAGAATTTGATATTTCTCAGATGTTCCCTTCAAAGTTGAGACTAAATCTCGATAAAACAAAAGTAAAGACATAAAAACTGCTCCTGCTTCTAAGATGAGACTGAAAGAAGGACTTTTAAGAGAATCTTAAACACAGAGGAAACAGAATATTTGTAGTTCATATTATTCACTTAAATCATAATTATCAACCTAAACAAAGGAAGATCCAACCATCACCAAAGCACAGGTCATGCAAGACAGCCAATAAAAACACACCCAGTGGTTCTCACAGCGACACATTAAATAAATGTAAGCAAACTATAAATGTTAACAGTGAGCAAAGTTTCTAATAATTTAAGGCAGAATGAATAACATCCAATTTAATGAAATGAGATATTTCTATTTATGTCTTTTAAAGAGCTTCAATTATATGACTGAGTCTATTTTTTTGCACTGTCAGTTTTCTAATTTGTTTTTTTCCCATCTTTTGAAACAATCACACACTTTAACACACTTAGCGACGACTTTTGATGAAGCTCAAGGTTTTGGTTTCTTGCTCAGAGCCGCCCTGAGAAGTTTTCTGATTCATACCAAAGCTGAGACGTGTTATTAGTGTGTTCTCCCTGCCTGATCAGCACAATCAGCCCTGACACTAATATGAAGAACAAAGACACGTGTATGATTTAAACCTCCTGAAAACTTGAGCTTGTTTTCAGATCTCGCACATTTTTCTATTCAAGGAAAGATCCAGAGTAAAATGGTCATCAGGTAAATTTATTGCAAAGGAAAAAGAAAATCGTTGACCTCGTCTGCTCCACGAGTATGTTACTGGTGTGGCCTAAAGAAACTCAAACCAGCACAACCAAAAAATGTTGATTCAAATGTTGCTCCAACGTCATTAGTGGGAGAAATATACAACAAATACTTCAAACCTTTCAGTGTTCCTGCGGTAAGAAGCTGAGTGAGTAACATACTTATCCTTTAAAGATATGCTTAACAAAGCCGATGACAGTGAGCAAATAAAAATCGCATAAATACAACTTTAAGTGTAATAAAAAACAAAAAACACTGACTTTAACTAAATGATTCAAAAATACTTGTCACTATGTACCAATGAGGAAAACAGAAGATGAACTAAATCAACAGAAGACAAAACAACAACTGGTCTACTGTATGTTTCAGATTTAGTTGTTAGACGCCTTTAAGTATCCAGTAAATCCAGGGTCTAGTTTGATGACAGCTGTGCTGGTAAACTTTGTGAAAAGACAGAAATTATATTTGTATCCTAGAAACATTTATAACTTAATTTAAATCAAACATTTTGGAAACTGACATGAGATATTTGGTCAAATTCTTCCACAAATCCAAAAGCTTTACAATGTTTATACATTCATAAGGTAATTTAAAAAAGCAACAACTGAAGCGCTTATTTCCATCAGTGGACACAGTCACGGCCGTCACCCTCACACCTCCACCGTGACAGTGGGACCGTTGCTGGTGTCATCCAGCGGCGTGGTCTCCGTGGGTGGGGCCTCTTTCTCCGCCTCCTCTTTCTTCTCTTCTTTGTCTCCGTCAGACACCAGAGGAGTGCTCTCTGCTGCCGCCTGCTGGTCATTGCTGGTAGTGCTGGCTGGCTCCTCAGCCTTGACTTCCTCTTTCTGCTCGGCCGCTTTCGTCTCGTTGACGATCTGCACCGAGTCGGCCGCGGAGGCCTGCACCGGTTTCACTTCCCCGTTTTGAACGGGGAACACAGCCTCCACGGCGTCATATATAAACTGGTATTGCTCCTGTTAGAAACAGAGGAAACAAATATTGTTTCAGTGTGTTTCTTGTTAGAGTGAATCTGGCTTTGTAGACAGTCTTACACACTTCCCTAAATAACCAGCAAGAAGAATCGCACGAACACAACACAAACACTGAACCGATACTACTAAACTCTGTGTGGACAAGCACGGATCTCACAGGTGCTTCATATCAGACTGCTACTGTCGCCAAAAACTAGTCATTACAGTTTCCAGCCGCTGTAAAAGCTCACATAAGCCTGAACACACAGCTGAAAACAGGCAAAATGCAACAATTACTCATATTTACTTAATTTATAGTAAGAGTGGGGAGAAAACAAATGGGCGTGGTCTTCTCATGGATTTGTTATCAAATAAAAGGCAGAAATCGTCTTTAGACTTGAGCTTACTTTTGATTTTAAAACAGTAATATAAAATACTGCATCTCATAGTGAGCTAGAACAGGGAACTGGTGATGTGCAACCCTGATCTCTGGTTATAAACAGCTCTTAGTGTGAACGATTGGGTTCCTCTTTCTCACCAGGCTGGACACCATGCGCTGTCTCTCTTTGCGCAGCGTTTTGACCACTTGGAAAACATCCACCAGCTTCTCGCTCTCAGCGTTGTCCAGCACGTTCCACAGGGCGCAGAAAACCCCCGAGCGGGACGAGCCGTCACTGAGGAGCACAAAACACCACAAGTTACAAACAGGAACCAGTTTCCTGATCAGTTTATTTTATGTATATCCATTTATGTATTAGACAGCTGTGAGCCTGTGAAGGACATCACACGAAAAAGAAAAAGTTTGAAAGTGGATCTGTTGTCATAGGAAATAAAAATATAACTAATTAAACATTAAACAAGGATTTAAAATTTCCTTAAAAGAATAAATGATGCTGGGTTAAATCCATGGGAATAATCAACTATTCCTGATCAGCTGAGCTTTATTGTCTCTCACACTAACATAGATGCATTTTACTGTGTACACTCAGTAATCACACTTTCTGTAAGGTGGCTTTAGAGAGTGCGGTTGGGAGTATTCACACTATTTTTATAACATATTCACGCCCCAAAGGAAATCAAATGCATCGTTTCCTTGAAATGAGGTGAGGCTGCCAAGCAGGGTGAGCTCATTTTCATCAAGATCTTTATCTAAAATTTGCAACGTAAATGATTGCTGCATTCATTGTTTTCATGCATGTTCTGTCAACTTTAAGGCATGCACTAAAACATGTAGCAGCATCTGTATATGCACAGAAATGCAGCTACGTAGCTGATCTCTGTTTAAAAAGGCATCCTGCTGTTTATCTTTTACTGAGCTCTTTATTTAAAAACACTCATCAGAGGGAACACTAGAGTCCACCCTGAAACCCGGTGAGATGGAGAAGTCGGCTGTTGCGACACATTTTGCTGATCTGAAAGCTGTGAACGATGACTCGTCCTCGCTGCGTGCTGTCCCGTTCAGATCTCATCACTGAACAGACGACATGTTTCCCGTGTGTTTCTTACTCGCAGTGGACCACTATGGGATTGTTCCTCTGTGATTTGCTGGTGCCGCAGTTTTGCTTGATGTCCTTGATCATGTCTGTGAGGTCTTGAGGTTTCTCTGGCACCTCTTTGTTCGTCCACTTCAGGAACTGGAAATGGTTTATCTCCCGTCTGTCTTTCCTCTGTGGATAGAAGAGGACGAGTAGAGCACAGCTGGGTTAAAAATGTCCGGTCTCATCAGCGGGCGATGCTCGGTTACAGAGGCAGAGTAGGTGGCTGCTGTGTTACCTTGGCGTGGCGGATCTGCATGGTGCGTCTGATGAAATTTGGCGAGTTGTCTGTGCTCGTCACCTCCACCTCAATCTCCCCAAAACTCTTCTTCTCTTTGTCCCAGTAAATACAGTCCTGTTGAGCAGAAGAAAACAAGCATATTTACCACATGTATATTTAATGTGTATCACTATAAGCTTATTATATTGTATGTACCGTGTCTCCTTCACTGCTGTCTGAAAGCATGACGACTGTATAAACTTTCTTCTGGTGAATCATCGACCAGAAGTCGCCCATGGTGTCTGCCAGTGGGGTCTGCGCCACTATGAAGGCACGGCAGCCCCAGTATCCCTGTGTGGGAGACAAACACATCGAGTCCAAACAAAGAAGATGAGACACGTTTCGGTGCAACAGGAAAGACGTGACAGGAAGCAGTTTGTCACAGTTTAACATCAGCTGGTATTTTTAGCAGTTTATATAGAAACGGGTTCATAAATTGGCTGCACGTTACCGTGATGTGCGAGGCGTTGATGTATTGAGTGGAGTCTTCATCCTCTTCATCTGAAGAATCTTCCTCCTCCTCATCCTCGTCAGGGTCACTGTCCTGACTTCGTCCTTCATCCAGCTTCAGGAACACTCGGTTGAAGTCATCTGTAGGTTTCATATGAAAGAAGTGAAACTGAGCAGATGTAATCTTACATGTGAGCACACGTGTGCACGCAAAGACGTGTAAACTCACAGGGGATGACCGACGAAGAACGATTCTTCTGCTTGTTTTCTTCGGTCACTCCTGTGTTGAACGTCCTCCAGTTTTTAAAGGTGGGGAGTCTCTGCAAGATCATTTTTTCTTTTTAATATTGAAACTTTGCTTCCATCCAATCCATCGTGCAGGATGTGATGGAAAAGAGGACGATAGGCACACATGATGATATTTTTATATTTAGGACGTTTGTGCTACATCTGATAAATGTTTTAAGGTCATTTACATGATTCTGTCAGAGCTTTCTCAGACACTCTTCACGTGATTTCTCTGCAGTTTAGTAAGAACCTGTGACTCACTCAGCGACTTAAACATGATCGAAGCTGCACTTTCAGTCCCTCGCACTGCTCTTCTGTAGTTTACAGCTATAAAAGTGATAAAATACTGCGTACCTCAAACTCCTCCTCCATGAGCGTGGGCTCGTTGTCTAAGTTTTTCTCTTTGAGCGTGTTCATTGCGCTGTGCAGCTCAGACAGGCTGATCTCTGTCTCTCCAAACTGGTTGTGCTCCAGCAGGGCCTGGTGAATCAGGATGTACTGGGCCTGTGTGCACACAAATGCACTCATGTTAATACACAAGAGACAAACCTCGAATGTGCCGCATGTTTATATCTCATTTACCCTCAATTATTGGTTTAATACAGGATGTTAAAAAAGTTAAGCTTTGTTTATATGTCGTGTAGTCAATGTATGTACATCTAACTGATTGTGAGGATGAATATGAAACAACACACATAACATACATTTTTAGCTATTATAGTGATTTCTTTACACAGTAGCTGAACATAAAGGTGAATAAGTCTGAAATATGAACATGCAGACTAAAGAACAGGACTACATGTACACACAGAGGGCTGATTGACACAGAGCTGCACAGAGTCAGATGTAGGTGAAGAAAAAAGAGGGCGGGGCCACAAAGAGGCGAAACAACAACAAAAAAAAACACAGGAAGCAAAACCGGAACAAGACAGGTGATAATAAAACCAAGGTAGACAGGAAATGACAGAAAGAGTACAGTGTACATGTTCAAAATACAACTTTTTATAAATCGAACATTTTTAAAAATATATAAAAATATATATAATATATACAATTGTACATATATAAGTTTAGCTGATTTAACTAATTGTTCATCTTTGTCATATATGTATCCATCCATCTGTTATTCTGTCTGTAGATGCAGATATAGATAAGGAGATTTACTTTCTGTGTTTCCTGAGAATTGGCATCAAATTCATTGTATTTACATTTATTCTTCTATTTCACACACACACACACACACACACACACACACACACACACACAAATATAGTAAAGTGTCTACATTGTCTCTATATTGTCTATACTGATATTTTACCTCGACTTGGACCATGAGGCATCTCTGTCTGCGGAGTCTGACCACGTAACCGTAGATGTCCACTCTGCCTTCTGCCTCCAGACCTTCCATCATGGCATCGATGCCAATGTAGGTTCCTGTCCTGCCGACTCCCGCACTGTACGAGAAAGAAGTATCACCTATGAGTGTGGTTGTGTTATTTAACGTGTGTCTGATGTACAATGACGCACTTTAGATTAATCTCAATTAACAGCTCTGGTTTAATCTGAATTAAACTATGAGGCGGGGATCTGAAGAAGTAGGTGTGGCTACAAATAGACATTCATCCAGTCAGACTTTGCTTGTTTTCAGCCTACAAATGTACTGACATGGCTGATGGAACAAAGTGAAATGGCTCCTAAACAAACACTTTAACCTGAGCCGAGCGTGGAGTGTGACCTCTTCATACCTGCAGTGAACAACGATCGGCCCACTGAAGAAATTCTTGAAGGCGTTGACGCGCCGCCTCAGTTTCAGGAGGAGGTGTGGCTCCCCGGGGACTCCGTGGTCGGGCCAACTCATGAACTGGATGTGAGTCACCTCCCTCTCTGAGTTCTTCTCTCTCTTCTGCAGGTGTGTTTATTTAAATGAAAATGCATGCTGAGCAACACTTCTACACAGATATGATTACAGACATTAAACACTTTTACAGTTTTGTCTGTTCAACATGTGACGGAGGCTCACGTTTGTCAGGCTGAGACGGCGGATGGTGTAATCTGGGTAGTGGTCCTCTGAGTTCAGCTTCACAATAAACTCCTCGTAGAGCTCAGTCTCTCGGTCAGGAGACGGCCAGTACTGAGCACACTTAACCTGTGAAACGATGTGAGGAGAGAAGCTGACTGTCGCTCAGTGAGGAAGGAGAACGGAGCAAACAATACGAAGGTTTAACTAAATCAGATAAGAAGATTCTCAAAGAAAGGATATTTCTCTGTGACTCATTTTAAGAAAGTTTAAACACGCTCTTACCCTGTTTCCCTCCTCACATCGTGTTACCATGACGATGATTGAGGACTGTTGTTCCCAGATCATCCTCCAGAAGTCATTTATAGTTTCTTCCTTTGGTCCTGCAGCAAACACAGCTTATAAGAACCACACATCACACAGTCATTCAGTGCTGCTGTGTGAAGAACGGGAGCGTGACTTTACCTTGAGCTGCGATGTACTTTTTGGACTCTTTGAATCCCTGCAGGAAGAACAGGAGTCATATTTGACTGTTTTATCAAACAGATGTCATGAACTTATGTGAGTAATATCTCAAAAGCTTTGATGTAATTTCATATATCTGATGTATTTTTACATGTGTATGAAGTTTGATAATGATGTAATTCTGATGACTGCAGCAGCAGCAAAGACAGAACAAGCTGAACATTTTTACATACGTCAATGAAGCTGGCGTTGATGTAGTCGCATCCTGGCTCTCCATTTCCTGTGGTTAGCTGCACACGGTTATAATCATCTAGTTCAAGACAAAAAATAAAATAAAATAAAATAAATGATGACAGTCTTTACAGTTACTCTCAGTGACTTTAATAACATTCATCAGCTCACAGGGCAAAATGTCCACGTAGCGGTTCTTGACAGAATTGCAGGACTTCTTGGCTTCTTTCACCGTGTATCTTGAGAAAATTCTGGGGATGCTCTGCAAGCAAATATAGACTGTGTGATTTACAGAAAACACTCAGCACCCATTCACACTCTTTCTACTCTGTACTACCCAAGACCAACAAGCCTTTGTGTTTTGAAACTGACTCCCTGACAGTCAGATTCCTGATAAGCCAAGGAATAAATAAAATTTTAATAATAATTAAAATAAAACCCCAGAAAAAGCCGGTAATCAATTTACCTGAAACTCAGCCAGGAAAAGTCTCCCTTCATCAGCGAGCTTCCTCTTGTAGGTTTCCAGCAGGACCTCTGCTGCGATCGGCTCAACAAGCAACAGGTTTTCTTCATCATCTAAAACAAGCAGTCAGCAAAGAAGAGATTATTATAAATAAACATAATTTAACCCAACCACTGATTGTTATGCATATGTGTTTCACACAATATTAGTAAGCAAATATCAACGAAAAAGCTTTAGTTATTTCATGTGGCTCATGTTGTGATCATGGATCTCTGAGTTACTTTAGCCATATTCTTACTATGGCTATGCCTGGCCTATGCAACCACCATGTGTTGATCTTTACCTCTTGGTACTGTTCATCTGTACTGTATGGTCAACATCATTCAAAATCACAGTGAATTTCATTACCAAAAAACGGAAAATATTTTACATTGCTATGCTTCTGTCTCTGTTATCATCTTCATCCTAAATGCATCATCTTCCCTTTAACTCAGCAGACATGGTTGAGATACAGGCTCTTAAAGGTTTTATTGAGTCCTGCTGCTGTTTATAAACGTGCTTTATAAACAGTGTGGAACATCAGCACATTAAATATCCTTTAATTATTATCAGTATGTGAACAGAGGGACTGCGGTATCTTGTATGAATGTAAAGGCTGTAGTAAATGCAATGAAAAAATAAAATGACAATAAAAAAGCTCAACTTACTTGTTGTTGAAATAAGATGAATGTTTTCACCCAGGTCACTGTGAAGAAGTTAGAAAAGACAAAGATTTTGAGTCGTATTCAGCACTAGAGAGTCTACATAAATAATGTGATAACATTATAAAATCTAAATCAAAAGGCAACATGAATGTCTGCAATTTATATATAAAGATGTGTAAACTACAACAAAGAGGGCTGATTTGAGTAAAACTAAATGATCAAAAGCAAAAGTTTCCTTACTGGGACTTTCTGCGTTTTAAAATGTAGATCTTATAGATGACAAAAAGCAGAGCCACAGACGTGAGGATGATGAGGAAGACCAGAAACCCAATAACAGCTTTGTCGTTGTCTGTGAAATAATATCAAAAATTACATTTATGTGAAAGATAAATTTTTAGAAATATGTGTGCTTAAAATGAGACGAAGCATTTATGTCAGTAAACTGTATGATGAATGAAAACAGGACGTACAGAAAGTGCTGATGTTTCCTGTTTTGGGTATGCTCTCATGTTCTCCGTTGTAGGCCGTCACCTTTAAAGAGGGAATTACAACATTCAGAAAAAGGAGTTTTTAAAAAATAAATATATAAAATATATATCTATAATAATTTATTTATAAAACCAAAAGCAGGATTATACAAACCTCCACTTCGTAGGTCGTAGAATAGCTCAGGTCTTTGAAGACAAACTCATGGTTTGAAACCAAGATTTCTGTTTTCTGTTGTTTTTCACCAGCTTTATTTATGCGTACTTTGTATTTCTTCTGCTCTCCCTTGAAATCATTGGATTTTTGCCAGACTACTTTGATCATATTATGCTCCTGAACATGCAATTGAAGTCCATTGACAGGATCAGGTACTGTAAAAGAATCAAAAAAAGTATATTTAAAAAAATAAAACGCTTACCGTTAAATTGATCTTGCTAAAGTAATTCTTATATTACTATATTACGTTTCAGTCAACACAATTTCAATTAATGAATTATTTGATAAGTAGTAAGAATTACTTCAAGCACGAGTTTTATGACTCTAATTTGTGACAAGTCGCAAAGAGTAACACTGACAATAATCACTGATGCTTAATTTCTGTGATTCTAATATGTTTTAAGTATTGCCTTTCTTCTCTCGTGATGACAGATTTGTTTTAACAGTCACTACTTATTGGAGATTTATTTATAAAGCACATTTTCTCATAAAACACGAGAAAGAATCTTGTAATTTATATCATTCATTTCTGCAAAACTCAAGCTAACAAAACATGTTAACGTAGCATTCATGATTATACATCTGTTAAACTTGGTTAGTTACCATATGGTTCATAATTCATGACATCAGTTTGCCACCAAAATGAAGGCACAGGTTCAGTATTGTGTCTTAGAAAGATCCAAACATTTGCATCTTTAAACTTATCTTAACAACATGATTAAAAGCAATCAGCTGAACATTGTGTTATGGTGACATATGAAAAGCAGACATTTTATTCTGGGAGTAACTGGGAAATTAAAATTTTAAAATGTTTGGTTACTTACTTCCAGGATTAGTTTTCAGTTTAACATCAGATGAATTGGACATGTAAGTCTTGTATTTGAACTGGACTCGACAGGTATAATCAGTGAATGGCTTTAAGTTATTAAAGCTACATTTTCCTCCATCCGGTCGTGTTGGTTTCATGCCTGTAATTGTAACATAATTCCCCATTAGCTGTTTTTATTGTGTAATTTAAATCAACATCATCATGTTAAAGTTTCACAAACATACATCACCTGGTAGTTCTGTCTGTCAAGTTCCATAAACTGGAAAAAATTTATGCACAATAATATCTTACAGTCTGTTTTACTGCTGCCATAAAGTACTGATTCTCATTCTGCAAACTTATAAAGTTAGACTGAGAAACAGTTTATGTTTCTCTTTTTGAAGGAAACTGTTTTAAGTCATTGACTCAAAAATAACAGATTTTTAACTTCAAACAGAGCAGTTTCTCATTTCTTCTGGGGGGGAAAGTAACTAGATTTTGATGTTTCAGTGTTTATTCAGTTTTATATTTTCTATTTATTTTAATTTATTTTAACAGTGTACACCATAATGTAAGTTTGTATTTGAAGTAGAGTTAGCAGATCTTACATTTACAGTCAAAGCATCATGAACATAAACACATAAGTAGAGTCACTCTAAGCCGTCTCACTTACCTTTACCTGGTTTCTGACCATCACAAATGCAGTCATAAGAAAGCTTATGAAGGTTGGGAAGTTCCTGTTGACAGTTCTTACTGGTTGTTGTCCAGCTGAACTCAGTGGAAGTACTGGTTAAATCATTCTTTGTGTAGGTTATTGTAAGATCTGTTGGAACAAAGTAAAGATCAGTAACAGTGAATGAAGTTTCCTTTGCTTCACTCTAAACTGTGTGAGAATAAAAGCTTTTATTTTGATGAGCTAAAGGAAATATAAACTTACCACAATCAACCCTGACGTGGACAGATGGAGTCGTCTTATTTATGCTGGTGTTGTTCTGTAAGATCAGACCAGTACAGTTGTAGTCTGTGAACGGCTCCAGCTCAGACAGTTTCATCGTAACATTAGGGTTGTGTTTTTCTGAGGAGACACAAAGATGACATCATTGTTGTTCCTCAGTGTGTGAACATTCATCCTTTGGGTTTAGATTCAAATGTTTAAAGAAATATATCTGAACAGATTCACAGAGAGCACAAAGCGCTCGTCTCTGACACTCGTGAAGTTTCCACTTACCTGAACAGGTGTAGTTACTAACTGAGAGGTTTTTACACTTTGGTAAATCTGGTAATGTTGTGGTTATTTCTGCAGGAAGTCCAGTGGGTTTACTCTGCTTTATTTCACTGGTATTTAAGAAATCTGTGGAAAAAACGAAAAAACGAAAAAACAAAAACAGCTACATGATTAAATCAGGTGTAAATGTTTGAATCTCAGAGCAGACGTGGACTCGTTCGTACGTACCAACACTGATGCTTTCGGTGAAGCTAAAGGAAGAAGCTCTGCACTCTCCTGAAGTAAAGGTTACAGTCAAATCTGAGCAAATGTCCTCGTTAGCAGGTCTGACACAGAAAGTCTTCTTGTCATTTGTACACTGTACAACAGAGAGGTTATTTGGTGTTGATATTGAAGAGCTGATGTCCCAGTCACTTCCATAACAAACATATCCAGGGATGCAGCTGGTTTCTTCTTTAACATCTCCTTCACCTAAATTAAACAAATGTGTCAGTTTATAAAAATATAATTTATTAAGTTAAAAGAAGATGGATGTAAAACACAAATATAGGAATTAATTGTACTCACTCATTGGATCTGTTCTAAAGTTATTTTCCGCAGAGTGACAGAATATTTCATTTCCAGTATCATTAATAAATGAAACACTAAGACTGTAATTAGTGCACGGCTTCAGGTGTCCAAATATCCATACTGAGGTTTGATTTAAGTGATCAGCTTGGATTTCCTTTCCAGTCTGTGGTCGTCCTTCTTCAGTAAGAGAAATTTTGTAGTTACGAGAGGGGGTTATTTCAATCTGCAAGCCCAACTTGTTCTTGTTTGTGACGGTGTAAGAACCTGCAAAGTCAACAAAATATGTTTGTCAGTAAGAATCAGTCAGTTACACTTTTTATCTCAGATAGTTTCTTCATGCAGATGTTGACTGTGATCCAGTGTATGATGAAGATGAAAATACATTTTCTATAATCAGTGTAAAAAATACTTTCATTGTAGTTCAGAGTAAATTTAGAGAGAAATGCTGAGCACCAACAGTGTTTGAAAACATTCAATAAAAATGATCTTTTAAATTGATACTCACAGTTTTGAGGCTGAGAGGCTGAGAGGACACATTTCAATGAGATCAGAAAAGAAGAAAACAAATCATTAGTATATGATTATAATTATGCAATGAAAGTATCAGAATACCTCAAAGCACCTTACAGCTACTGGTACCTCAGAGGTGTTGGTGATCTCTGTCTGTACACTATATGTGAATTCAACAATCTTATCACAGTCCTGTATGATAAAAACAGAAACGTCCAACCTTTGGTCGTAGCTGTCACTGTGGTGCTGGGCGGAGTGACTGGAGGTGAGGTCTGGGTGTGAGAGCTGTTTGCCTGAGAGGCTGGTTGGATGCTGGATGTATTGGATGTGGGTGAGGTCTCTTTCGAGGTGATTGGAGGAGCAGTGATTGCTGTTGGAGAGCATGCTTGGAGTCAGCTTTAGGCAGAAAAACCTAACTGCCAGCAGTCTTACCTTATATGGTGTTTAACATTTTAGGACTTTGACTTGTAAAAATAATAACTAATGCAAAACTCAAGCTGAGGCTGAATACATTACCAGATTTAGTAGTTGAATTGGATTCTTGAAATGAAGAATTTGATTGAGAGGAGGTGTTATTTGGCAAACTAACTGCAGAGCTGGAGTTGGTTGGGGTGACTTTGATTGTGGAAGTAGGTGCTGTGGAATTAGGTGCTGTGGAATTAGGTGCTGTGACCGTGGGAGGATTCACAGTGAGTGGAGGTGAGGAGGAGACTGACTGGTTTATTACGGGATCTGCACCCGTGCTTGGAGGTGAGGTGGCGACCGACGTGTCTGTTACAGGACTTGTGGTCGTGCTTGGAGGTGAGGTGGCTGAAACATTTTCAATCCCAGAAAAAAAAAATAAGTATGACATCATAATGGTATTTTCATCAGCTGTGAAACGTGCTTCATGTACAGTTTTCCCTCCTCTCAGTATAAATATGCTACTTTTATATCTTTCCCCTCATTTACAGCTACATATTTTTTCAAGTTTGGCTAAAGGTGGATTTAATGTCACTGTTGTGTTAATGTTATCCTATCAATAACTTAATGCTTTAGATAAATATAGTACTATCTTCTGTTGTACAGATTGGACAATCATTGACTTACAAGTTACAATGATGGGAAATGTGCATGCATGTGCACGACTCTAACCCTTGGAACACTGACCTAAATCTCATCAGTACTCTGGACTCTATGAGACACAATAAACCCTACACATGATGGCATATTATTAGAGTTATACAGCATGTTAATTTGCTTTCAATCAGCTTCACAGAGGGTAAAAAATGATTTGGAAAATACTTCATCACATATAAAATGTGATTACACCTTCCTGATGGAAAATCAGCTGTGCAAAACAGCCACTATATGAAAACAAGGATTTCATCTTTTTCACAGCAAACTTACAAGTAAATGAACACAAATAACAAGAAATTTTACAGATTTTGCAAAAACATAACTAGTTTTTGTTTTTGGTGTTTGCATTTAAATTTTGGCTGAGACAGATAACCCAGCCTCTGTTCATCAGTTTAAGTAAGAAGACATATTTCTGTCATTTCATAGTAAGTGTTTGAGGACTGTGTACATTTACTATAAAGAGACGAGATCATGTAAAGAGTATGAGGCTGCGAGAGAGGCATGCTACATCATGAAGCACAGCAGGGGGACAGCTGGAATTAACCAAGTCTGAAAACGACATAATAAGAAGTAAATTATATAAACTGAATAACATCATAAATATATTGGAACTCACGTTTGGTGCCATCTGGAACTACAAGACAAGAATGTCAGAATTAGTGTTTTGGTCATGAAAACATTCACTGTGTATGCAGGAACACACAAACAAACAAAAACACAAACAATGAGTGATTCCCAAATATTTGTAGTGATGACTACGTGATGTGAACAACTATAGAGATTCAATAACATGATAAAGTATAATCACACTCACTTTTGGTGACTTGAGCTGTAATTAAAAGAGAAAAAAGTGTAAATCACTTTGATTGTTATGAAATCATTTATTGTATATGCAGGAAAACAAAACACAAACAACCAGTGATTACTAAATATTTTTACACATCCATCTGTTGAACACAACAGGGTGAACTTTGTTACCCAGCACTGTGGATGAGGTATCGCTGCTGTGTAACCTGGTTGCTATGACACTGTGACAAAGAGCCACAGATGCTATATCAGAAAGCAAACCGCAGCTTCCTGCCTGCACTCAAACCTAGAACCACCCCGTACTTACAAAACTGGTTTCGGTTTGGCCGTGTCACTGAACCAGACACAACCAAAAATACATTTCTAACCAAAGTGTTTCAATAAATATGGTTTCAAATAATATTTGTCAGGTATGAAGCTTTCTTTTGTTCTTTGTTTGAATTTCTTTTCACTTCCAAAATCAGTATTTTCGATATTACAAAGAATTAAAAAATAAAAAAATAAATTTGAAACATATCCACAAGTACAGGAGTTAGTTTACTTTGAATGGGTTTATTGATGTTGTCGATTTGTTCTTTATAACAATAGAAATGAGAATTGAATGATTGGGTGATTGGGGACAGTCAAACAATGAGACTCAGGATGTGGTTTGGCGCGTTGTTGTTTCACTGAATCGTGCAGAGATGCAACATGTTTGCAGCGACATTTCAGCGCCTCGCACAAATGCAGCTCATCGATTATTAGTTTGGAGATGACTGCAACAGGTTTAGTGAAGGTTTACTGAATCTTTATTTATATCATAACTATGTCAGTATGATGTGTTTGAAGCCCAGGAACGTAAAAATAAAGAAAACCTGTTTTTCACTATTTAAAGTCGTTATTTAAACTGGTTTTAATTGTTTTCAGGAAAGTAGGTTTGTGATTTGCACGACAGTATCATAGTATTATGACAATCATAAATACAATAATGTGATTATCCCTGAATGCAGTAAAGACACTGACACAGTAACCAGTTCTTTCTCTAATTCATTGATTTTCTCTGTTTTTTCCTCCTTCTCATGTTTTGCATTCACCACAGAGTCCTGCTGTGTGACACTCTCCTCCTCCCAGAAACTTTAAAATCATGCTTAACATTTCTGACCTCACTTCTTCATTTTAGACCCTGTGCTTCCCCTTTTTTTTCTCAAGTCATTTGCTGCGCGGTGCCTCGGTCTGCTCGGCCCGCGCTGCGCTGCCAGGAAATGAAGACGACTCAGAATGAAACACGGAAGTGGTCAAACGTTTTGATCACACAACGCCGTCTTGCTGCTGCTAATGCAGGCGGCCTGTTAAACAGGGCCCAGCTTCTCTCGCCCAGTTTAAGCAAAAGACACGTGAACTTTGGCATTTACTAGTGAGCTGACACACACATGTAGTAATTCTTTAAAAGTAGTGAAAAAAAGCAGAAAAATATAGAAAAAGATGAGCAAATTGAACTAAGTTTTAAACTATTTTTAAATGTGATCAATATTAAAATACAATCATACACTGAGAGCATGTTTTTATTTTAATCCACATCTTTTCCACATTTGACTTTCATCTTAGAGAGACATTAGACAGATTAACAATGGCACAATCAAATTTAACTTTACTGATTAAAAAACGTGGATGTTACTCATTGGTGTTCCTAACATTTTGTCTGTAACTATTACATATTGGTTATATGTATAACTTACCAAAGATAAATAATAAAGGATAAAATCAAATGTTATTAAAGTGAATTCAGATTCTTTAAACGTAATTATTGTTTTCTAATCTATTCTAATCATGTAAGTAAATAAAAGTATATCAGTATTTATGAAAGTAAATATTTAAACACAGTGTTACGTGTTTAGTGTTGGATACAGTTTCATGTAAAATTCAGTTAAATTGTAAAACAATGTTTGTTTAATAATAACTGTGAGTTTTCAGTGGAATTAGAATAATAATATTTCAACGTGAGATTTACTGGATGATGGGCATAAAGTACAGTAATTAATATGAGATACATCACTAAACAGAAAATTTAGAAATTTTATTTTTGGATATTTTTATGTATTTATTTTTTTAAATAACGGCTGATCAGTTAAAATCCATGTCAATATGACTGAAAGGAAAACAACAATCATGTTTTGGGGAGCGATGATGACACACCTTCACACTGGCTGAGAAATTCTGTATGTTAGAAACAAATGAGGAACACTGACTCAGACTGAGGGCAAAGACGATGGAGGGAAATAAATGACAGATTTTATTTCAGCTCATCAGCACAGACTGGCTGAAAACAGCAGAGTTATAGCAGAATAATGAGTGATGCTGGAGGCAGTGAGGTCAGTGTAACTTAGCGTGCACACACATGCACGCAAATGTGCACGCACACACACACTGAAATGTTTATCACATACAGCACCCACAGCCACCGAGGTTAAGAAGCAGCTTGCAGGGACACACCCCAGAAAATTTCTCTCCTTTCAGACAGACACAGCCCCCCACCTCCCCCCACTAACCCACAGTTACACATATACAGTATACAATCACACATTCATACGTGCACGGTATCAAAGCAGAACAGAAACACGATTGCAAAAATTCCCAAAGAACCAAATAAAGGAAAATGTTTTAAAGAGCACATTCTTCTTATTAACAGCCGCCTTTGATTGAACATAAGAGTTCATTCTTCTGCCAAACGGCTCAGAAACCTGTCATTTTTTAAGCTTTCACATCACAAGTGTGTGCAGTTCCTGTCTGCTGTTCTTGGGGTTGGAAAGTTTAAGAAACGTGAAGCAGCACAAACGCGGATGCATCTCCAAAGCGTGCTACAGCGTAGCCTCTGCCCTCCGTTTTTTATTTAAAATGTCACATTTTGCTTGATGATGTTTTACAGTTTTCAAAAACTAAAAAAGCTTTTCAGCTGACAGATTCATGTCTCCATCTCACAAATGGATAATAATCCTCATACACGATCACAAGCTCAACATCCGACTTCAAACACAGCGAGTTTAGGGGGGGAGACTTCATCACCTACATGATTTGCATTTGCAGACGTTTTTTTTGTTATTTCTCCTCAGTTTACAGATACAAAGAGACATTTCAAAGTCTTTGTACAATCCTTAAAGAAAGCAGCACCGAGAACACTGCAGATGGTTACTTACAGTAGGTCAAACCGATGATCCCGGCCCAGAACAGCAGGACCTTCAGACCCCAAAGACCTGCCATGTCCAGGAGTCAGGGTGTGTACAGCCACACACCGTGCAGTGAAACCAGCCGGCAGATCGTCGCACGCCAAAACGTATTTCCAACTCTTACCTCAATTCAAAGCTAACATAGAAAAAGCTGTCTTTGTTAAAGCTACATAAGTTCTCTGTCTTATCGGTTGACACAGCTTCCTGGACTTGTTCCCCAAACTCTAAACCTCGCCTTTGGTTTCGAGTCAAGCGAGTGGCGGTGATGTCACACTTAAGAGACTGCCTTTACCTTAACGTCTGCTGACAGGAAGCATCATTTCAACTACGCCACTAAGAACAGGAAGCCGTCGCTCGTCTAATGTTCACTTGAATTTGCTCAAGGGTGAAATCGCTCTGACCTTTGAAAAAGGAGGCTGATGGCTACCAATACGGTCAAGATTTCAGTTTAAGGGTTGCGTCTGACATATTAGGGTTTAGCTCAAATAACATGAAGCACACAAATGGAAGATGAGACTGATGAGAGCACCGTGAAGCCTCCAGGTTAAAGTTTTAGGCCTGAGTAATTTCTGTTTTGTTCATGTTAAACTTCAACAATTTTGCTTGTGAGACGCGAGACACAGAGTTGTGAAACTTCTTAGAGCATCTCGTCTTTTTCACTGACTCCTCCCCTGCAGGCCCACGACTGCTCGTCCGTGCAGTCAAAGCTAACAAGAAGTTAACACTGCAACGTGCAAGAAACCAGAGGCAGTCTTTCCTTTGTTATACTCTGTTCTCTTTTTTCTTCTTCTCTCCTTCTAAAGAGAGAAAACACGCGGCCATTGGCTCCAGAAATGAATTTCTTCATTGCTTCAGTTCATCTCACGTGAACGACATTTATAAGAGGCGTTAGATCTCTTCAAAGTCATTGATCGTGGTGTTTGATCACCACGCTTTGCCTCGGAGCCCAAAAATGCTTTATTTCTGTTTACATACAGAAGAAAATAGGGGATAAAAGAGGAAGGAGAGGAGTCAAAAACTCTCCGGGGAGTGAGACTCACACACTGGGGGGGGTGAGACTCACACACTGGGGGGGTGAGCTGATGTAAAAATGGATGAAACACAGTCAGCTTTTCATGCTCTTATATGAAATAATACAGGGAACTAAGCAGAGCCTTCTGTGAGCTGGGACGGTCGTACTGAGCTGATATAAGCTTTTACTTAAACTTAAACTTACACAGCACACTTTGCATGGCGTGACAAGCTGATATGAATCACACAGTTATATATAGTCTATTTAAAAAAGAGCAGTAGTCATAGTCACATGACCTCCTTGATGTTTTCATTCATTTTGAAGAAGAGAAAGTTTCTTCTTTCTTTCACTCTGAAACATTCTGTGGAAATTAGTTTGAATGTACAAACCCAGCAGAAACATTGTTTCCGACAAAGACATCAGCTTTTTGTAGAAAATCTAAATATGGATTTCCTCCTAGACAAATGAAACACATGCATTTGGCTATTTCCACTTCTCACAGTGCAGATTCTTGTAATCAGGAAGTGACTCTTAAGCAAACAGCCCAATGTTCATGTAATCAAAATGAAGCTGTTGGTACAAATAAAATGTGTTACTGCAAGACTGTACGAGGAGCGCAGTGTTGCTGTTAGTAGCTACACAGATATTTAACCAGTGTAACCGCATGTCATTCATTAGATACACACTGTATTTAGAAATGAAGAACATAATGTAGCACGATGAAACCTCTGAATGCTGCTCGTGTTCGCCTGTACGCTCCCCCCTCCCCCGCCAGACAGAAAAATAAGAAGAAAGAAAATCGCCTCATGTTTAATCACATTTAAATGCTGTAAAATGCTGTCAGCACTCGAGCCTTTCAGAACGAAATGATCGTAAAATCGGATTCAATTATTTTATCACAAGATATATTTTAAATATGATCTTTAAAGTATGTGCAGTGTATTAATTTTTGTAAGAAACTACAAAGTTTTGTCGTTTAAAAAGTGAACAGTTCCTCCTGAGGAACCACTGAAAACTTGGGTTTATTGAATATTGTATCAAAGTTAGATTGTTATCATTATGAAAAGAAAAAGAAGAAGTCGATTGGCTACCTTTACCATCTATTGACCAACTAGTGACATGGTTACATGTAACATGGTTTTCTTACTACAGTGGTTTTAATAATAGAACAGCTGAACAGTCCAAAGAATTACAGCCTCCTGACCTTCAGTGTCCACAACAGGAAGGCCCAAAGCATTTTTAATGTGACATAAATGTTACATAACAAACATATGTTTTAATCAGGGTTAACAAGTCAGCAACAGCTGCCACTGAGGCAGGTGGAAAAGAGCCTGGAAGGTTGGAGGTATGCACTGGAGAGAAGAGGAGGAGGAGGAGGAGGAGGGGGGCAACGCTGAAGATATTAATATTTTCATTGTGAGTGAAAAGGATGGACAAGTTCAGACATTAGTATGTCAGAGGGTCATCACAGCAGCAGAGTGTAACGAGGGAGCAGCTGCAGCTGAAGTCCAGAGACACGAGTTTGTCAAGCTCAGTACTGGTGAAAGGAGCCACACTAACATGAACTTGCACCAGGCAATGCAAATAAAGACAAAGATGTTTTTCTGCAAGTTAAAATATTTTAAATTAAAAAACCCCACTAGCTTCACACTGCACTGTGAAAACCATAAAACCATTAACTCGTCATCAGAAATGAAGGAAAGGCTTAATTAATTTGCAAAACTCAAACTTGTTTTGTTTTTTGTCTTTACCAGAGAAAGAAAACAGGGCCTGCGGAGAAATGAACAAAATCACAGGACTTCATTGTAAATTCTTAAAATATGTTCCTGTAACTTTATTTCAACTCTCAGTTCTTTGTCCCGTCAGCTCTAACAGGTGAAAGTGCATTCATGCACTCACATTTAGGTTTGGTGTGAGAGCTGTCTGACACCAAGTAGCAAACTCTGGCAGTTAAAAAAAAACTAAGCAAAACCAAAGTCACTAATGGTCACTCGTAACACAGCACACACAGCATTAAAAACCCATGTACTCGGTACCATTTTGAGTTGCTTTAATGACATTTTCAGCAAAACTGACTTTTTTCTTTTTTCATTTTACATTTTCAGGATGTCGTTACATCAAATGGTTCCACACAGATCCACATCAGCATATATATCCAACAGGATGTTTATTTCCCATTGAAATCTGATGTGTTTTCAAAGTGCTCCTTTTATTTTTTGACCACACACACATATAAAATTTCCCAACGTGCCCTATGGGGTGGTCTTATCCTCCAAGCTCAGGTCCTCTACCGGACACCTGGCGCTTGAAGGTCCTGCGCAGTATCTTTGCTGTTCCTTGGACGCGATCTTTTGGACAGAGATCTTTGGTTTTGTTTCTGGGATCTGCTAAAGCTACTCGCTCAGCCTTCATTGGCGACGTCTTCTTGAACTCCTCTCTCAGCCCTTTGTACTTCAAGCTTCTCTTTTTCCTTTCATCTGATGTTGCTTTTGCTCATTTATCACAGGATCTTAGTTCGGTCATTCTCAACCACTGTAGGGGGCGTGTCCTATTTTGACCTCAGGACTTCCAGGCCATACTTGGCACAGATGTTGCCTGCAAGCATCTTGCACCCTGCTGTAATGTGTAAGATTGCCTGAGGGGCATCTTTACACAGCCTGGCTGGTCTCGCCTGGTGTGATAGACCCCAGCCTCTATGAATCTTGCACTCAGAGCTTGTTCCTGTGCTGCCAAGATTAGTGCCTCTCACTAGTCCCCAGCCTCCTACCTTCCGCCAAGTGTGCAGTCTCAGTGTGCTTGATTTGTGGTGAAACCCTCCATGCATGGTCAGGAGCTTCCTGGTCTTGATGTCAGTGGCTTCTATCTCCTCCTTCACCCAGCTTATTATCCCAGCAGGGTATCTGATCACCGGCAGGGCGTAGGTGCTGATTGCCCAAATCTTGTTCTTGCCAGTTAGCTGACCCCCTCAGGACTGGTTGCAGAGCATCTCCTTGGTAAATCCCATACTTGATGGTGACTTGTGCTATTGGCTTGCAGTTGGCCTACAGTTTTGTTCACCACATCCCCTCTGAATTTCTGATGAAGGCCCTTAGGGTCTTGTTGATCTTGTACAGTTCTAGGCATTCCAGGATCCATGTGTGGGGCATCGAGTCACAGGCTTTCTTATAGTCATTCCAGGCAATCCACTGGTGTTCCTGCCCATCCCTTTCTGTGCCCTGTTCATATATTGAGCCATGTGCCCCTTCATCTTAGCCCGTATGATGCCTGACAGGCGCTTCCATGTGGTACTGAGGCAGGTTATTGGCCTGTAGTTGGATGAGACTGGTCCCTTCTGGGGATCCTTGGAGATCAGGACTTCAGTTAGACATTTTGGGTGTCTCTCATCATTTAGCAGCTGGTTCATTTGTGCTGGCAGACTCTTGTGGAGTGCAGTCAGCTTCTTCAGCCAGTAGGCGTGAACCATGTCAGGGCCTGGTGCTGTCCAACTCTTCATACTGGAGACCCTTTCTTGGATGTCTGCCACTGTGATGGTTACTGGAGATTCCTGTGGTCTGCTGTTAGAGCCACAAGTCTCTGAGTATTGTTCTTTCCCTTTCTTCATTCCACCTATCTACAGCTCCTGTAGTTGCTAACTTCCCTCCACACTGCCTTGATCTTGGCCTCTCCTTCTCCATGGAGGGTATTGCTCCTTGTGGCTGTTGACCTTGTAGCCAAGCATCTCAGTGATTATTGCTGCCATGGTGTAGATCAGCTGATTAGTCTCGGTGATGTACCAGTAGGGATTTTCTTTAATGCATCCACATCTTCTATTATTACCTCAAAGGGTACTTCTTGGTAATAAACCATGAATTTCCAGCTTGATCATGATCTCTCAGGTCAGCTGGTCTTGCATTCGCACCTTCAGTTGTACTGATCGCAGATGTGTGCAAGGAGCACACTGACCAAAGTAGATAAATATGCCTGATGTAACAACGTTTAAAGTGCTGTAAGAGCTTTGCAGAAAGTAGACAGATAACCAGGTCTTTGTACACTGCAGTTAAACGGTTAATGAGGAACAAACGTGTCAGCTAGGAATCCAATAGGAAATGGAACTGGGCCCAACTTCAGGAGGATTTTGTAACCACAAGCTGAGCAGATAGAAGGTGAAATTAAAAGAGAGGGGCAAAGAAGTAGAAGAAAGAGGAAGCGAAAGAAAGTAGCAGCGAGCATGAAAGACATTTAAATAAAGACCTTGACACTTGTATGTGCAACATTGCTGGTTATGGTTTAATGCTTACCAATTAGATACTGGTTTACAGATCATGCCTGTTTAACAGCATATTCAATACTGTAAACCTTTACAGTATTGGGACCCCTGAGAACAGGGGACCCAAATGCAGGATCCAAAGAATAACTCACTCTAACACAACATGGTATCAGAAACCAGACACAAAGAGCTTAAATGATACAGGACAAGCATGATAGGAGGCCCAAAACGTGGTATACGAACATATTGGAGCAGACTTTACTGGACACGTAGGCAAGTGATGGGAGCGAGTTGAGTAGAGATGGTGTTAAGGAGAGAAAAATGATAGAAATGGCCGCAGTGAACACGTACTTTAGCATCTGTCACATCAACCCTTCGTCTCCTTGTACTCTGCCCTAT
The DNA here is from genome assembly GCF_001858045.2 of Oreochromis niloticus. Classification (NCBI taxonomy): domain Eukaryota; kingdom Metazoa; phylum Chordata; class Actinopteri; order Cichliformes; family Cichlidae; genus Oreochromis; species Oreochromis niloticus. The sequence continues at coordinate 1,862,858 of NC_031981.2, read as the reverse complement.
TCTTAAGGATAAAGAATATGATCCATTGTCCAACCTCCTAAAGGGAGCAGCCAAAAGAAGAAGAACTAAAGGTGTGGGTACTACGAACGTAAGTTTACGGACTGAACTGACCTTTTAAAAAAGGAATGAAATACAATTACTTCTTTATTTAGAGTAACTAATCATCCTGTCACACACACAAACTTAACAGAGATCCACGTAAAAGTTTTATCCTCATTCTGGGTCAGAAGAGAAGCCATGTAACAGTCACCCTGTACCACACTGCTACTGCCACACACTGCTGTTTGCTATGAACCATTGTATAAAATATATAACAACACACATGACTACAGTAAGACTTCAAGGCAGAATTACTTTACTTCTTTTTATCCATCACACACGTTGGCAAACTAAATGAAAGCTTTTCTTTGAAGTGAGTCACACCATAAAAATGACACACTGTTACGCTGCCCACTTGGGTTTCTCACTGCTATTTCTAAAAAAAAAAACCAACCCAACTAACCACAAATTGAAAACAGAAGTCACATGGCCTGAAAAACGTCTCAGTCAGTGGAGTCAGCAAACAGCCATGTCTGCTTGTGAAAGCCTCAGACCTCCTTTTGGTAAGTGGCTGATTAAAACCATGAGTATTTTACTTTGGAATCAATTGGAACTGTTCACACACTGATGGACTTTATTATCATCAGCCAGACCTCACCAATCCTACAGTGCATGTGCTTCATGAAACCTCAATGAAAGAAAGAAACAAAGACCTCTGCCTCATCTTTGCACTGCACAAAGCATTTTATCAGCAGCATCAAAAAATAACACCAACTTCCACAATTTCCTACTTTCTCACAAATTACTTCAACAATCCGAAGGCATTTATTCAAAATGAGCAACTTGTCTTCAATTAGTGCGGTGCTTTCTGATGCTTATATACATATTTAGAGATTGGTATCCAAGCATTTGACTTGTGGCTTTATTTTGCATTTTAATGCACACTATTAGTTGTTTTTGACATTTTCATTATTCAGCACTAATCGCTGTTGCACGCGCAGGAAAAGTTGTGGTTTTGTGATGATTGTTTCTAAATGTCGACAAACTCTGCTGTGGGCATCGGCTGTGTGTTTGTCATTGAAACGATAGTTAAAGTAAGAAGCACACTATACTACAGTAAAAAGTTAACCCTCAGTTTATGTACAACGGAGGCTTCAGGTTTTTATATCACAATATTACAGTAGCCTCAACATGCTTTATATTGTAAGGTAGACCCTACAATAACACATACAGAGAAAACCCAACAATCATATGACCCCCTATGAGCAAGCACTTTGGCGACAGTGGGAAGGAAAAACTCCCTTTTAACAGGAAGAAACCTCCGGCAGAACCAGGCTCAGGGAGGGGCGGGGCCATCTGCTGCGATGATGTCTTAATCAAGAAACAGCCAGTTGAGACTATAAACTCACCAGGTCACAGATCAGGGGTAATGTTCTCATTTTCTTCCCCCAGTGAAGAGTGCAAAGTTAAGACATTCCCACACTGATTTACATTTTTGGAGACTACATCCATGCTTTATCTCCAGCAGGGGTGTCCAACTCCAGGCCTCGAGGGCCAGTGTCCTGCAGGTTTTAGATCTCACCCTGGGTCAGCACACCTGAATCACATCATGAGTTCATTACCAGGCCTCTGGAGACCTTCAGGACAGGAGGTCATTTAGCCATTTAAATCAGCTGTGTTGGATGAAGGACACATCTAAACCCTGCAGGACACCGGCCCTCGAGGCCTGGATTTCGACACCCCTGGACTAGAGTCATGGTGATTTGTAATAACAGCTACACCGACCTGGTGATAAAGCCACGATGTTTTACCTCTCGGTCCCTGTTATATCAAATTATGTTATCAGAAAACAAATGTATATGTGGGACAGTCTAGCGCTATAATACAGCACTGTACTTAGATACACACACACACACACACACACACACACACACACACACACACACCAGATGCCCCATGAGATGATAAAATATTTTTGAGTCTTTTGCAAAATGCTTACTGTACATTCTGCTTAAAAATTCTCTTTCACTGTAACAAATTCATTGAAGGCTTGTTTTCATTTTTGTTCACTAATCTCGGTACAATGATCCTGGCAGGATGTGGCATTTTTAAAGTGACATCAGACCCTGAGGGACAGCAGCATCACTGATGTGACAAAGCACCACATCCAGTTCTACTCAAGTATGTTTGAGCCCACAGAGGCAAAAGGAAACTGTATTAATATTAACAGCAGGAAATGAATAATGATGGAGAAGGTTTGAAGTTTCATGAAGGATACAGGGACACAGTGATCAGGCGTCACCAAGACCCAATCACTTAACTAGAGTCTGACAAAGTAAAGTAGGGACATTATGTCACAGCTGGGTTATAAAGCCATGTTTGAGGCTTTGTGACTGCATTGAACCATGGTGAGAACCATTATCCACAAATGGAGAAAACGTGGAACACTGATGAACCAGGATGATCTGATATCGTCGTGTTGGTGTTGTTCCCAGATCATCATGAAAATGTTGTTCCAGAATCAACATTGCAAGTGACCAATCAGAATGTTGTGACGTTATTCTTTTGCGCGCCAAGCCATTCGTGCATTTATGAAATTCCAATGTTGCAAGGACAATATCAATTCTGCTTACCGTTTATTAAAGGGTCAGGGTCCGTTGATCGGCGGACAGAGGCGGTTTCTCGCAGCTTAAGTACAGTTTTTTGTTTTACGGCGGTTTTTCCTGAAGTCGCAAAACTATGATGTCACAACATTCTGTTTGGTCACTTGCAATGTTGATCCTGGAACAACATTTTCATGATGATCTGGGAACAACACCAACACGACAATATCAGATCGTGCGATGAACCATCTGAGAAGAAGCTGGGCTACCAACGTTATTCTAACAGTGCATCAATGACTTTTCCAGGAGGTCACAAAGAACCCAGAACAACATCTAAATAACTGTTGGCCTCACTCTTCCACAGCATGTCTTTATCCTGTCTTCCTTCTCTCACCCCAACCGGTCACAGCAGATGGCCCCGCCCCTCCCTGAGCCTGGTTCTGCCGGAGGTTTCTTCCTGTTAAAAGGGAGTTTTTCCTTCCCACTGTCGCCAAAGTGCTTGCTCATAGGGGGTCATATGATTGTTGGGTTGTCTCTGTATGTATTATTGTAGGGTCTACCTTACAATGTAAAGCATGTTGAGGAAACTGTTGTTGTGATTTGGCGCTATATGAATAACATTGAATTGAATATTGTTAAACTGTGGAGACAATTAGAAGTTCTAACATAAATGTGCTTTAGGATGTGGTTACTGTGTGACTGACAAGTCACTGGCATATTAGAGCACAGTGTCCTCGTGTTCTCACTCAGATCTGTCAGTATGTGTAGTTTCAAATAACCAAGAAACCCAAAATGCAAAGACTGAGGCTTAAAGTCCACAAACCAAAAAAACACAGACATTTATCTTACACAGTCACGCGTCCCATTAAAATACATTTATACTGCATCGTAAGTTTACCAGCACCTGGTTTTAGAGCCTGCATTGTGCTTTTAATTGGTGATGAACTTTCTTCTTTTCAGCAGCTGAATGAATGAATCATATCTCCGTCATGTCTGAATGCTGTGGGTGAAGCTACAGGACAGAGCGCGTTCAAGAGGTCAACAGTCACATGTGGCCTTTGATAAGGTGTATGATAATAAGGCTTACTGTACAATGCAACACTTATTATTATTTACACTACACTTTGTTCATAATAGTCCAAAAACTATAACACACTATATTCTTATTTATTTCTTATTTCTTATGGTGAAAAGCTCTGAAATCCGTTCAGTTTCCAAACTAAAAATCCAAATCAGAAACAAACTGTTAAACTAAACCACGTTATGTTAATATCCTACTCAAACTGTGATTTCCTCTAAACTTTACCAACCCCTGGTTTACTTTTATTTAGTCGCTCCCTGTTTCACATCCATCAGTCAGAAACTTGTGAGGCTGCAAGGTGAAGGGAAACAATACATCGTCTTTCCTCCCACTCGACAGAACTTCCTTTGTTTGATAAGATTTCAGGGGGAAATACTGATCTCACCTCAGACGGGGTACATTCCTGACGTGAAGCACGTTTAAAAAAGAGAAAATCTGCTTTATTGTACAACTGAAACTTTCCCTGTTATCAATCAGCAAATGTAAATGTCATAGGAAGACTGAGGTCAGATAGATTTTAGTGATTTCCAGCTACTACACAGCAGGAATTAACATAATTCACAGCATTAACAGTAAAACTATCTCAGGCCTCTATTTTAAGGTCTGAATGTTTATGTAGAGGATGAGGAAGAGGGGGTGGGGTTTGAATGAGAATGAGAAACTGTGCCACAGCTTCCCCAATTTCTTCTGCAATTTTGGGTTGTTGCATCAAAGTTTCATCTTCCTTATTCTCGTCTCCTCCCTCTGCTCTCTAAAGGTCTGAGGGGCGAGACAATGGCAGTGAACATATTATACTAGGGCACAAACTATCTACTGACATGTGCGCTGTTAGTTCCTCTGTGCAGTCACAGCTGTGACCACAGGGAGGTGAGATAAAAATGGATTGCAAGCGATGCGTGTGCATGCCTGTGCATGTGCTACACCCAGATAGATGCATGCAGCTTCTTCTCTACTCTTTGCACCCTGCACCTACACTTTGTGGGTTAAGGGTTTCAGATAATGCATTTTTTTTTAATTTGGGCTTTTGAACATCTTCCTGTTGTTTTGAAGACTTTATTATTTTTAGATGATTGACAAAGATGGCAGCCACAATGGAAACAACACAATGGAAGCAAGCAAACCAATAAAAATATATCTATAGGCAGTCTTGGTTTGTTTTCATAAAGATACAAGTTTTTAGGAAACCTGATTAAATAGATTTGTTTCTTTGTTTCACCGTCAGATTCTGAGCAAGTATAAATAAGAAAAGCGGTTGAGGTGAGGGAAGAAGATTTACACTCTGTCTTTATTACAAAAGGTCAAAAGTTATTATAAAACACTTGCGGTAAACTTGGCGTGCTGTGCTATTTGCATTGATACAATAAAATATAAAGGAGGTGGGCTCTTAAAAGCATCTAACGTTAAAGCTGTAACGTAGGTGGTTACTACAGCCCAGAGCTCTGGATATCCGGCTCTGGACTCTTAAAATACACACTGACACCATTTCACGTTAGCATGTGCCATGAGAGTTCAACAAGAACTGCTCACGCATCAACACATGAACTTAGAAACTTGAGCTCTCAGTTCTCATCAATGTTTCACCGGATCCAAAAGACACAAACGTCCTTTGTTTCTTTTCACATATTTTCCACGTCAGACACTGAAATGGAGACAGGCTTGTTTAGGACTGTGCTGAGCGATACAGATCGCTGTCAGAACCTCTTCTTACACTTCCCCTTTCTCCTTCCTGTCTCAGCTCTCTGCTGCGCTCTGTGCGCACTGCAGCACTACGACATTTATTTATGCAAACACCGAGTACTTCCACTATTAGCGATACGTTCACTTTCAAGAAAAATGTTTTGCATTTTGTCTAGTTTTCAAATCTCTGCAGTAAATTAGTAGCAGGCTTTGTGTTTTGTCACTCGAGCCTCCAGAGTTTCACAGCACGCTGGTTTTCTGTGGTGAAGCAACAGAAAACCACTGGAGGGCAGTGTGGCTTCACGTTGCGGCACAGCCGTTCCCTTTTCACACATATCTCTCTGCTGACTTGTTTTTGGGAATAGCCGAGTGGCTGAATGCATTTTATACACACACAAACATGCGTACGCTCACATACACACCCGCTCAGTGTTGCGATTTGGACTCCTTTTGGTTCCTCTCTGCCGATGACTGACAGGTTCTTAACGAGAGCAGCCTAGAGCGTTTGCCCTCCAGGCCTGTACATCAACTATCAACATACAACACACGCACACACGCACGCTCACTCCCATATTTATGCTCACACACACACCCACAAACACATCTACCCTCTCTTTCTGCACGCATTCTCCATCCCATTTCTGAGCCTCAATCAGTTCGTCCATTGCTGAAGGAACATTTGACCGTCTCTGGGAGACATGGCAGGTTTAGCAGCATTATTTTGTCTCTATGAAGCGGCCTTATCCAACACAGGAGGAATGTCAGCTGCACCATTGTTCGATATGGTTCAATACAAATGTTACAGCGGCAAACAATACGGGCTGGAGGAGGTGCAGGTGCAGGAACGAGTGTGTCGGTGTGCTGTGAGGGCCTCGGTGATGAGATGGCATAGCTGGCGAGGTGAAGATGGAAACCCAGAGAAGCACATTTTCTCCCCCCTCCACGCCTTCATGATTCATCCCTCCTCTCACCTCTGTTACCTCCTTTCTTTCTGTGAGGGAGCGAAAACCCAATTAAAATACTATGTGGATGGATACGTTGAAGAAAGACATACCTCCTCCATGACATTCTCTCTACCCCCCGTGCAGTGACAGATCTGGTGCATTGAAAAGGAGGTGGAAAAATGTGCAGGCTCCCACCCTTCTGCTGCTATTAAATGTTGATGTATAGTATCAAAAATATATGTACAATATATGTATAAATCAAAATCTGCTGCAGATTCCCCTCACATGCATGCATAGGCTATTATCCTATAGGTTTGTGTAGGAGATTCCCACATGCCGAACAAATAGCCGATACAGAAGGAGGTGGAGGATGCATCCATTTCTTACATTTTGCACATGCGTGCACGCAGGAACACACCAATGGATTCATGTCTTCCATGTCTCCTACCCCTCTTCTCTTCCTCCATTCTTGTTTTCCTCTTTTCCCGACCCAACACGCGGCCATCCCAGGAGATCCTGCTTTCCCTCTGCCGGTCTGGGCCTCTGTAGCACACACACCTACACTACTGTACACACTGCCTGCATCCCTCTGCACGCACATACGAACTGCCAGTCAATCAGGCAGCAGCGCAGTGCAGACCTCACTGCCTCTCTGTTGTGGGGGTCAGGAGCTGGATGTCTGTGTTTGTGTGAATGTGAGCATGTACACAGACAGGCACAGGGTCAAGGGGCTGGATGAGACCCCCTAAATACTATATGCAGCTGATACTTACCCGCCTTAATATTGCAACAAAGCCCCTCAGGATGGTGCGTGTGTGTGTGTGTGTGTGTGTGTGTGTGTGTGTGCATATCCCCCGCTCAACAGTTCAGCTCTAATCTCAAATCAGCAGCAGTGCAGAAATACAAACATCCCTATTAAACACTTCTCCCCTGTGACGACATGCTGCACCCTTCAGTGAGAAAGTCCAGGGACTCGCAGTAACATCGTTCTCACGCACACACATCCATACAAATCCAGTTCTCGGCTTTGAGTGGCCATTTAGAAATCTGGACGGCAGTTCACTGACCCGGCACTAACGAGGCAGCTCGCCCGGCCTTTAAGGATCCGTGTCTCTTATCTAGTGACCACACAGAGCCGGCTATCTCCTGACCGCGTTTGACCACCGGCTCGACTGATTAGCCCGTCATCCAGTCAAGATACAGTAAGCAGAGGCACAGTCATGACCACGCGGCACATCATTGCTTTTCCGTGTAGGATTTTTTTTTTTCTTGGACAAATTGTGTAATTTTCTAAAACTTTAACGTGAACGTTTCACAGTGTAATACAACAGCAGTGCAGAAATCCCAGTCTAGCATCCAGAGAGGCAAACAATCCAGGGATCTCTCCACTATCTGTCCAGTTAGATTGGACAAATGGTCAGTAGTGGTAAGATGGCAGAGTGGACATGTGATGGCCCCAGTGTCAGGGACTGGGGATTCACCCGTTTAATGAGGATCTATGGCCTGGACTGATAAAGTGCCCTGACTGAAAGGCTGTGACAAGTCCTAATGCTCACATGTATAAATGATGTGGGTGGGTGGGTTGTTGAAGGGGGTGTAGGATGTGTGGCTGAGTGGACACAATCCTCAGAGAGCGTGGGCGGGAGGAACAGGCCAGAAGCTGACAAATGGTGGAGGACAGAAAACCGCAAAGTGCTCCCAGAGCACAGAGAAGAGCAAAAATATGCAAAGAATGGCCGAGGAGGCCTTAGAAGTAAATACACGTGTCACTGCAGTGTAGAAATACACTGTAGAAGCCCAATTATGAATATTTTACTCTGGAAATTTAGCCACTGCTAACTAACCAGCGCTGGGTCATACAATCCCATATTTCCCTGTATGCAGAGAGGACAGCTGCTGTTATAGTTACTGTTTCTTAGGCTACGTCCACACGTACACGGGTATTTTGAAAACGCCGATTTTTCTATGCGTTTGGGCCCAAATCTCGACGTCAGTTTTGAATAAATTTAATTAAAAAAAAATTTATTTATGTATGCTGTATGCATTTTGTTCATTCCTAAGTTGTGAGTCTACACAACAACAAAATGCTGTCTTTCTTTATTAACATGTGAAATGATGAAGGCACAAAAACGTTTCAGAAGTACTTAATGTTTTGTGAGGACACAAAAACCCTGTTTCCCTCCCAGGCTTCTGATTGGCCAACATGATGACATGTGGATGGAGATATTTTTTTCAAAACTGCAGGTGTGGACGGGATTTAAAAAAAACAAAAACAAAAACCAGAAAATCTCTGTTTTCAAAAAGAGGACGTAGCCTTAGAGAGCAGTTAGCAGGGAACCAACAGAAACTTGAGGAGGCTCTTGTCCTCGTCCCTCTCGGTGGTTTTATACTTTGTAAGTTAGTTAGTACTCAATGCCATTTTTCTTTCTGCTGAACAGTCGAGTTAGTGCTTAGGTAACTGGATGCTCTAATATTCCACTTTTAAAGGACATATTCAGCAGTGACATCCATCCTCTCACTGAGCCAGCTCTATCAGAAATCATATTTCCCAAAGCGTCAATTTGTCACATTAAAAACTGCTTTCAGGGCAAAAATGAAGTAAAAAAGTGCATGCAAACACAAATCATTGTTTTATTTTGATTTGCATTGATGGAAGTGGCATTTGTACTCCCCTGTGTGGTGATTATTCAAAAGGCTACACATCTGAAACAGCAATGCGAAAAGCACACACATGCATGCAGACACACACACACACACACACACACACACACACACACAAAGCCTTTGTTATGTTGAGAGCATTTGTCTCTGTACGGCAGAGAGGGGTTAAAATCCGACTGAGTCGATATCACTGGAGAATAACAGATTCAACTCGCAGTCTGAGTGTGTGTATGGGTGTGTGCTTGTGTACGTGTGTGTGTGTTTGTGTGTGAGCAACACGGCGCCTTGGGACTTCCTCCCTCTTCGTCTGCAGCCCTCAGTTGAAATAGAATTGAATAGTCTGAATCCTCAATGGTAAATGTTCACAAAGTCAATACCAACTGTTAAGTCTCCCCTGCATTGGGGTTAAGGGCATTACCATTTCTGAGGAAAACACACACACACACACACACACACACACACACACACACACACACACACACACCAGATGCCCCATGAGATGATAAAATATTTTTGAGTCTTTTGCAAAATGCTTACTGTACATTCTGCTTAAAAATTTTCTTTCACTGTAACAAATTCATTGAAGGCTTGTTTTCATTTTTGTTCACTAATCTCGGTACAATGATCCTGGCAGGATGTGGCATTTTTAAAGTGACATCAGACCCTGAGGGACAGCAGCATCACTGACGTGACAAAGCACCACATCCAGTTCTACTCAAGTATGTTTGAGCCCACAGAGGCAAAAGGAAACTGTATTAATATTAACAGCAGGAAATGAATAATGATGGAGAAGGTTTGAAGTTTCATGAAGGATACAGGGACACAGTGATCAGGCGTCACCAAGACCCAATCACTTAACTCGAGCCTGACAAAGTAAAGTAGGGACATTATGTCACAGTCTAAGCTGGGTTAAAAAGCCATGTTTGAGGCTTTGTGACTGCATTGAGCCACAGTGAGAACCATTATCCACAAATGGAGAAAACTCAGAACACTGATGAACCATCTGAGCAGTGGCTGGGCTACCAACGTTATTCTAAGAGTGCATCAATGACTCTTCCAGGAGGTCACAAAGAACCCAGAACAACATCTAAATAACTGTTGGCCTCACTTGTTTAAAGTCAGAGTTCATGGTTCAACAATTGGAAAGCGACAATAAGAACAACAATAAGAAAATGGCATCCATGGAGAGCTCATGGTGAAAGTTACTGCTGACTGAATGAAACAACAAGGCTTATCTCACATTTTCCCCAAGACGTTTGGTAAAATATAATAGTGTGATGATCCGGGACTGTTTTACTGCTTCAGGACGACTGGACTGGACGACTTGCTGTTATTGATGGAACCACAGATTTAGCTCTCTGCTGGCACAATCCTGAAGGAGAACATCTTCCAATCAGGTGGGACCTCGAAGCTCAGGCACACTTGGGTTATACAGCACTGCACAAAGCAATGTCCCGAATACTGGAGTGATTGACAGAATCTAGTTATTAATGTGCTGCTATTAATAACTAGTGCATTAATAATATTCACCAGAAACTCAAAGGGACTGTTAAAGACAGGACACATCAACTCACTGATCCACCTGACTAAGGACTATAGCAGGAAACTGGGATGCTAGTTGGATACGTGTGGCAAAGAGAGGGAAGATGATCCAGACTAAAGTAGTGGAGCTGCCTGAAGGTAGAGTAGCAGACATACAGGGTACAACAATTACCTGGTTATCCAACGGGCCAATGGGAACTATGATAAAGGTGCACAAAGATCAGCCACAGCCAAATACCTATTGCAGGTACAACAGGTGTTGAGAATCCAGCTCAACAGTATGAATAAGATCCACACCACCAACACATACGCCCTACTGGCCTTACCGAGCTGGAATAATAAGCTAAATGTAGGAAGAGACAGATATCATTGATGTCAAGACATGAAAACACCTCCCAGTGCACGCGGGTCTCCACCTGAAGTCCAACACCCTGAGGCTCTATGAGCAACAGAAAGAGGGAGGGCGAGGATTAATGAGTGTCAGAGCCACAGTTCAGACCACTCATGGAAGACCAAGCCGCTGCATGGGATGTACCATCGACAGAGGAAGAGGCTCACACTAAGAAATCCTACCAGTGGCTAGAAAAGGCCGCCTTGAGGGACAGTAGAGGCACTGATCATGGCAGCACAAGAACAGGCCCTGAGCACCAAATCCACTGAAGCTTCGGTTTGCAGTTACAAACTGTGCAAAGGTGCTGCAGAGACCATCCAACACATACGAGCAGGATGTAAGATGCAAGCTAGGACAGCGTACACTAACAAGAACGACCAAGTGGCAGGACCAGTGCCACATATGGATTAGAAGTCCCCAGGTCCCGATGGCAGACACCACCAGAGCTGGCAAGGTTAAGTACTTAAGTAGAAGTATATATACTTGTGTTAAAAATACTCTGTTAAATCTGAAGTTCTGATTTAACTTCTTTACTCAATTAAAGCAAAAAAAGTACACTTGAGGACATTTGCGCAAAAAAACTTGTGCTATGTTAATGCAATAAAATTGTATTAGTGCATGGGAATGCAAACTTAATTTCAGTCTAGATTTTGATTCTAATGAACTCTATTGTACTCAGCTTGAATCAGTTATGCAGAATATAAACATAGAATAATACAAATTTTTTGATTACAAATTTTTAATTTAATTAAAACAAATTTAATTTAATTTTTTAAAATCTATTTTCTGTTGCCTACATATTAGAAGGTGAATTTCCCTCCACACCTAAACAGGAAAAAGAACTACAGCCCAGCACATGCAGCAGTATATTAATGACTAACCTGGTATTGTGGATGGATTATCTCAGTTGTTCTCCTGACTGAAGTTTGGTCCGTTTACAGCATCCTGCCATGTGATTGCATTTGTCCCTAACCATCGGGAACCCTCACGTTAACTTTTATCCAGTGGAAAAAAGTTAGCGTTCATCCTCCAGTTTGTTTACAAACTCCATTGCGGTTTATTTCACACCTGAAACATTTAGTAAACAATTAAGCAAATAAAAGTAAACTGCAATAAATTACAGGTAGTAATAAAATACACTACTAACTCTTTTAAGCTACGTCCACACCTACATGGGTATTTTTGAAAACGCAGCTGTTTCTATGTGTTTGAGCCTTTCGTCCACACTTAAACAGCGTTTCGAATCACTGAAAACTGAGATTTTTTAAAAAGCCTTTTTTGCGTACGTGTGGACGAAGAATACAGAGTTCGTCACGCAACGTCAAAGGTATGGTTTCACATCACGCTGTGCGCCACCTTATTGTTTACATGAGATGAATTGCAGAATGGCAGATCGAGACAAAATACTGTTAATCTGACTATCTTCAGGTTTTACACACTTACATACACACGCAGTTACTGTCCCTCCATTTAGAAAGGCAGAGGCGTCACGGTGTGATTATTTTACGTGTAGTTGTTTTTTTCCTGTGTAATAATATTCAACATTGCTGTCAATACATTTTTCAAAAACTGCCTCTCTGTGCAAAATGGGTTCAAAATCACAAACAACAGTGGGATAATGCTTCACCATATTTTCAAGTCTTTGGCTTGGAAGGAAGTTGGTTTGGAAAAATATTTGGCGATGCTTCATCTCCTGCTTTGCATTTGTGTGGGAGCCCCATCAAAAACCTGTCCATTATGCTAGCGGTGTCCAAGCCTTCTTTTCTTTTTTTTTCTTTTTATACCCCCGCCCCCAATGGCTCTGCGCCCCCCTTAGGGGGCGGGCCCCACACTTTGGGAACCTCTGAGCTAGCCCGACTTCAGTAACCCTACAAACGTCACTGCTGTTTAGTTTTCTGTCTTCATTTATGTTGGAAGTGATAGCAGAGCTGTACGTTTTAAATTTTTCAGAAATCTCTCAGTCAGAACATGCTATATCATGTTTAGGTGGAAGCTAGCGAGATAACTTCCTGCTAACTTCTAACTCCGTTAAATGTAATAAATCCTGTTTTCATGGATGCCTGGATGTTAAACTTAATTGTTACACCTGGTAAAGCAGCAACGCTGATCATTTTGTTAAAGATGAAAGAATTTAGACAGTTTTTAACTCTCAGTGATGCCGCAGTGTTCGTTTGACTTTGAGACCTGGAAGCGGCTAATGACGTCTGTAGTTGTTTCAGTGTTGTTTTAAAAAAACAACAACAACACCCCCCCCCCTACTTTAACCCCTAACTGTGGCACTAAAAATTGTGCCTAAATTATTTTGGCGTCTTTCGTGTTGTTGTGTACAATAACCCTGGTGACTGAGAAGCCATTAGAAATGCTTTTCATGTGTTAGGCAGAAACAGGTTCGATGTTTGAAGGCCTGCAGTGACTCCCTTTAAAATGTCTTAAACCAAAAGTAAATAGCCCGTTTTGAAGATGTAAAAGTTTGTAAAAAGTACAGATACCTGAAAACTACAGTAGCAAAGTATTTGTACTTCATTACTGCCCACCTTTGGACACCACCAGAGGTCGCTGAGAACAACAGGGCTAAGGCCTCATGGGAGTTCTAGACGACCAATAATACATAGTGATGCTTTATAAGGAGCAGAAGGCCACAGTTGTAACACGTATGCTAATCCTAACAGGAACATTAGGAGCTGTAATACTGAAACTGGAAGAGTGGCTCCAGCAGATTTCTGGCTCAGCATCGAAGGTCTCTGCCCAGATAAGGAGCCTCAATCTAGATTTGATATAAGATTTGATACTATATCTATTTTTATTATGTTCTTACCATTAAATCCCCCAAAAGCCACTTTGTTTCCCAGCAGCACTCTAACCCCCACGACTGAACCCATTAATCTAATATATGCTTTTATTATTCTGAACTTGTGAGCTATATGATGTTTACTGGTGCATTAAATATTTTTGAGTTTTATTACTTTGATTTGATTTTGATTTTTATTGATTAGCATACAGAATACAAAATAAAGATTACCAAAAAGCAAAAAAATCATGAGACAAGGCTAATCAAAGGGTATTGGCTGAAGCATATGCTTATTATGCCAACCCTTTTAACAAAAAATCTTTTGCATGCAGCTCCTGTACACAGGGCTCGAAGCAAAGAATAAAAGAAAGCAAAGCAAAAACAAACAAACAAACAAACAAAAAGACTTTCCACCTTAGATAGCTACATCAAAGCAAAACAATCAAGAGTTTCAGAATTATTATTTTTGCTCTTTTCATTCTTGATTAATATATTTTTCTAATACTCTATTTTTAAACATGTTTTTAAACAAGGAAAATGAACTACACCTTTTTAAATCATTGTCATAACTATTCCACAGGTTAACTCCTCTAACAGAAACACATCTTTGCTTTATGTTTGTCCTTATCTTGTTTGTTTTAAAGACATCTGTTCCCCTTAAGTCATACTGACTCTCTCTGACTTTAAACAGCTTCTGAATACTGCGGCAAAGCAAGTTATTTTGTGCTTTATACATTATCTGTGCCATTTTATATTCGACTAAATCATAAAATTTTAGGGTATTCAGATTAATAAACAAAATGTTAGTTGGTTCTATATAGTTTGATTGATTTATAATTCTTATAGCTCTTTTTTGTAACTTGAAAATAGGAAGAGTATTTGTTTTATATGCATTACCCCATATCTCCAGACAATAAGTCATATATGGAAGCAACAGAGAACAATAAAGTGTGTATAATGATTTTTTGTTCAGGACATGCTTTGTTTTGTAGAGAATAGCAATGGTTTTTGACATTTTTGTTGTCACATGATTTATATGAGACTTCCAGCTCAGCTTATCATCAATTAGCACTCCAAGAAATTTATTTTCGAACACTCTTTCAATTTCAATTCCATTAACCCTGATTTTAGATACATTTTTCATTTGTCTAGTGCCAAAAATAATCAATTTTGTTTTCTTTATATTTAATGATAACTTATTTACATCAAACCAGTTTTTTAATATATTTAACTCCTTTTCCGCTGTAGTCAGAAGCTGTTCTAGGTCTTTACCTGAGCAATACAGAGTGGTATCATCAGCAAACAATACACATTTTAACAGTTTGGAAACACTACATATGTCATTTATATATAATATGAATAATTTAGGGCCCAGCACAGAGCCCTGAGGAACACCACAAGTTACCTTCAACTGATTAGATTTTACATTATTGATTTCAACATATTGATATCTGTCATCCAGGTAACTTTTCATCCACTTATATGCTATCCCTCTTATGCCATATCTCTCTAGTTTATTCATTAATATAGAATGATCAATTGTATCAAACGCCTTTTTTAAGTCTATAAAAACACCAACGGTATATTCCTTATTATCTATTGCATTAGATATCCCTTCTACAAGTTCCATCACTGCCATCGAAGTGGACCTTTTCACTCTAAAGCCATATTGGTTATCACTTAGGAGATTATGCTTCTCTATATATTTATCAAGTCTATTAACAAATAACTTTTCTAAAATTTTTGAGAACTGTGGGAGTAGTGATATTGGCCTGTAATTGGTAAACTGACATCTCTCTCCGTTTTTATGGATTGGAATAACTTTTGCTATTTTCATTTGTGAGGGAAACACACCAGTTCGAAAGGACAGATTACAAATGTATGCGAAAGGTTGCACTATATATTCTATAATACTTTTAACTAACATCATGTCAATACCAAAACAGTCAGTGGACTTTTTATTTTTAAATGTCTTCACAATGTTAATTATTTCTCTATGAGTTGCAGCACCAATAAACATGGAGGACACATTCTGAGTAATATGTTTATTTAGGTCATTATTATTTCTTGACTCTGGAATTTCTTTTGCTAAATTAAAGCCAACATTTACAAAGAAATCATTAAATTCATTTACAATGTCTTTAGTTTTATTAAGCACAATATCTTTATCTTTTTTAAAATAGTCTGGATAGTTCTTATTTTTTGAGCCCTTTTTGATTATACTATTTAATATCCTCCATGTTTCTTGTGTGTTACTTCTATTTTGCTCCAATAATGTTTGGTAATATTCTTTCTTACTTGTTCTTATAATATTTACTAATCTATTTTTATATAACTTGTACTTTATTTCAGCATCTTTTGTCCTCAGTTTTATGAATCTCTTATATAGATTATTTTTCATTTTACATGCATCTTCTATCCCCTTTGTGATCCATGGCTTATTTGATCTGTGATGGTTTCTAGTGATTTTCATTAAAGGACAATGTTTTTCATATAGTGAAATTACAGTTGATAGGAATGCATCATATGCACTACTTGAATCTTCATTTGCAAAAACCTCATTCCAATTGTGTTCCTTTAAGTCCACCTGGAGGGCAGCAATGGCTCTTGTTGTTCTATGTCGTATCATATCAAATGTTTGATTCTTTTTTTTAGTTTTAATCCCAAAATAATTTTGAAAAATTGCAAAAACAGGAAGATGATCGCTAATATCAGTTATAAGAAGTCCACCTACTATTTCATGGTCAATTTTATTTGTGAATATATTATCTATCAATGTAGCTGTATCAATCTTATCTTATATTTTGCTGAAATCCTTTAAAGCTTCTGTGACAGTCTTTGTACCTCAGACTTAGCAAAAATGCAGACACACATATTCTCAGGTTACCCGAATAGTTTGCCAAGCAAAAAGTGCACCATACATTCAGGGCTCTCTGTATGCAAACCTACATAAAGCATCCAGTCGCTCTGTAGCTCAGGTGTAGGTTAGTTCAGTATGCGGCAGTGTTCATGCAGTGCTTCCGTGTTGATCCACAATAAGTTAATTTGGGCTCATTTGCTGCTCAGTGTGGTAGCTAGCATTTACGAGTGGTGCTGCCTCTAATACGTCCTGCTGGTCATTAACGCAGACCTTCTACCATAAGTGTCTCATATGAACAGTGAGCCATAAAACCCCAGGCTCTGTCACTCAGTGTCATTTAAACCAGGGCTGATTGGAACTATCTCTGGCCTTTGCGTTCTCATCCTCCTCCCCGCTTGTGTTCTTTCCTGGTTGGTTCATGAATAATGAATGAGGATATATGCAGGCTGGAGCTCAGATATTAATGGAGCTAAAAAAACAGAAGGAGAACCATCCTTTGTGCTGCCAGCCCTTCCTTCTCTGAGCTGCAGCGAGCTGCCCCTGCCCGGTTGCCCCTTCTCCTTACCTTGCCTTTTCCTTCCTTATTTTTTCTTTCCTTCTGCTGCCGGTGGGCCGAGATGAGACATCACTCAGCCTCTGTTTCTCTCTTGAACAGAGTTATTCCCGTCTTTTTTAGCTGTCACTGTGGGGGCAAAAGGTGGACAGTGACTATGAAATGAGACAGGATAACTTTCAAAATGTAAAAAAAAAAGTAGACAAAACTGTGGGAGATAAATGAAAAGTTGACTTGGCTGGAAAGTGCAAGGTGGCTATTGTCTGTTAGACCATCTCTCATTTGTTCAAGGGCACAGCACTGAGCTTCCTCCTTTGTTTGCCCTCATCCTGTCTTTATTCCAGCCTTTCCATGATCTGTTGACTCTGGCCAGAGAGGCCCCTGGCCAAACTGTGGCATGCAAGGGCTCGAGGTTCAGTGCTGTCATGTGGAGGTCAACTGAGTGAACGCTGGTCTCACTGTTATCACCCTACTTCAAAATTTTACACCTTTTCTTTAAATAGATTGATCGAAATAAAATGTGATGTATTTTCCAACAAATCTAAATTGGTTTGTAAAAAGCAAAAAAGCAAATTTAAAAAAGAACCAGCTTGCTGAAGCAGTCCATGTGGCATGAGTAGGCTGGCAGTCAGCAAAGTCTGGCCCCAGGCTGGCAGAGTCGCTGCCCATCCTTGGATGACTTGCCCAATAAGGCCAGAGGGCACAGATAATGGGCAGAGTCTTCTAACCCTTTATTTGTGCCAGAATGTCTCCACGTTCAACAATGTCAAATCCACACCTTATAAGGTCACACAGAGTCACAATTCTGTGGTCCAGAAAGCTGTGAATTGGCTGTGGATGGAGGGGTGTGGTAGGCAGGCCAGAGCGAGTGTCCTTGACCTCTGCATCGCAGTCAGAACCTGGTTTATTTTAAAAAAATGAACTTTTGGCATCTAAGAGAAACAATCAGACACTTTAAACATGAATGCAGCTCGTTTGGCAGAATCAAAACAGCTTTAAAAGCACAACTTTTTGCACTGGGTGGGATCAGACCTTTAAAAACAGCGGTCAGTGGATTCAATCACTCATCAGTATAATCGCGTTTTCTCACAGCCACTACTTTTTTGCACAGTTTTAACTTTGCACAACTTGTTAATAGGACTTGCAAGTTGGCAGCACTGTTTTTCTGTCCACATACTCCAAAGACTCATATAAAATATATTTCTACCACGCAGCAAGGGTTTGATCTCGGAAGGGAAGCAGAGTGTCAGTGAAATACCGCTAAAAAGAAGTACAGTTCAAAAAGTTTAAAATTTAACTTTCTGTGCTCGCTCGGGTGAGCGTTTCAGCTAATTACGCACAAATCCCTCACGCTCACAGCTCCAATCCACCGGCACCGCTGTCTCGGCAGAGGACAAAGAAAACAAAGGAGACTGACAAACAAACAGTGAGTGAAAAAAATATAAAAGAGAGGAAGCTTTCTTTCCATATAGCAGCTGAGCTGAGGCGACAGTGGCGTTTAATCAGTTGGTATTTGCAGCGCCGTCAGCGCGAGCAGCCTCGGCGGTGCAGCCCTCTGATCAGTGCTGGGAGAGGAGCTCCCCACCGAGCCGCCGCCGCCCCTGAACCACAGGTCAGTCCTTGGTGAGTAGGTTTCATTCGGCTGTCGCCTTCACAGTACCGTCTCCTTCTCTCATTAAGATACAGTGCGTGTCTGTGTGTACATGTGCACATGCATGTATTTATGGGCTGGTGTTTGTTTCTGTGTGGAGTGAATGCACCCCAGGACTAGCCTAAAGGGGATGTGAATTCCTGGCCTCCGCTGAGATACGGCAGCACAACTAGGATTTCTACCAGTGGGGGGGTTGTGTGGGTGTGTGTGTGCGTGCGCGAGTGTAAATGTGTGTTAGAGAGAGATGCAAGACGCATCAAGTGACTCGGTGCCTCGGGGTCAGACACACATACATGCAGAGAAGGAGCTGGTGCTGCGGCGGGGTAAACAAGAGCAGGCTGTTAGATCTCATCAGCCTCATCACACACTTTATTATGCTGATTTGGGAGCATACTGTAAGCTAATCAGGAATCCGGGAGTCACGGGGACGCTCAGCTTAAAGGTTAGGCATATATGGAGAGAGGAAAACTAAACTCCACCTTTATCTGCTTATTTACACCTTTCTTTTTCTTTTTTTTTGAAACTGCAAAACTCGACTTCCGCGGCACAAAAAAAAGTTGGAGCCGAAAGGTTGCAACCTTTCACCCGGGTTTAAAGGTGCGCTTCATGTTTCACAGGTGTGGGCTGATTGGCACCAGAGAGTTGATGTGGACCGGGGATTTCGAATTGAAGTCAGGACTCTGCCTGCCTGTCGCTATATGCTAATATTGGCCTTTAGACAAATTCACAAAACAGCCTTCCAGGCTCATGTTTGTTCACTTGCATAAATGCATATGATTCTTATTCTGCACCGATTTACACCCCAACACGACAGTGCAATGTTACAAAGTTCACACGTCTATTAATTCTGACGCATCTGAAAATATTTCCGCATTTATTAGATTTTAAAAAATTAAAAAAGTGACCTCTGGCTTTGAGGATGTGACTTTTTAATTATTTTCTTTAATGAATTTCTTTGACAAGACATCACTCATTTTAACCTTTTCCAAAAGGTGGATGTGAAAGAAAATACCATTTTAATTTGGCTCTCTCTGGGTGACAGCCCATTAAACAAGCATGGAAGAGGAACACACGCTCACACGGAAATGTGGCAGATTAGCAAGTTAGAAAACAAGCAGCAAATGAGCAGGAATGCTGGTGAGAAGTGGGAGAGCTTCTTCCTCTGGTGACACGTCAGAAACAAGAGTATTAATTAAGAGTTAAATGCAAAGATGGACTGGAACAGGCAAACAGCCCCAGGCAGGCCTGTCACCACCGTCACCCAGTGTGTGCGTTAATATAGGAACATTAAATAATAGAAAAATAGGAAGTGAGAGAGGCACGAGTATTGGATACATCGACATTAAAAAAAGTCTAACTGAACATCAGACATGTAAACAATCACACATCACTGCTGCACAGTGAGGCAGGAACAGTCTCTGCTGCTGAGGGAGAAAATTCATCAGCCCTGAAACTCAAACAGCTACATTCACACTAAATAAAATACATGCTGCATTTTTTCATTACCGTGTCACCCTCTGCCAATTATAAATCCACTGACCTTCAAAAACCTTTTCCCACTGGATCGGAGCTGCTTCACCAAAAAAGGTTCCACTTATATCTGGTTACTGTGCATCCAGGAAGTATCCAGTATTTCATCATACAGCCTTGTTCTTAAATGCTGCATACAATATCCCATAATAACAAATTTAGTAATAAATATACCACGTGCAAAAGTGGCCAGGAGGCCAGTACATGGGAGTGGACCCAAAGCAGACTTGAGGGGCAGGAAGTTGATGATTTTAACAAAGCTTTATTGAACACAGTGATATGAGATGGGAGACATGGAGAACGACGCGAGAGTCTCTGACGTGGAGACACTGAAACAGACGGAGAGGGTGGATAAATCCAGAGCTGAGTAGAGGTTGGCTGAAGGTGAGAATGAGTTCAATAGTCAAGGGATTACTTTTTTTAAGGAGGGTAGCTGAGCGAGGGTCTGGCTGAAGGTGGGGAGGAAAGGTGGGAGTGGTGAGTAGTTACGCTTCCAAGGAATGAGTTTGCAGGCTGACTCTGAGTTTTAACAGGAGCGAGCAGCATCCAGTTCATTGCACTGCAGGTGAGTTGAAGCCGAGTCTTAGCAAGAAAAATGGAGGCACAAAGAGACGAAGGTAAGTAGAAGGAAAAAACACAGAGGGCCCGAGCAGAAAAACACCAGACACCCAATAGGATAATGACAAGTATCCATAGCCTACGCCATGATACTGATGAGCGCACGCCCAACCTGTTTCCACTGATCATGTGTCAGATGTTTCTACAACTTGATTGGAGTCTACCTGTGGTAAGTTCAGTTGATTGGACATGATTTGGAAACGCATACACCTGTCTGACACCTGTCTATATCCACAGCTGACAGTGCATGTCAGAGCAC
Source organism: Oreochromis niloticus (assembly GCF_001858045.2). Taxonomy (NCBI): domain Eukaryota; kingdom Metazoa; phylum Chordata; class Actinopteri; order Cichliformes; family Cichlidae; genus Oreochromis; species Oreochromis niloticus. The sequence continues at coordinate 1,841,661 of NC_031981.2, read as the reverse complement.
AAACCAAACCATGTCCAAGGAATTGTGTGTAGACCTCTGAGACTGGATTGTGTTGAGGCACAGATCGTGGGAAGGTTACAGACAGATTCCTGGACCACTGAACATGCCAATGACCAATGAGCACAGTGGCCTCCATCATCTACTCTTTGTAGAGCTGGCCGCCTGGCCAGTCTGAGCAATAGGAGTAGAAGGGACTCTGACAGAGCTCCAGCGCTGTTCTTTGAAGAGAGTAAAAGGCAGACGACACCCTGGCTGGAATTTACCAAAGGCACTTAAAGGACTCTCAGACCCTGAAAAACCAAATTCTAGGGTCTAATAAAACAAAAATTTAACTCTTTAAGCTGAATCCAAGTGTCACATCTGGAGGACACCAGGCATCATGTGACGAATACCACCCCTACAGTGAAGCATGCTGGTAGTATCACACTGTGGGAATATTTTTTCTTCAGCAGAGTTTTTGCAGTTTAATTATAACTCAGAAAAAAAAAGACCTGCATCATTACATGTTGAATCAGAATTTTTGGGGGGGAATATTTTATATTTTAGGTAAATCTCTGATTTCCCTCCAGGTGGGCTTCATCCCTGCCTCTGATTCTGCATTTGGTTCCAGGTTAGACAATGATAACAGTTCACACCTGCACACGTTAAGACTTCAGATGCAAAGACCCTCTGACACGCTTTGCTTTAAATAAGCTTTATTATCAAGCTCTAATGTTCAGGTTCAGTAAGTTCATTGAAATGCAGTGAGAAGGTCATTAGTCACTGAATGAAATCTCATATTATAAAAAGGGTAACTTCAGTAAATTAATTGTTTTTTAACAAATTTGATTGCCTCCTGTAGAAAAACTCAACTCAAAAGAACATTTTGAGTTTTCTTTTGTTTTTTTGCAGAAACCTGTAAATCCACCACTTTGGATCAGACGTAGTGAAGCCTGTTATTGTTGCATTAATGCTCAGGTAACTGAATGGAGCCAGCTCTGAACATCTGAAAGGATGAGTGATAAAATCGTATCAGCTGAGTCATCAGCTGTGTAATTAGCCCCCTCAAAACAATGTCACACGATACTTGAATAAGAGAAGTTCATGTTCAGCTCATGGTGTGATAGGTAAGGACATTAAGTTACATTAGCTGTTGCCTTGCTCAGTTTATGATGAATGTGTGTATTTGCTATAATGCTGCAAACAGATGCAATGATTACATATAATTTGATCTGATTTAATATGTACAACAACCTTATGATGATGAGATTATTGCATAAATATTTCTTTCTTTAGAAGTTATTAACCTAACTAAGTAAGTAACATAAATGTTACTGGGAATAAAAAAGGTATGAAAGAAGAAACAGCTGTCCTGTGCGTCCGTTCATATTATCCATGTTCAAGTTTGGGCAGGATCTGAATCGGTCATGTTAAACTTGAGAGTAACAAAGTCACTAAAGCAGCAAGTGGAAACATTACAAATATTAAAAGCACGATTCAAAATGAAACACTGAACAAACTGATTACGAACAACAACCCAACAAACGTCAGGACGCTTTACTGATTCAAACCACAGAACAACAATCAGACATTAAACAACAGCCAGACCACACACTGTGCTCCAAAAAGTATACATATATAAATATGGAATAATATTCAAAACAATTAAACAAAACACTATTAACTAAATAACTAATAAATAACAAAACAATATAAATAAAAACACAAAATCAGTAGGGGGCATCAAAACACAACAGGAACACAATGACAAAAAGAAAATGCAAAAGAAGAAAACAGGACAGCAAAAACCTGAATGTAGGTAATGAAACGACAGGACAGGATAAGAAAGAAAGAGTAGAAACAACACAGAAGAAAATATAAGAAGGTCGTAGAGGAAATAAGATGAAAACTAAAATTAGGACAAAAAAAAGAAAGTGACAAAGAGGAAGAACCAAAAACAGGGAAGACGACTTGTTAGGATAACAAAAATATCTTTGATACAGAAGAAATTCATGAAATACAAAAGACATTACTTAAAGGGCCTTAACACATGTATAAATAAGGGAAAAGATTAAGACAAGCTGAGGAGGAAGAGACGGGATCAGAGAGAGATGGGAGAGAGCAATCATGATGATGGGAAACGACCAGAAAGGAAAAACTGAATTATAACGAAGAAGACAAAAGAGCAACAAAGAGAGGACAAAACAGGTGAAATCCAAAGAGGATTATGGAGACAGACAGCAAAGCAAACCCCAACAGTTAAACACTTTTAATGCAGTGGCCAGAAACTCGTGTGATGACCTGCCAGCTGACAGTGTGACCTCGCTGTGGAGCCTCTCTGCCAATCCTATAAAAGGTACTTTTTTATTTTTGTTCGTGTGCTCATGTATGCGCACAAAACACAAAAGAGAAAGCATTTTGGAAAGCTTGCGCACACACACACACACACACACACACACACACACACACACACACACACACACACACACTGCTCACCTGGAGGTGGTGGGTGGGAGTGGGAGGATGGGGTCTGTGTTTAGCTGTGGGCCCTGCAGACAGGCCGATCAAAGGCTCCTCAGTCTTTGTCTGCTAACGTTGAATAGACAATAGTAAAGAGGGCTCACTTTGATTTCAGCTCACTTTTATTGATCACAGAAGAGCAGGGATTGAAATATGAGAGACAACCCTGAACTGGATTCTTCTTTAGCTATTGATTATATCCAGAACAGACGGCATTTCACGGTGATCCAAGTTTTTATTTTATCCTCTTTTTCTTTCTTTTTTTTGAACTATGAAAACGTGTGTCTGGCTCCTTGCCTGTCTTTCAGGTGCAGCTTGTGATACATTATTTTACCAGACAATGCCTTGTCTTAAGTCTTATTTTCTAACTACTTCTTAAAGTTGACATTCAAAACTTAACTAGGATGTGCTGACAGAGCCTCAGACTCCCTGCGTCCTCTCCCATCCATCCTAACTGCCTTCTTAGCAACCTTTAACCTGCAGTTTTAGGCAGAAGCTTTGTTTCCATAACTTCAGAGGCGGTACAGTCGGTGTACACAGGAGGCAGGGAACCAAGCACAGGGGGTGGAAGAGCTGGCTGCAGCACAGAAAGGACCGTGGGAACATGGAAACACAGCATGGCCAGGTACATCAGCCCCTCCCTTTTACCTTTTAACAGCACACAGTCATGTGGAGCTCTTGTACCTTGCTTATAGGACCTAAACACATCTTAGCTTTGTCAAAAACACTCCTGAGAAGCAGACGGTATGCCCTAAATTTAAGACAACCAATCATTTTACTGTCCCAGCCGTTACTGTTATGAGGCGAGGTACAGAGCTGTCTGTAAGCTCAAGTCCTGTTCAGTTTTACTTTGTTAGTAATAAACAGTAATGAGAGGGGAAGTGCAGTATAATAAAATGTTGCATGACTTATAGGTCTGAACAGTTATAATGTGACAGATGAGTTTACACAGAGCACCTCAAATTTTATGTTCTGTTGAGAAACAGATTTAAGCAACCACCTGTTTTTAAGTAAAGTTCTTAAAGGTCTTATGATAAGATAAGATATTAGTCCTTTATTATTAAGCAGCAAAAGTTTGCTTTTTCAAACGGACTCTTTAACTTTGCACTTTTGCTGTAACAAAACAAATTTCCCACCTGTGGGACTAATAAAGGCCATCTTATCTTATCTTATCTTATCTTATCTTTCAGGGCTGTTTAAGTTGAGCTGACAGATTATTTGGGGACAGCTAATTTTTTGGCTAGAGTAGTTATTTTATCGGGGCTGAGCACATGTGCATGTAGCCACTATTTGGAAGAATGGCATACAATTAAATATTGGAGACAGGAAAACATAAAGCCAGTGAGCTGATCACTGCAGGCCCCGACATGATTCAGACCTACTGGCTAAAGAAGTGAACTGTGACAGTCCCAAGAGGCCAAAGGCCTGTACCAACACTGGACCAAGTGCGACGGTTGAGTTAGCTTCACACAAGCTTTCTTTATTTTTGCACCAAAACATATGAGATAGACGTGAGATTTGTGTTTAAGGAATCTAGCGTGGAGGTCTAAGGCAAGCACAAGGCGAGGCTGGTGACCAGCTCCTCCACATGACATCAAATTGTATTCAAGAAGTGAACTAGACACCGATTCACTGATCCACACCACCAGGACAGCAATGACACTGGACTGTCATTTGGACTGCAGAAGTGTAGTCAGATGGCAAATAAGAGAAGAAACTTAGGCATAACTCAGATCATCACACTGCCAGAGACCAACATTGGAGTCACTGAGGACAGCTACAAGTACCTGGGAATCCCACAGGCAAAAGCAGCAACCACCAAATACCTACAGAGAGTTAGGCAAGTCCAGAGGAGTCACCAAGGGTCTATCAGACCAGACCAGACCCCAGGTGCAGGCTGTGTAAAGATGCCCCTGAGACAATCCAGCACATAACAGCAGGGTGCAAGATGCTAGCAGGCAGGGCATACATGGAATGCCATAACCAAGTAACTGGCATAGTGTACAGAAACATCTGTGCTGAGTATAACCTGGAAGTCCTGAGGTCAAAGTGGGAGACGCCCCCAAGGGTGGTGGAGAGTGACCAAGCTAAGATCCCGTGGGACTCCCAGATTCCAGAAAATGGTGGTGGCTAACCAACTGGACATAGTGGTGGTAGACAAACAGGAGAAGACGGCCGTAGTGATCGATGTAGCGGTTCCGAATGACAGCAACATCAGGAAGAAGGAACACGAGAAGCTGGAGAAATACCAAGGGCTCAGAGAAGAGCTCGAGAGGATGTGGAGGGTGAAGGTAACGGTGGTCCCCGTGGTAATCGGAGCACTAGGTGCGGTGACTCCCAAGCTAGGCGAGTGGCTCCAGCAGATCCCGGGAACAACATCGGAGATCTCTGTCCAGAAGAGCGCAGTCCTGGGAACAGCTAAGATACTGCGCAGGACCCTCAAGCTCCCAGGCCTCTGGTAGAGGACCCGAGCTGGAAGAATGAAGACCGTCTGCAGGGGCGAGAGGGGATTAAAAATAAGGATATCTACTTTAAAAAAATATTTGACATATTCTTGATTTCTCTCATGTTTACATTTGCTATGAGTGTTTAGTGTCTTAGGTCTCATTCTTAGTTCACAGTTGGTTTTGTTTTATTGATCCCTCATTGTTTCTTCCTCCTCCATCAAATTCTCTGCATTTAGTTCATTCGTGTGTTTGTACTATTCCTGTTTAGTTTTTGCACTTCCTGCTTAATTTGTTTGTTTGTTTGTTGTTTGCTTTTAGCTTTGCTTCATCATCTTCACGTCTCCCCTTGTCATTTGTCAGAGTAGCAGTTCATCATCACCATGTGTTGCCCAGCTCCAGTGTGCCCTAGTGTGTGTCTGTCCCCCATGTACATATCAGGCTACATTAGCAGTTCTGTATTTCCTGATTAGGTTCCCTCCTCCACACAAACATACAGAGTGTGATTTCTACTTCCTATTTGACATCAATAAGTAACCATAAAGGAAGTAAGTCTTTAAAAATCAATAGCTTACGTGCGTGTGTGTTAGTGCGCACACACGTGAGTTTGTGTGCATTTTCTACATCTTACACACCCCTTACCACCTATAAATTGTCCCTCTAGTTTCTTTTGACCATGTTGCGACTTTCATCCATAAATAAAGCCGCGGCCGGCTGAGTTGGTTGTGTCCCTGTGACGCGCCTCCAATAATCCATAATGAGTCGTACTTGTAGTTTGCGTATTTATTTTAAGAACAAAACAAAAACAAACGTTTGCGCTTTCAATCAATTTATAACTTGCGCATGGAATAACTGGTGTACCAAAAAATGACGGTCAACAGAAAAGTTTGCCCACAAACCACTCACCCAACACCTGCTGCGAACACCAACATCAGGTAAATAGCCAGTGACCACACCCACATGTCATCAGCTGAGAGGCAGGTAAAACTATACACCTGTGCCACCATAACAAATAAGCAAAATATAAACATTGAGTTTGGCTCTTACAGACCATGTTTAAAATTTTTGAGTCTAAGTTAAGTTAAGCTTCTGAGTTTTGCTCGGTGGTATTTTATAAACCTCCTGTAGAGCAGCTGGATGGGTGATAGAGATGCAATGGATGCCTTTTAGGACCCCCTGTTGAGTTTAGTGGGTCACTTGGCTTATTATTTTGGCTCAGCTAACTCCAGGCTGCCTGGGCCTCCTCTGTGCTGGCTTGATGGATGCATATTTACAGACGTGCACAATGTGTTCTAAATATGAATGAAACCTGTTTAAAGTTACTGAAGTTATCTTTAAAATGAGGAACAGGTCTGTGCTGCTGTTGCTGCCTGTGAGACCATCTTGTGATTTTTCTCTCCTTAAAATCGCCAAACATGCACAAAAAATATTGATAATCCAGACTTTAAAAAACTGTTTGGGCTGAGTTCAGGTGGATCCAAATCAATGTCCCCCAAACAGCAACATATTTCTGTAATCAGGGCTCACCTGCAAACAATGTAAGATTATTATATTTTTTTTTTATCACAGCTTTCTATAATAAACATGATGCATACAAAACTGAATATAAAATAGTCAAAGGAGTTTGCAAAGAAAAGCGTCTGGACTTCTTTAAGTTGCTTGAAGACGTTTCACCTCTCATCCGAGAAGCTTCTTCAGTTCTAAGGTCAAATGGCTGAGAGTCCCAGATTTAAACCCAGTGGGAGTATCCCCCCAAGGAGGGACAAAGGACCCCCTGGTGATCCTCTAATCACATGAGCCAAGGTGTGAAAGTGGGTGTGGGACCTAATCAGCCAGGGTTTCGGGTGAGCTCATTGTGAAACCTGGCCCCACCTTGTCACCTTGTCTACGATGACCTGGATGACTGAGAACCTTCACAGACATACTGAATATAAAATACTGTGAAAACGTGATGTGTTTTATGTTTTAGTTAATGTGAGTAATCCTTCCTGTTTTTCTGAATCTTATAATAAACACGGTTATAATCTGCACGTTCACAGGAACCAAAGCCTTTTAAAGCAGGTCTGACAGCAGTACTTCCTCTATCATCTCTGCAGTAATATTTAATTATAGAAATTCTGAAAAAACAAGTCGTCAGATGAATGTGAAAATGTAAAGGTTTGAATTTTTTTTAAGTGTTTTACTAATTAATGTTTAATAATCTAAAGGTAGATTAAATACATTTCCTGCAGGTGTTATCATTGTGTGCGTTTTCTTGCAGGACTCTTTGATGACTCGTTGGTTTCTCTAAGGCCTTTTGGTCTTTTAGGCCCACTCATATGTTTCTACATGAGTCACTAGTTGAAGTGTAGTAAGAACTTTTCACCACAAGATGGACTTAAGGATGCATGGATTTGGGATGTATGGCAAACAGCTAGGAAACAAACCTGCATTCTTGAATACTTTTCCAGTCACTACACCTGAAATGCAGAGCCACTTTCTATCAATCCATATATTTTGAAGCAAAAGTCTCTTTGAGGCTGGAATCACAGGTGAAAAAGAAATGACCAAATAACTTGCATATTAATTCCATATATTTACTTTTGTGTGTTTTCACTGTGTTCAGGGCTCCATGGGAGAAATCTCTGGAGTTTATTACACAGAGAACACCAGTGCCCATCCCCAGTGCTCCCTGGCTAGTTTTGTACACCCTTCTATCCCACCCACCCAGTTTGATGGGTGGAATAGAGGGAAGGGGTAGCTCAGTAGGTAGAGTGGTCGCCCCATGATCGGAAGGTCGGGGATTAGAATCCACTGAACAGCTAGCCTGAGGTACCCTTGAGCAAGGTACCGTCCCTACACACTGCTCCCCGGGTGCCTGGTTAGTGGCTGCCCACTGCTTCACTGAGTGAATGGGTCAAATGCAGAGAAAAACAAGTAATTTCCCCACGGGGATCAATAAAGTATACATTACTATTATTATCATTATTATTAACCTATGAGGGAGTGGTGGGAGGTAGAAATGGGATGCAAGGAGGAAAGAGACCATAAACACTCTGCTAAGCTAATAAACTCAAACACAGCAAACAGTGGCAGAAAAGAAGAAAGTGGCCTCTGGAACAAGTGACAGAATATTTTACCTGTGAGAAAAAAAGAGAATGTGTAATTTGTAAATGGCGACCAGGCCGTGCTTTGGGAGTTTTTTAAAGCTAAAGTTCGGTGCAAAATATCATGAAATGACACAAAACCTTTGTTAAATGCTACTACTTACTGGCATTTGTTTCAAAGCCAAATATGGCAAAATAGTGGTTTTGTTTTTTCACCCTCCATAGAAAGAGGAAATAAAGCATCTTTGTGGTGTGTGAATAACTTTCAGTGGTTTCCACACATTTGTGCATCAACTGCTGAACATGACAGACCTCTGCAGCCTCAGGACCCTGCTGCTCTGGGCTGGGATCATTGCTTTGGCCAGCTGTAAGTAAATTTTTATTATTTCAAAATCAGACCTGATGCAGACTGTTGTAGAGGAAGAAAAGAGATGCTTTTCATAATGTTTTAACAGTTAAATGTTTAGTAGTTGCCTTGTTCTTCATTCGTCAACATCTGCCATCCTTCCCATTTGCATAGTTTAACTAAAAAAACATTTTACAGTGTAATATGGCTAAACACACACACACAATTATATATAACTCTAATCATCTGCAAGCCTTGGAGAAAACATGAATATCTAAATATTTTATATTTCCAGATTGCACTGGGGTAGAAGAAGAATTATAGAAGCAGCAATTCATCAGAGAACTGTAGATTTTAACAGTTTATCAAATAGTCTGAAACTTGAGAAAGCTTACCTCAGTGAGGGTGGTTTGTGAATGCTGGAGAAAAAGTAACATGTTATCTGCATAAATGGGAAATGGCCTGTATTTGTAAAGCACTTCACATTACATTCAGTCATTCACACACTGGTGATGGTAAGCTACATTGTAGCCACAGCCACCCTGGGGCGCACTGACAGAGGCGAGGCTGCCGGACACTGGCGCCACCGGGCCCTCTGACCATCACCAGTAGGCAACAGGTGAAGCGTCTTGCCCAAGGACACAACGACCGAGACTGTCAGAGCCGGGGCTCGAACCGGCAACCTTTTGATTACAAGACGAACTCCCAACTCTTGAGCCACGATCGTCCCATGAAGACTGATTTCATGTTCCACATTGTTCCATTTTGATCTGGAGAAATTTTCTCAGGGTGGCATGAGGGTGGCAAAGAAATCGAATGGGGTGGCAAAATCAAAGCGTTTTTTTCCAAACACATATAAGATAAGATAAGATAACCTTTATTAGTCCCACACGTGGGAAATTTGTTTTGTCACAGCACGAAGTGGACAGTGCCAAAGTTATGAAGCAAAAATTAGAATAAAATAAAATAAGAATAAATACAGTACACAACTGTACAGAATAGAATAAAATAAAATACTATATACAGTAGAATAAAATAGAATAAAATATACAATAAGATAAAAATAGAATACAAATGCTATACACAACTGAGTAAAAATACAACGATGCCAGAAAAGATTATTGCACATTAGGCTTATTGCACATGTGTGGATGTGTGTGTTTGATCAGCTGCAAAAGTCTTTATTGTGGAGTCTGACAGCAGTGGGGAGGAAAGACCTGCGAAATCTCTCCGTCCCACACCGTGGGTGCCGCAGTCTCCCACTGAAGGAGCTGCTCAGTGCTGTCACAGTCTCATGCATGGGGTGGGAGATGTTGTCCAACAGGGATGCAGGTGGTTACAAATGGTTAACATGATTCAAATGCAGTAAGTATACACGTTTTTCATATAAATATAGTCTATAACTTAATTATTTTCTGTAGCCCACATAGTTAAACACTTTACTTACATAAAACAGTTTTGATCTTATGTACTGTATAGCCTGTATAATAAATAAATATGTAGCCCAATAAGTATAAAATCCAGAAAGCTACACAACATGGGGCGGTTCATTTACAAACACAAGTCTAATTTTAGTTTCACACTTTTTGTTAGAAAATAATCAAATTGTTACAGCTTAAATTACACAAAATATTCAGAAATCTGCACTGTCATGATCAAAAATTTAAACCTAATTTTTGTGACTTGTTGGATTAACCCACAGAGGTCTGAAATATAATTGGCCGTTTTTGACTCCTTTTGATTTTACGTTTGTATTTCACCTTCAAATTGTTTCATTTTATTTTTTTCCGCCTTGCTTGGTATCATTCTTTTCAGCTCAACCTCACGTGTCTGAATTCAGCTGATTTTTCATTGACATACTGTATTAATATTACTGATCTGAACTCACACAAAAAACTTACAATCCTAGTATTTTTTTTTTACTGTAAAAAAAACAGACATGTTGAGTAAATTTTTTTAATAACATGAAATGCAAATGTAATTGTACATTTTGAAAACTTATGCGCACATTTTGTAAACATATACAACTATTTATCTAAAAATGCAGCCAATACACCTGCTGTTTTTTTTAATTTTGTACAACCATTTAAAAATATTATTAAAACTAAAATGAGAGAACAATCAGGTCTCGCAATTAGATGCCCCACAAATTATGTGTGCCAGTAAAAAAAAAAAAGTTTGTTCACCACAACACAGAGGAGAACAGCACAGGGATAAACCTGCAGGCCTGACAACAGGAGGTGTATCACTCTGCTAGTTTTCTACCTGGTGACACTGTTTACACTGCAATGTGCCTCTGTGACATTCATTAGTGCCCTCACTGACACAAAAAACAAAAATCAACAACTACATGACAGACTAACTGTACACTCCACGCTAAACGTCACAAATCTCCCACATCTAAAAACTCGCTCGCTCGCTCTGTCTCGCTGCCGTTACCGTCACTCCCAAAACTTTCCCCTCTTCCTAAACCACCAAATCCCACGTGTTGACTTTTTTTTTTTAATTGGTCGACATGGTACAATATTTAGTAAAAAGCGTGGCTTATATATATTTTTTAATCATAACTCTGGATTTACTGGCCTGTAATTAAAATTTAAAAACTTTGAACTCCGAACTTTCAATATGGGCTGAAATAGAGACTCAGCGTGGCTGCAGCTTGTTGCTGTGTCAGCTTAAATCAGTCATGTGATTTGGAGGTGCAGCGTGTCCGTGGACCCCAGAGGATTAATAACACTCACCTTCATTCCATTTCCAGAGTGCAACAACCAACCACCTGTATGAAATCTGAAATTCCCATGGTGTTGTTCAAAATGTGGTCTGGCACAATCCCCCCCTGCGCCCTTAATCACTATAGCCTGTCTAATTGCCTTCCATGGATGGTCAGGAGCTTCCTTGTCTTGATGTCAGTGGCTTGTATCTCCTACTTTGGACAACTTAATATCCCAGCAGGGTATCTGATAACCAGCAGCAGGTACGTGTTGACTCCTCAGGACTTGCCTTACCCTCTGCAGGTGATTGGTGGTTGCGACTTTCCTAGCGGCCTCTTCGTGATTCCTATTTGCCTGTGGGGTTCCCAGGTACTAGTAGCAGTCCGCAATGCCTACAATGTTGCCTTCTGGTAGCGCAGTCCCCTCAGTTCTGGCTACCTTCCCTCTCTTAATATCTCTATCGCCCCCTGGTGTCTGGCTACAGTAAAGATCATAAACCCCACCTCTTCCTATGTAGGGGCTAGGACTGGGATCAAACTAGTTCTCATCACAGTGATTTGTGTTCACTGGGTCTCCTTTCTTATAAGTTTGATTCTAATTACTACCATAACGCTGTTAAATTGGGGCGTTTCTCCGTGACCGGCAGCTGCAGTCATGGAGACACTTGCGTATGTCTGTTCGGGAATGGCAGAGCGAGTACGCTGACAGGAGCTCCAGCATTTACTTTCCAAATCCACGACTATTTCAAACAGACAGCGTGAGCTGTTTCAGAGTAAAGTGAATGAACTAACAGAAGGACCTGAGGCCCCGCTATACTATTTAGGTAAGGTAAATATTTTGTAAGGTAACCAGAAATTAACGTTCTTAGCTAGCTAGCTAAGACGAGCAGTTGGATGTCAGGAAAAGCCATGTTCGCTAGCTACTCTATGCACATTGATGAATTTACCCAGACTAAAGAAATCACCCTGAGCTTGAATGTAGATTAAAGTCAGTGCTGTAGTTCAGACATTAGCTCTCCTGCTCTGACTGAACTAAACTGAAGAATATTCACACCTTCAACTGAAGATGAGGAACTGAAACGACTTGTAGGAGAAACAGAAAAGTCACCGGGCTGCTCAGTCACTTACTGATGTTACAGTTACTTTTATTTTGAATTTTAAACCGTAAGAGCGACAGGCTGGACTCTCCTTCAGGTCCTGTGCACAACTGATTATGAAATATATGCAAACAGTAGTATGTTTTAATCTTCACATCTGACAGTGGACAGTAACACCAATTTTTTTTAAAAAAAAAAGTTGCATTTCAATATCTCCCCATGACAGATTTAAGCTGATTCACTGAGGATTAAAAATAACTCTCACAGTACTCTTGCTTATGCAGTCACTTTGTTTCTAGCTGATATCTCAGTTTGTTACTAACACAGTTGTCTACAAAATAAAAGAAACAGGGTTAAATTTGCAAAGACTAATATTTATGTACTGGAACCAAGTCAAAATTTATGTTTAATCTTTCTCTGATGTTTATGTATATGCGTTTAATTATTTATTTTTTATTCAATTTAAAAAGCACCAACGACTCAAAGGTAAATATTATACTGGATATTCTGTTAATATATAAGGCTTTGTGTTTTTAAAAAAAAAATAAACAGCTCATTTGTCAGCAGAACTGTAGAACTAAAAAAATGTAAGAGCAAAACTTAAGATCCTGAAGTGTTTAAGGAAAGAAAAAGTTCAGCTTTATTAGAGATTTAAGGGGAAAAGGTCACGCTTCATGGTTTGAGATGATTCTTTTCTCTTTGTGATTACAGGAGCTACCCTCAGATTCAGACGTTAGCACCACTCAGTGACAACAGATAAATCTATCTACTCCTATATGCTCAGTATTTGTAATAACTTCAAAATTGACTGATGAAAAAAGTGAATTGGCTAAAGGACCATATGATGTTCTGTCAGTGAAAGCTGCAGCTGCAGATAAAGTTAAAGACAAAAAGTCAAAGAGATTAGGGATTCATATAACACTACACAAACAGCTTTAGTCAAGGTTACAAATGATCTTCTTATGGCCTCTGACAGTGGACTCATCTCTGCACTTGTCCTCCTAGAAAACAGGGCAGCGTTCGGTACTGTTGACCATAATATTTTATTGGAGCAATAAGAGCATACTATAGGTATCAAAGGTATTAAAGGTACTGCACTGCAGGGTTTTGAAGAATATCTATCTAATAGACTCCAGTTTGTTCATGTAAATGGAGAATCCTCTTCACACACTGAGGTTAATTATGGAGTTCCACAAGGTTCAGTGCTAGGACCAATTCTGTTTACATTATACATGCATACTTGGCCCTATAAAATCTTAGAACTAGGGTGTCTGCTATTCATCAGTGATTGGAGAAGATAAGAACAAGCTGAAGTTTCTCTTCAGCACTGTAGCCAGGCTGACATGGAGTCAGAGCTCTGTTGATCCAAGCATTTCTTTGAACATAACTAGTAATTACTTTTTCTTTTTGTATTTTATAGCATATAACTTCTTTGAAAATATACAACACTATAAATTCTGTAATTAATCCGGAAGGCTATATTTTTTTGCACTCTTCTGCGGTTATGTGCAATAAGTTTCTTAATTATTTTGTGGACAAGGTTGCTAGTTTGAGACCTCCGACTCTACCTATTGCTGACCCAGCCATGCATGGTTCTTGCTCAAGTCTGTTCTCTGCTTTTCTACCAATTGTTTTATCTGACTTAGGGAAACTTGTGTTGAAAGCTAAACCGTGTGGCTCTCCTAATGACGTTGTTCCTCCCCGTTTTCTTAAAAAGGTATTTCCTATCATTGGACCACACATTCTGAACATTATTAATACTAGTCTTTTGTCTGGTCAAGTACATAGGGAATTGAAGCATGCAGTCATACATCCTTTACTTAAGAAACCGGGCTTAGACAGTTCAGTCATATCAAATTTTAGACCCATCTCTAAGCTTCCCTTTCTTAGTAAGATTCTGGAAAGGATTGTTTATACTCAGTTGGACTACTTGAATGAGTCTAAATTGTCAGAAATCTTTCAGTCCAGCTTTAAGCCATTCCACAGTACGGAGACAGCCCTCGTAAAAGTTATGAATGACATCCTGATAGCCACAGACCGTAGTAAATATGCAGTGCTGGTCTTGTTGGACATGACCGCTGCATTTGACACAGTGGATCACGATTTGTTGATCTCCCGCTTACAGCACTGTGTGGGAATTTCTGGTTTGGCTCTTTTGTGGTTAAAGTCCTGTCTCTTAAATAGGACCTTTTGTGTTAAGTTGGGGTCGGCTTCATCCTCTGTGGCCCCTCTGCTTTGGGGTGTGCCACAGGGATCTATTCTTGGGCCGTTGTTTTCACTGTACCTTTTGCCTCTTGGCGCGATTTTCCGGAAACAAAGTGCCATTCCATCTATACGCAGATGACTGCCAGCTCTACTTACCCTTTAGTCTTTCTGATAGTCTCCCAACTCGACCTCTGCTTGACTGCCTTACTGATGTCAAAGCATGGATGGCAAAAAACTTTTTAAATTTTAATGATCAGAAGACAGAAGCAATTTTATTTGGCCCAAATCTCGATCTTGCAGCTTTAACTTCCCAACTAAAGAGTTCGATCACAAATCTCGGAGTTAAAATTGATTCTGCACTTACCTTTGATGACCATGTAAACCGGGGCGGTAAAATCAGCATTTTATCACCTCAGACGTTTATCAAAGGTTAAGCCCTTTCTTTCCAAGCGTGACTTGGAAAGTGTTATTCATGCCTTTATTATCTCACGTTTAGATTATTGTAATTCTCTTTTAATAGGGGTTGGGCAGGGCACTTTGTCACGCTTGCAATTAGTGCAAAATGCTGCGGCACGATTTTTAACTGGCAGAAGAAAATTTGATCACATCACTCTATTGGCCTCTCTACACTGGCTTCCAATTGAATTTAGGATCCGTTTTAAAGTCCTTTTATTGGTTTTTAAATCTCTAAATGGTCTGGCACCTGTTTATTTGGCTGACTTGTTGAAGCCCCACGTCCCCACTTGTTCCCTTCGGTCAGCTGAGCAGTTGCTGCTTTCTGTCCCAAAGTCACGGCTGTTAAGGTTGGCTGTGTGGCAGGCAGGCAAGGAGGAGTGGTGGACCCAAAATGCAGGACTCAGACTCAAGGGATGAACTCAAAATACTCAGCTTTATTTGCTGGCACGGGAAAACGAGCATGCAAAGCAAAGCAAAGCAAACTAAACTAAACTAAACTAAACTAAACTAAACTAAACTAAACTAAACTAAACTAAACTAAACTAAACTAAACTAAACTAAACTAAACTAAACTAAACTAGGAAACAACATAAACTCACGGGAAACACAGGAAGATCCACACAGCATGAGGGACGACGTGACACTGGCTCAAAGAAACACAGGGTTTAAGTACACTGGGAAGTAACGAGGGGAATGAGACACAGAAGGAGGGCACAGCTGGGAGAAATCAGGACTAACGAGACAAGGAAGCAAAGCCAGACACATTAACATAAGACCCAGACCTTCAAAGTAAAACAGGAAACATAACACAGACTGAACTTAAAGACACAGACTCACAGGCAGGCACTGCAACAGAGGGAACAGAGACGTGGGACCAGGGCAGACACAGACACTGACTGGACACGGGGATATAGCAGACAGCAACTAAGGATTACACAGACACATAAACCGTAAGACAGAACTCCAACTAAGAAACCAAAGACTAGAAATGATAAATAACATAACAAACTCAAAGCCCTGGGTCAACGACCCAGGCATCCTAACAACGGCGGAAACTTAGAGGAGACCGAGCGTTCTCTGTTGCAGCGCCGATGCTTTGGAATAACCTTCCTCTCCATATTAGACAGGCTACATCAGTGCCAGTTTTTAAGTCTTTACTAAAAACCTATTTTTATTACTTGGCTTTTAACTCTGTGGATAACTGATTTTTTATTTTTATTTTTATTTTTTATTCTTTTATTTTATTTTTTTATTACAATGTGCATATTAGTATTGTACAGCACTTTGGTCTACCAGGTGTGTTTTTAAAGTGCTATATAAATAAATGATGATGATGATGCTGCAGTAGACATTAATAAACTCCAAAAAAACAGGACTCAATATATGAATATTATCTGTGCAACAACTGACTTTAGTCAGGTGACAAAAATTGCAGTTTTGGAATCTGTGAGATGTCAGCTTTTAGAAAATGTATTGCGTCCAGTTACATGCTGTCGACTGAACAGGAGATTTCATTGTCGCTGTTTTACGGATAAAATTAAAGAAAAAAAGTCAAAGAAATTAACAATTTATGTAACTGGTGTCACTATATATAAGCATAAATAGAAGTCAGTTTAGTGTTTAAGAAAGCTGCTGATCTCAGACCTCTGTTTCAAAGACTGGAATTTTAAAGGTCATAAAATCCCTTAAAATTCAGTTTTTAAAACAGAAGCTGCATGACGAGGGCGTGACATTTTCTAGACCAGTGTTTCTCAAACTGTGGTACACGTACCAGTAGTGGTACTTGGACTCTATCTGCTCGTATGCGAGAAATCGGCAATTTTAAAAAAACATTAAATAATATAGCATTGTGGATGTCACAATGTCACAATGGGTCTGGCAGCAGCAGTGAAACAGTTCAGGTGAGTAGTGCCTTAGCAGCTCCGGTGGGCAACAGTGCAGTATGGCACACGATCCATGATGTGCTGGCCGTGGCCGTGCTGGACATGGACATGGTGGCCGTGCTGGACGGGGTGACCGTGCTGGTCCCTCCGGCTCGCTGACCTCCTGCTTGGGCAGCGTGGGCCTCTCCAGCTGCGCCACAACTGCAGACGGTTGAGCCGGTGGTGACAATGGAGTGGCAGCTGCAGGCGGTGGAGGTGATGATGGTGTGGCAGCTACGTCCGGTAGATTGGGCAGTGATGCAGCAGCAATAGGCAGGTGAAATGACGGTGGTGTGGTTACTGCAGACCCGCTTAGCTACAGGCTGGGCTACAGCAGGCTGTGCTACGGCTACAGGTTGGACCGTTTCCAGGGGCCCAGAGGTGGCGACAGTCACAAGCTCAGCCTCTGGGGAAGCCCTAGGGAGAATCCCAGCCTCCTGACTGCCTGTTGCGGCTGAGTATTGGTCTAACACCAGGTCCTTAAACAAATCAGCAGCCACAAAAACAGGTTCTAAAACTAAGACTCCACACTCAGATGGGGAGCAAGGAAAACGGTCTTCAATACTCCCTACACCAATAAGTGACCCAGAATTAGCTGTTCCCGCAATTGGGCCCGTTGCGGGCCCAGTTTTATTATTAACTGACTGGGCACTGTCCCTAGGTTTAGACGAAGCTGTCTCTATTTTCATAACAAAAACATTTTTGCCAACAACAGAGTCTGTTTCACTCACTGTGGCATCTTGCGCAGCTGGCCGAGAGTAAGCTGGTTCCTCAAAAGCCACAGGAGTGAGTGATGAAAAATTGTCCTTTCTACTCACCACAGCCAGCTGTTGAGAAGTCTGGGATTCCGCCGATGTCGCGAGCGTCTCTTCCTTAATGACGCCGGGGCCGACGTGCCAGGCGGTGAATCCACCAGCGGGCCGGGCCAGTGGGTAGCCTGAGTAGGAGAGTGAAGCTGGAGGGTGGAAAACAGGAAATCCATGACGAGTGGGTTGAGAGAGTCCACTAGCCAGGGAAATTTAAAAAGCGTTTCCTGTGGCCGCCTCTCCACGGTGCGATGCAACCCTTCCCCGGGTTTCTCCCACCACAAATCACATAGTTTGTAAACTTTGTCCATTACCTCCCTCCTCAGTAGTGCTGGGTATCGTCACTGATTTCTACAGGGAGTGCAGAATTATTAGGCAAGTTGTATTTTTGAGGAATAATTTTATTATTGAACAACAACCATGTTCTCAATGAACCCAAAAAACTCATTAATATCAAAGCTGAATGTTTTTGGAAGTAGTTTTTAGTTTGTTTTTAGTTTTAGCTATTTTAGGGGGATATCTGTGTGTGCAGGTGACTATTACTGTGCATAATTATTAGGCAACTTAACAAAAAACAAATATATACCCATTTCAATTTTTTATTTTTACCAGTGAAACCAATATAACATCTCCACATTCACAAATATACATTTCTGACATTCAAAAACAAAACAAAAACAAATCAGCGACCAATATAGCCACCTTTCTTTGCAAGGACACTCAAAAGCCTGCCATCCATGGATTCTGTCAGTGTTTTGATCTGTTCACCATCAACATTGCGTGCAGCAGCAACCACAGCCTCCCAGACACTGTTCAGAGAGGTGTACTGTTTTCCCTCCTTGTAAATCTCACATTTGATGATGGACCACAGGTTCTCAATGGGGTTCAGATCAGGTGAACAAGGAGGCCATGTCATTAGTTTTTCTTCTTTTATACCCTTTCTTGCCAGTCACGCTGTGGAGTACTTGGACGCGTGTGATGGAGCATTGTCCTGCATGAAAATCATGTTTTTCTTGAAGGATGCAGACTTCTTCCTGTACCACTGCTTGAAGAAGGTGTCTTCCAGAAACTGGCAGTAGGACTGGGAGTTGAGCTTGACTCCATCCTCAACCCGAAAAGGCCCCACAAGCTCATCTTTGATGATACCAGCCCAAACCAGTACTCCACCTCCACCTTGCTGGCGTCTGAGGCGGACTGGAGCTCTCTGCCCTTTACCAATCCAGCCACGGGCCCATCCATCTGGCCCATCAAGACTCACTCTCATTTCATCAGTCCATAAAACCTTAGAAAAATCAGTCTTGAGATATTTCTTGGCCCAGTCTTGACGTTTCAGCTTGTGTGTCTTGTTCAGTGGTGGTCTTCTTTCAGCCTTTCTTACCTTGGCCATGTCTCTGAGTATTGCACACCTTGTGCTTTTGGGCACTCCAGTGATGTTGCAGCTCTGAAATATGGCCAAACTGGTGGCAAGTGGCATCTTGGCAGCTGCACGCTTGACTTTTCTCAGTTCATGGGCAGTTATTTTGCGCCTTGGTTTTTCCACACGCTTCTTGCGACCCTGTTGACTATTTTGAATGAAACGCTTGATTGTTCGATGATCACGCTTCAGAAGCTTTGCAATTTTAAGACTGCTGCATCCCTCTGCAAGATATCTCACTATTTTTGACTTTTCTGAGCCTGTCAAGTCCTTCTTTTGACCCATTTTGCCAAAGGAAAGGAAGTTGCCTAATAATTATGCACACCTGATATAGGGTGTTGATGTCATTAGACCACACCCCTTCTCATTACAGAGATGCACATCACCTAATATGCTTAATTGGTAGTAGGCTTTCGAGCCTATACAGCTTGGAGTAAGACAACATGCATGAAGAGGATGATGTGGACAAAATACTCATTTGCCTAATAATTCTGCACTCCCTGTAGAATCGATTCGATTCTGATTCATAAGGTCCGAAATCGATTCGATCCACGATTCGATTCGATTCGATACGAATTGGGGAAATTTTGTCTCAGACAGTCAGAAATATTATAATTCTGATCACGTATCAGTACATTTCCATATTTTTATATCTCATATAAAAAGATGGCTTACACTTGGAAGACTTGAACTGCTGTTTTGTGAGCGCTTGTTCTGCGCTCACAGACGGGACTGACAGCGCGGAGCAACGCGCCTAATGATGTTTAAAAGATTCCAAAGGGCAAGTGCATCTTTTCAGACGAGCTACAAAAGAAATTTCCCTCCTACCAACCATAGCTGGACTGGCCATTGGGCATACCGGGCATTTGCCCAGTGGGCTGATGGTGATTTTTCGTTTTTATGGGGTGTTGTTGTTGTTGTTGTTGTTTTTGTAACACTATAAACAATGAAAGGTGGTGGATTGTCCAGATGCTGGCCGATGTGTAAAAATAACTCAGTTGTTTGGTGGTGGCTGTGGCGGAGCTTCCACAGAGGCCAGCAGGTGGATGAGGGAAAGGGGAGGCAGGAGGAGCAGAGACTCAAGATGGCCGCCGGTCCGCGTGTCAGGTGAACTGAACTTCAGGTAAGAAGTTATGACCTGCAGTTTATCTGGGTCAGATATAAACCAAGTTTAGGTGGCGTTTATGTTCGTTGTGCTGACTTTTTACAGTCAGTTACAATAACTCGTACTGCATGCTAGCTAGCATGACGGAGTTTCTATACAGCTGGGCGGGTGCTGTGATGTTACTGATTGTGATATGACATCAGTTTGGATATGTGGTGAGAGGGAAACATGAAGATTAAACCAGGAGATGTCCTTACTGAATCATCAGAGCTGAACAGCTGATGGAGAAACAGGTTTACCTTTTAGGTCACATGAATGAGTTGAAGGGAAGTTATGAACTGTTTCTGAGAGACAAATAACACCAGGATCTGTTTCTAAGTAGTTGACAGCTGGTAACTGTGCAGGGGCGGGTCTAGCAAAGTTTTGCCAGGGGGCCAGGTAGGGCATTAACAGGGAAAGGGGGGCACAAAGAAATACTTTTCTTTCTTATTCTCATTTAAAATGTCTCACTTTTAATAAATAATTATCCGAATCTTACAACCAAAGTGGTCATCTGATGTAAAATGTATAGAAATCATAACCAACAAGACAGTGTACATCACTGTCACAACAGCTTTTGTTTTCATTCAAAGGCTTTATGGCTTTTCCTATAATACCTGGGGGGCCGGTCTCTAGTCAAAATGCCCGGGCCAATCCTTTGTCCCAGTCAAGCCTTCATACCGTCCCAGTACTGGTAATTTTTCTTATGCAGATGAGGCATTATTTCTGTACCATCATTTAATTCCAGAAGTTTTTAGGGTTTTTTTTTTGCACTTGTTGACTTGTAAAAGCCTATATGACATATTTTATTTCACAATTCATTAACTGCACAGAGAAGGCATCGTTTAAATATGTTAAATATGTTTCTTTAAGCAAGTTCTTCATGACTGAGCTAAGTGTCCTCTTTTTTGGAAATCAAAATATGGTCACCCTACATTAATCAATATATAAACATTACCTGATGCTGCTGAAGTGAGGTTTTATTAGAGACACGGCTAAGCGTTTTACAATTTTGCATAATTTTAAAAAAGTTTACATTTATTCAGTATTGAACATCAGACATGAGGCTTTCTTGTCTGAAGTAAGTAAAAAAAATAAAAAATAAAAAAACAGCGCTGTATGCAAAAGTAAAATGATGGATAATATTGCAGAAAACAGAGATTTTTAGATGGGAAACTTTTCCGAGGAGAGAGAGAGCTGTGCATGAAGTTTGATTTTATCGTGGTGGAAACAAAACAGCAAAAGTAAGAATTTGAAGCATAGTCTGGATCTTTTTTTGCTGCTGGTTCAGTCAGTATTGTTTGGAGAGCGACAAAACTGCAGCTTCAGAATCTAGTGCAAAGGAGACATAAACACAAAGTACGGACCCGCTGGCTTTCAGCCCCGACCGTGTCCGTGCCGTCGGGTGAGAAAGGCGACATCTCACTGATTCTGATGCGTCGGCGGGTCCACACTTGCGTTTATGTCTTTGTGCAGAATCCGTGTATCTGCTCTCATTTACTGTTTTAGCTGTTTGGTGGTTGTCGAAATTTTGTGAGGTTTAACCTGAGATTCTGGCGTTTCTGGCAAAATAAATTTATATTTAAAAATTGATTCAGGATTTTAATGAATCGATATCATGTTATCCAAACTAGAATCGATTTTAATCAATAAATCGATCATCAAAACCCACCCCTACTCCTGAGCCTCTCCCCAGAGTCCGCTGGGCCCATGTTTAGCTGGACCATTCTGTCACGATTAGCGCTGGCCAACTGTGGGGATGTGGGGAAAGGAGGACCCAAATACTGGACTCTTTGATGCAACAGTGCGTTTATTTACAGTGCAAGGAAAATAACAATAAATCCGCAGTGCGTTCCCGACTCCCATGACATGTCCTTTCCCCAGTGTTAGTGTTCTTTGTCTCCGCTCCTCAATGTCTGAGCACCCCGCGCTCGCTGCCCTCTCGTCTCCACACTCCTCCTGGGGAATAACAAAGAGGCAAATGTCAGAAACACCACAATGCAGCAGACTAACCTTACCAACTTGCCAAGAGACTAACGTGAAGTCACACAATGATCCAGCGTTGGAGAGAGCTCCACCTCACTCTTAAGTAGCTCCTCCTACGAGGCTTGATCAGCTGCAGATGTGTGATGGTCTTCACGTGTGGCCAACCACCTGGCAGGGCCGCACCCACCAGGCCTGAAGGTGCCCCAGATACACCTGCATCCACACGCGCGCACACACACACACACACACACACACACACACACACACACATACCTGCAAGCAGGGAGAACGAGGGACAGCAACACCAAAAATAAACATTTCCATAATTGCTCAGGGACCCTGGGTTGCTCAGACCAGGGACCCTGACAGTGGAGGTATGCAAAGACAACACGAGAGTTCCCGAGACTCTTCTGGGAGCCGGAGTCACCCAGAAAACGTCTCCTCGAGCGTGAGTCCTCTGTGAAAAGCAGCCTTTCCTTGTCGCCAGCAGTCGCGGTGGCTACAGAGCGCTGGCGGGCTCATTTCCCTGGGCCTTAAAAACTGCAAAGGCGGCACGGCGTTGTCACGCTGATGGTAAAAGCACAGCCCTCTTCCACAGTGCCGCAATCCCAGCCACCATGGATAAATCAGAGGCCCCCGGGAGAATCGGTGGGGGCACGGGAGATGCCGTCGGTGAGTCAGGAACTATCGCCTGGATGCTGAAGCTCCTGGTAGCCAGCAGAATGCGATCGATTTGTATTTGCATCTTTTTGTGGAATCAGTTTACCAGCTCTTTAATCATTTGCTGTTTGGTTTTGGTTGAATCGGGGAAATCGATTTCGATTTTTTAAACCCACCCTAGTAATGTCAGTCTCTCACTGGATGTGCTCCTGTGATGGCCAGCACATGATGGCGTGAGTAGGAGCTATCTTCCAGCATCATCCTTGTCCATTGTCTTTGACATCTGCCTATCCAACCCCACCTTAAGGGACTTCAGCTCCATTCCCACAGCGTTATTGACCTTGTGGATCAGTTTATTGAGTCTGTTGGCATCTGCGACCCTGATCCTCATAGAGTGCAGTGGTGTTTTTAACCCAGTCCAGTTCATTATCAATGTGTACTCTGTGGTATTTTTAGTCCTCCACCATGTCCACATAGACCCCCTGGATTCAAACAGGGGTCTCTGGTTTCCTGGTCCTCCTAAAGTCTGCAATCAATTCTTTGATCTTTGTCACACTGACAAAGGAGTCGACCACAGCCCGGTACTCATCACCCTCAGTGATGCATCCAACCACCGCAGAGTCATCAGAAAACTTCTGAACATGGCAGGTCTCTGTGCAGTGGCTGAAGTCTGTGGTGTAGAGGGTGAAGAGGAAGGGGGAGAGGATGGTCCCTTGTGGTGCACCTGTGTTGCTGATCACCTTGTCAGACACACAATGTTGAAGGCACACGTATTGTGATCTTCCTGTCAAGAATCATCAAATCAACAATCCAGTATACGAGAGACGCCTGCATCGCTGTCAGCTTATCACCCAGGAGGGTCGGCCTTAAGGTTTTAAATGTACTGGGAAAACAAAGTCTAAAAACATGACCCTCACCCGGTCTGGTCCAGGAGATTTACCTGAGTGGAGTCTTATCATTTGTCTTTTAACCTGCTCATGAGTGAAAGTGATTGTGGGGGGGGGGTTGTCATGACTTTTACAGGAAGCTAAGGTGCAATGTGGAGAGGGAGGGAGAGAGACATCAATGACGTCGTACCTGTCCCAAAGAAAACTAATGTCAGCTGCCTAAATGACTATCGCCCAGCAGCACTCACCTCCATTGCCATGAAGTGCTTTGAGCGCATAGTCAAAGCTCACATCACATCTTCACTCTCTGCTTCACTTGATCTGCTCCAGTTTGCCTACAGGCAAAACAGATCTACAGACGATGAAATAGCAGTTGCACTTCACACTGCCCTCTCTCACCTGGACCAGAAAAACACATATGTGCGGATGCTGTTCATAGACTACAGCTCCGCCTTCAACACCATCATACCATCCAGACTTGTCATGAAACTCTGTGACCTGAACATCAGCTCCTCCCTGTGCAGCTGGATCCTGGACTTCCTGACAGACAGACCTCAGGTGGTTCGGATTGGCAGCATCACCTCATCAACACTCACACTCACCACAGGTGCCCCCCATGGATGTGTGCTCAGCCCCCTGCTGTACACCCTGTTCACCCACGACTGTACAGCAACACACAGCTCCAACACCATCATCAAATTTGCAGACGACACCACCATCATCGGCTGCAATTATGATTGAGATGAGACGGCGTACAGGGCAGAGGTGAGAGCCCTGACATCATGGTCAGATTTCAAATTTGCTCTTGGTGAAGGCGGTCGCACTTTTTTTTCCTCCTCCTCTCCTCTCCTTTAGCTTCCCTGCTTAGCCTCTTATATCCTTGTCTAGTCTCGTGTTTTTTGTATTACTTTCCCTGGAACACTCTCTCACAGTCTGTTCTCTAAAACCTAAAAGAGGAATTATGGATTTGATCAACTGGTCTCTGAATGCGATTGACACCCCTTTCTCAACGAGAAGTCTGGGCTCGGGTGAGCCTGAGTGGTGAAGATATCTACCTATTCGGAACCATGGTAACAGGGTTCTGGCTGATCGGAGCTGGCTTGGCCCTGACTTATCGAAGAATTAAGGAAGCGGAACCGGCTGTTCAAACCCCCACAAGGCTGCCCGCTGGGATTGGAACGATGGGACAAGGCGTGAGTTTCTCGAAATGGGCTCATTGAGTGCAGCACGGATGAGATCTTGGAGAACCGCACGGCTGCCGTGAATACTCAGAACAAGACCTCTGAGTGCAAACTGATTACATCTGGAGGGGCTCGCTTGGAATAACACCTCTGGGCGCAAATTGATCACATCTTGGGAAGCGCACCGGGGTCGTGAGTTCTCAGAATCGGCTCTTTGAGCACAAGAATGACAACACCACGGAACGTAAGTTTGGATAACATCACAGAAAGCTCACGGCTCTCCAACGGGAGATTGAGAGACCAGTGTCGGAGTGTTAAAGAACAGCTTGAAATTCTCATGAGTTGTTTGCAAAAAGAAAAATCACCATCATAATGCGGATACCCCTTCGGCGCCAGCTGCGGTCTCAAGGCTGGAGCTGAACAACAACACCCTGATAACGACTGTGTTTAGACTGTTCTTCCCTTTCTATGCAAGGCCACCTGGGTTGGCTGGAAGACTGTTTACTTAGCCTGGCAGGGCGAAGGACACTGTCTCAGCTGAACTCTGGACACACACACACGCGCGCGCACAGACATATATACGCATGCAGATATACACTCATCACCCCTCCAAACGCCTTCGACGCTTATTCCCTTCCGATGCTGACGGTGGATCATGGAGACCAGCGCATTGGCTGCAGGCCCAGATGTACTGTCTACATCGGCTGTCTCTCACCCTTCACCCACCCCTGTTGCTTGTCATGTGTTTCTTTAGTGTATTAAGAGTTTTTTTCATGTGCTATGTGCAGAGGTGTTTTTTTCTGTTCTCAAACTGATCTCCCTGTTGGAGCTCAGTCTGGGGGGAGTTATTTTTTTCTCCTTATCTTTCCTCATGTTGTGCTTTTCCATGTTATACCCCTCTGACCTGTCTTCCCCATGTGATGTTTGTGTAATGTATGTATGGTTGGATGGGTGAGATGGCGCTGGCACGGCTGGCAGCCTTAACCCAATTTCCCTTGGGATGAATAAAGTACAATCAATCAATCAATCAATCAATCAATCAATCAATGGTGCCGCAACAACAACCGGCTGCTTAACATCAGCAAAACCAAGGAGCTCATTGTGGATTACAGGAGACTGCAGAGAGGAGGCCACACCCCCATCCACATCGAAGGAGCAGAGGTGGAGAGAGTCAGCTGCTTCAGATTCCTGGGCATCAACATCTATGAGGATCTGAGTTGGTCACACCATGTTGGTGTGATCACAAAAGCAGCAAGATAGCGACTCTTCTTCCTGCGGTGCCTGAGAAGATTTGGCATGAACCCCAGAATACTTAGAAACTTCTACTGATGCACC
Organism: Oreochromis niloticus; assembly: GCF_001858045.2. Classification (NCBI taxonomy): domain Eukaryota; kingdom Metazoa; phylum Chordata; class Actinopteri; order Cichliformes; family Cichlidae; genus Oreochromis; species Oreochromis niloticus. The sequence continues at coordinate 1,815,483 of NC_031981.2, read as the reverse complement.
ATTGAAAGTATTCTGACTGGCTGCATCACCACCTGGTACGGCAGCTGTAATGCTCTGGACCGCAAAGCTCTGCAGAGGGTGGTGACACCAGGACTGAACTGCCAGCCATGCAGGATCTCTATAGACAGCGCTGCATGAGGAAGATGCAGCGGATCCTCTGATCCCAGCCACAGACTTTTCACACTCCCTCCGTCCGGTAGGCGGTTCAGGGTCATTCAGACCCGCACTACCAGACACAGAGACAGTTTTTACCCACAAGCCATCAGACTTTTGAACTGCTGACATTCCATACACACCACTACACACTCACTACAATTGCAGGACTCTGCACACTGTCACTTCAACAAATGCTACTTAAATGCTCATTGCACAACTTTGCACAAACTTGTAAATACCAACTCGTCTTAAATTCTCTAATATTTAATACTTTTTTTCCTCTCCCTTTCTCCTTTTCATTGTTATCATTATTATTATTATTGTTATCACTGCTAATTTCTGTTACTTTCTTCTCAATATGACTGCACACTCTCTATATGCTCATGTAAAGCTGAGGAGCACGAGCCAAAGAATTTCATTATGGATAAATGTGGCTACACTGTTTATCTGTACATGACAATAAAAACTTGAAACTTGAAGTGGCGTGGCTGTAGATTGCAGGGCGACTACAGGTAAGTCAGTAGGGTGGTGAGCACTCACTGCAGTGTCAAATCTGTTGAAAACAAAACAATTCAACTCATTGACTCTGTCCTCACCACCCCCAGCTCTGTGGAATTGGATGGCATGATTGTCTTCATGCCACTCCACACCTCTCATGCTGTTTCCATTCCAGTTTTCTCCTGTAGTTTCCTTAGTCTCTCTGGTCTTGCCCTTTCATAATGCCTGGTGCATCCATGATTTGGTGAAGCACATCAAGCTACACTCTCGATAGTCCCTCTGATTCCATGCTAGCACTGTTAGCTTCTCCATTGCTGTGCTTTTCTCCAGATTTCAGCCAGTAGGTCCGTGGGTTTGGCCGATAAGCTGGCTGACATCAGGCAATCAGCTGATCTCTCAAGTAATCAATGCATGTGGTGTGTAGCTCCTGCGCCACCATCCCATTCCTCAATGAAAGTAACAGCTCTGTGTCAACAATGAAAACCAAAACTCTCTCGATCCACATGTTTGAAAAGAAAGAATTATGTTTTTGCAAAATGTGTAAAATTTCTTGTTGCTTGTGTTCATTTCATCATAACATGAAATCCTTATTTTCATATAGTGGCTCTTTTGCACAGCTGATTTTCCACCAGGAAGGTGTAATCACATATTATATGTGATCAAGCAGTTATTTCTGTGAAGCTGATTTAAAGCAGATTAACATGCTGTATAACTTTAAGTATAATTAGAGTGGTGCACCTTATTCATTAATCTCGTCTTATACAATAAACTGTCAAACTTTATCCTCACATAGATGTTTTTAAGCTGCGGTTTGCTTTCTGATGTAGCATCTGTGGCTCTTTGTCACAGTGTCATAGCAACCAGGTTACACAGCAGCGATACCTCATCCACAGTGTTGGGTAACAAAGTTCACCCTGTTGTGTTCAACAGATGGATGTGTAAAAATATTTAGTAATCACTGGTTGTTTGTGTTTTGTTTTCCTGCATATACAATAAATGATTTCATAACAATCAAAGTGATTTACACTTTTTTCTCTTTTAATTACAGCTCAAGTCACCAAAAGTGAGTGTGATTATACTTTATCATGTTATTGAATCTCTACAGTTGTTCACATCACGTAGTCATCACTACAAATATTTGGGAATCACTCATTGTTTGTGTTTTTGTTTGTTTGTGTGTTCCTGCATCCACAGTGAATGTTTTCATGACCAAAACACTAATTCTGACATTCTTGTCTTGTAGTTCCAGATGGCACCAAACGTGAGTTCCAATATATTTATGATGTTATTCAGTTTATATAATTTACTTCTTATTATGTCGTTTTCAGACTTGGTTAATTCCAGCTGTCCCCCTGCTGTGCTTCATGATGTAGCATGCCTCTCTCGCAGCCTCATACTCTTTACATGATCTCGTCTCTTTATAGTAAATGTACACAGTCCTCAAACACTTACTATGAAATGACAGAAATATGTCTTCTTACTTAAACTGATGAACAGAGGCTGGGTTATCTGTCTCAGCCAAAATTTAAATGCAAACACCAAAAACAAAAACTAGTTATGTTTTTGCAAAATCTGTAAAATTTCTTGTTATTTGTGTTCATTTACTTGTAAGTTTGCTGTGAAAAAGATGAAATCCTTGTTTTCATATAGTGGCTGTTTTGCACAGCTGATTTTCCATCAGGAAGGTGTAATCACATTTTATATGTGATGAAGTATTTTCCAAATCATTTTTTACCCTCTGTGAAGCTGATTGAAAGCAAATTAACATGCTGTATAACTCTAATAATATGCCATCATGTGTAGGGTTTATTGTGTCTCATAGAGTCCAGAGTACTGATGAGATTTAGGTCAGTGTTCCAAGGGTTAGAGTCATGCACATGCATGCACATTTCCCATCATTGTAACTTGTAAGTCAATGATTGTCCAATCTGTACAACAGAAGATAGTACTATATTTATCTAAAGCATTAAGTTATTGATAGGATAACATTAACACAACAGTGACATTAAATCCACCTTTAGCCAAACTTGAAAAAATATGTAGCTGTAAATGAGGGGAAAGATATAAAAGTAGCATATTTATACTGAGAGGAGGGAAAACTGTACATGAAGCACGTTTCACAGCTGATGAAAATACCATTATGATGTCATACTTATTTTTTTTTCTGGGATTGAAAATGTTTCAGCCACCTCACCTCCAAGCACGACCACAAGTCCTGTAACAGACACGTCGGTCGCCACCTCACCTCCAAGCACGACCACAAGTCCTGTAACAGACACGTCGGTCGCCACCTCACCTCCAAGCACGGGTGCAGATCCCGTAATAAACCAGTCAGTCTCCTCCTCACCTCCACTCACTGTGAATCCTCCCACGGTCACAGCACCTAATTCCACAGCACCTAATTCCACAGCACCTACTTCCACAATCAAAGTCACCCCAACCAACTCCAGCTCTGCAGTTAGTTTGCCAAATAACACCTCCTCTCAATCAAATTCTTCATTTCAAGAATCCAATTCAACTACTAAATCTGGTAATGTATTCAGCCTCAGCTTGAGTTTTGCATTAGTTATTATTTTTACAAGTCAAAGTCCTAAAATGTTAAACACCATATAAGGTAAGACTGCTGGCAGTTAGGTTTTTCTGCCTAAAGCTGACTCCAAGCATGCTCTCCAACAGCAATCACTGCTCCTCCAATCACCTCGAAAGAGACCTCACCCACATCCAATACATCCAGCATCCAACCAGCCTCTCAGGCAAACAGCTCTCACACCCAGACCTCACCTCCAGTCACTCCGCCCAGCACCACAGTGACAGCTACGACCAAAGGTTGGACGTTTCTGTTTTTATCATACAGGACTGTGATAAGATTGTTGAATTCACATATAGTGTACAGACAGAGATCACCAACACCTCTGAGGTACCAGTAGCTGTAAGGTGCTTTGAGGTATTCTGATACTTTCATTGCATAATTATAATCATATACTAATGATTTGTTTTCTTCTTTTCTGATCTCATTGAAATGTGTCCTCTCAGCCTCTCAGCCTCAAAACTGTGAGTATCAATTTAAAAGATCATTTTTATTGAATGTTTTCAAACACTGTTGGTGCTCAGCATTTCTCTCTAAATTTACTCTGAACTACAATGAAAGTATTTTTTACACTGATTATAGAAAATGTATTTTCATCTTCATCATACACTGGATCACAGTCAACATCTGCATGAAGAAACTATCTGAGATAAAAAGTGTAACTGACTGATTCTTACTGACAAACATATTTTGTTGACTTTGCAGGTTCTTACACCGTCACAAACAAGAACAAGTTGGGCTTGCAGATTGAAATAACCCCCTCTCGTAACTACAAAATTTCTCTTACTGAAGAAGGACGACCACAGACTGGAAAGGAAATCCAAGCTGATCACTTAAATCAAACCTCAGTATGGATATTTGGACACCTGAAGCCGTGCACTAATTACAGTCTTAGTGTTTCATTTATTAATGATACTGGAAATGAAATATTCTGTCACTCTGCGGAAAATAACTTTAGAACAGATCCAATGAGTGAGTACAATTAATTCCTATATTTGTGTTTTACATCCATCTTCTTTTAACTTAATAAATTATATTTTTATAAACTGACACATTTGTTTAATTTAGGTGAAGGAGATGTTAAAGAAGAAACCAGCTGCATCCCTGGATATGTTTGTTATGGAAGTGACTGGGACATCAGCTCTTCAATATCAACACCAAATAACCTCTCTGTTGTACAGTGTACAAATGACAAGAAGACTTTCTGTGTCAGACCTGCTAACGAGGACATTTGCTCAGATTTGACTGTAACCTTTACTTCAGGAGAGTGCAGAGCTTCTTCCTTTAGCTTCACCGAAAGCATCAGTGTTGGTACGTACGAACGAGTCCACGTCTGCTCTGAGATTCAAACATTTACACCTGATTTAATCATGTAGCTGTTTTTGTTTTTTCGTTTTTTCGTTTTTTCCACAGATTTCTTAAATACCAGTGAAATAAAGCAGAGTAAACCCACTGGACTTCCTGCAGAAATAACCACAACATTACCAGATTTACCAAAGTGTAAAAACCTCTCAGTTAGTAACTACACCTGTTCAGGTAAGTGGAAACTTCACGAGTGTCAGAGACGAGCGCTTTGTGCTCTCTGTGAATCTGTTCAGATATATTTCTTTAAACATTTGAATCTAAACCCAAAGGATGAATGTTCACACACTGAGGAACAACAATGATGTCATCTTTGTGTCTCCTCAGAAAAACACAACCCTAATGTTACGATGAAACTGTCTGAGCTGGAGCCGTTCACAGACTACAACTGTACTGGTCTGATCTTACAGAACAACACCAGCATAAATAAGACGACTCCATCTGTCCACGTCAGGGTTGATTGTGGTAAGTTTATATTTCCTTTAGCTCATCAAAATAAAAGCTTTTATTCTCACACAGTTTAGAGTGAAGCAAAGGAAACTTCATTCACTGTTACTGATCTTTACTTTGTTCCAACAGATCTTACAATAACCTACACAAAGAATGATTTAACCAGTACTTCCACTGAGTTCAGCTGGACAACAACCAGTAAGAACTGTCAACAGGAACTTCCCAACCTTCATAAGCTTTCTTATGACTGCATTTGTGATGGTCAGAAACCAGGTAAAGGTAAGTGAGACGGCTTAGAGTGACTCTACTTATGTGTTTATGTTCATGATGCTTTGACTGTAAATGTAAGATCTGCTAACTCTACTTCAAATACAAACTTACATTATGGTGTACACTGTTAAAATAAATTAAAATAAATAGAAAATATAAAACTGAATAAACACTGAAACATCAAAATCTAGTTACTTTCCCCCCCAGAAGAAATGAGAAACTGCTCTGTTTGAAGTTAAAAATCTGTTATTTTTGAGTCAATGACTTAAAACAGTTTCCTTCAAAAAGAGAAACATAAACTGTTTCTCAGTCTAACTTTATAAGTTTGCAGAATGAGAATCAGTACTTTATGGCAGCAGTAAAACAGACTGTAAGATATTATTGTGCATAAATTTTTTCCAGTTTATGGAACTTGACAGACAGAACTACCAGGTGATGTATGTTTGTGAAACTTTAACATGATGATGTTGATTTAAATTACACAATAAAAACAGCTAATGGGGAATTATGTTACAATTACAGGCATGAAACCAACACGACCGGATGGAGGAAAATGTAGCTTTAATAACTTAAAGCCATTCACTGATTATACCTGTCGAGTCCAGTTCAAATACAAGACTTACATGTCCAATTCATCTGATGTTAAACTGAAAACTAATCCTGGAAGTAAGTAACCAAACATTTTAAAATTTTAATTTCCCAGTTACTCCCAGAATAAAATGTCTGCTTTTCATATGTCACCATAACACAATGTTCAGCTGATTGCTTTTAATCATGTTGTTAAGATAAGTTTAAAGATGCAAATGTTTGGATCTTTCTAAGACACAATACTGAACCTGTGCCTTCATTTTGGTGGCAAACTGATGTCATGAATTATGAACCATATGGTAACTAACCAAGTTTAACAGATGTATAATCATGAATGCTACGTTAACATGTTTTGTTAGCTTGAGTTTTGCAGAAATGAATGATATAAATTACAAGATTCTTTCTCGTGTTTTATGAGAAAATGTGCTTTATAAATAAATCTCCAATAAGTAGTGACTGTTAAAACAAATCTGTCATCACGAGAGAAGAAAGGCAATACTTAAAACATATTAGAATCACAGAAATTAAGCATCAGTGATTATTGTCAGTGTTACTCTTTGCGACTTGTCACAAATTAGAGTCATAAAACTCGTGCTTGAAGTAATTCTTACTACTTATCAAATAATTCATTAATTGAAATTGTGTTGACTGAAACGTAATATAGTAATATAAGAATTACTTTAGCAAGATCAATTTAACGGTAAGCGTTTTATTTTTTTTAAATATACTTTTTTTGATTCTTTTACAGTACCTGATCCTGTCAATGGACTTCAATTGCATGTTCAGGAGCATAATATGATCAAAGTAGTCTGGCAAAAATCCAATGATTTCAAGGGAGAGCAGAAGAAATACAAAGTACGCATAAATAAAGCTGGTGAAAAACAACAGAAAACAGAAATCTTGGTTTCAAACCATGAGTTTGTCTTCAAAGACCTGAGCTATTCTACGACCTACGAAGTGGAGGTTTGTATAATCCTGCTTTTGGTTTTATAAATAAATTATTATAGATATATATTTTATATATTTATTTTTTTAAAAACTCCTTTTTCTGAATGTTGTAATTCCCTCTTTAAAGGTGACGGCCTACAACGGAGAACATGAGAGCATACCCAAAACAGGAAACATCAGCACTTTCTGTACGTCCTGTTTTCATTCATCATACAGTTTACTGACATAAATGCTTCGTCTCATTTTAAGCACACATATTTCTAAAAATTTATCTTTCACATAAATGTAATTTTTGATATTATTTCACAGACAACGACAAAGCTGTGATTGGGTTTCGTGTCTTCCTCATCATCCTCACGTCTGTGGCTCTGCTTTTTGTCACCTACAAGTTCTACATTCAGAAGCTCAGAAAGTCCACAAAGTAAAGTCCACGAGTGTTTTTTTCTACACATTTCTGACTTTCACTTTGTTCCACTTTATTTTTTATTACCAGTAAAGGGATATTCCATTAATTTATATTTACTGTAGAGCAGAGGCATAGTGATGCATTATGTTCTTTACATAATCAAAATGTTGATTTCTCTCTATTATAAACATAATCCTTTATTATCTTTCTTCCACAGTGATGTGAATGACGACATGGAACTTGAAGCCAGTGAGTAAACCAAACATTTAGTGGCTGTTACCATCCAGTTAGAGTTTTATTCAACTTTATTCATAAAGCGCTAACTGAGAACAGTTGCCTCCAGGGCCTTTATATTGTGAGGAGAGGAAGACAGGACAAAGACACTGTGGAAGAGAGCCAGAGGTTAATAATGACTAATGATTACATGCAGAGTGATATTTAGTGAGTGAAAAAAAGTGTGTGAGTGAAAAAGAATCACTCGGTATAAACATATTGCAGCATAACTAAGGGAGGATTCAGGGTCACTTGGTCCAGCCCTAACTATATGCTTTAGCAAAAAGGAAAGTTTGAATCTTGAAAGCAGAGATAGTGTCTGTCTCCTGAATCCAAACTGGAAGCTGGTTCCACAGAAGAGGGGCCTGAAAACTGAAGGCTCTGCCTCCCATTCTACTTTTAAATACTCTAAAACAACAAGTAAAGGGAAAACAGCACCGTGAGGCCTTTAAGATAAAATGGGGCCTGATTAGTCCTTACACCTTATAAGAAGGATTTTAAATTTAATTGTGGATTTCACAGGGAGCCAATGAAGAGAAGCCAATTTGGGGAAAAAATGCTCTCTTTTTCTCGTCCCTGTCAGTATTTTATTGTTATTTCCTGTTTCTTGTCATAGTTTATGAGAACAGACAATCTCCTGGATTACGTCATAAAGAAGCTCACTGATCAAGAAAGACATTATGGAGCAGCAAAGTCAGTCACCATTAACTCTGTACTGTATGGTAGTGTGTTTTGTTTTCATTTCAGTAGTAAAAGAAAAAAAGTATTTTGCTGCATTAACATAAGAGCTCCAATTTAATCTTACTGTTAATTTTCCTAATTGTTCCTATAGCATGGCACTCTGAAAAATATATTAAAAAAAATAACGTTCCCAGTTACAGCTGATCGATGTGTATCCATCAGCAGGTGAATTGATGCTTTTAGTTTTTACTCATGTGTCTTTCACACATTTGTATGTCTGCAGAAAATTTGATTTAAACTGTTACATGTATCAAGAATATTAACAAAAACATCAAAGAAAAGTGTGGTTTACATAGTAGCAGGTCTCCTGTTGCCAGCAGCACAGTGGAAATGAAGCTCAAAGATTTTGCTTGTGAAAATTAGCAAACCTCTTCTTTTTTTAGCCAATACAAAAATTCATGCTTACATTTAAAAAAAAACATCTGTTTAAAAAACAGGACATGGCTGTGCATGATTTAATGTTATCATCGCCAACATGTTTAGATTTACTGTTGTCCCACACCCAGCTAACTAATCCACAGTCTGGATCCACTTTTCTATGATTTTAATATGTGAAGTTTGCATGTTCTCCACTGTGGGTTCCTGCTAACAACATGCAGTGAGTGGGGTTGATGATTGTCTCTCTGTGTTGTGCTATGACAAACTCTCTCCTACATAACTTTATAAGATAAAAGCATAGGTATCACACAGCACTGCTATTTGGGTCCCTCCATTGATTTTTTTACTATGTGAATTCCACCTTCCTCTGTCTCTTCCTCACTTCCCCACAGCTGGTGCTAGCAGCAGCAGCAGCAGCAGCAGCTTCCTGTGACTGTGAGGCCTGGTTACTAGTTGTTGCTTTTGTTACTGTTTACAGTGCAGCAGCCCGGCAGTTATGTCGGTTAACTTGACTAATTATTAGTTTCTTTTTATTGTTTTCTTTTAGCTTTCTGGCGCCACCTTTTCACTCCTTCTTCCACAATAAACTTTTTCTACAAACTGCGTGAGCGCACAGCAAAGATAGTGGAGGGGCCGGCGGCGTTAAGAAATTTGATTGGGCAATCTAGTGGCTCAAAAGTGTGTCCGCCAACTGGGAAAACACCCATTATGCCAGATTACCGGTCCAAACCTGATCCCACCTCAGTCTGCAAAGATGTTAATGACCAGAAAGTTGTAAATGGTTTCCACAACAATTACCCCTAACCCCTTTCTGCAAATTTAATTAATTAACCTGCTAAGCAGATAGCATATGATATGAATACCACTGTACTTTCAAAATAAAGAAAGTGATTTGTAGAGGGAAAAGCAGATTTTGTTCTTAAAGTCTGCCAAATTAAAAAAAAAAGTCTTTTGTTTAAAGTACAAGCTTACTGGTCAGAGCCAAAGTCCTACACAAAACTTTTTGTTTGGTCTTAATTTGAGGCTAAAAGCTGATTATCTGAGCACCAAAGATTTGTTTTAAAACCTCAAAGTAGATATAACATGTTGTCAAGGTTAAAGAGTTTTAGGAAAAAGAACTATTAGAACCACAACTCAGAGTGACTCTCCATTTATTAAGTGGTTTTCTTTTTTTAAACACTCACATTAAGAGGAAATGCAGCTTCTGTTGCGATGTGTGAACATCTTTCTGTGCATGCCTGTGCAGTTTAACCACTCCACTAGTGCAGACCTGTGCAGTCTTACAGCCCTGCTCTTGTGGGCACGAATCCTTGTTTCTGCGAGCTGTGAGTGCAGTTTTTATTATTTTTTTCACGCTAATATCAGATCAGATGCAGAATGGTGCAATAATAAAAGAGATGAATTTGATAATATTTTAAGGTGTTTAGTATTTTCATTATTTTGAATTTGTTTGCATATTTAGATTTATGGTATGTTATGAGTTAATGTACATTTTATTTCTTTAAGTTTTTGTTGCAAATTAATTCTTTTAATAAAATGCAATCATTTGAAACAAATTGATGTTTGAATGTTTGAAGGTAAAAATATTAGACAACTTTTTTTTGAAACACCTAATTTATTTTTTTTAAAGTAAATAAAAAAATTGACTCACTTTCTGTATGGATTGTGAGAAACTTTTGTTCCTGCATAAACCTCAGATATGAACCACAAAAGCAGTGAGTTTTACTATCCTTTAATAAAACAAAATCATAATAGTTCTTTTCTTAAATATTGTTCATGGTCAAAGTTGGGAAGCTGAAGTTAATTTCTCTTCTTCTGAGACATCAGATGAAGCTGTCCTAGATTGAAAACACATTACATAATTACATGAGTTTTCTCATGTTTCTGGCTCTGCTGATTTTTAAATTTGCAGCTGTTGCATTATTGAGCCGTTCATCTCTGAGAGGATGCAGGTTTAGCCCAGGATGGCTGGCTTTAAGGTTAAAGCTTTACCTTCAGTCACCTTAGCCTGAGTTTGATGACCCCATGGTGGAGAGAGTTTTACATTAGTTCCTGTATCTCCTTCTACCCAACAAATCACTTCTTATCTCCCACGTAGTTGTCTGTGGTTTCTCTCTAGCAGTCTTCTTCAGCTCATCACATTTTTAATTTTAAAATTTTTATACCTTATAAGCACAAAAGAGCACCTTTTTAATTTGAATTGTTTTATTTTGTCTTGTGAATTCCTGCTTTGTGCTTTTTCGTTTTTATGATCTTCTGTTTGTTAAAAGTTTAGTGTTGACCATAGAAACAGGCTTACTGTGACAGTATCATCATTTGTGGAAAACCTCTGTGTGCAAATGGGGTTAAAATAAATATTTCAATTAATTATGATTTTTTTGTATTCAAAGTAGAAAACAAATATTGAATGGTTGAGTTGAATGAATATACCAGTGTAATTTTAGGCACTACATGGTTGCAAATAACATTTCTTTGATGATTAAGGACACTACAGGGTTCAGTAGCAAGGACCGACTCCATCAACTGCATCAAAGGATGTGAATATTCTGTAACCGACTCCAACTTGTTCTGTTTCCTTTTAAAAACCCGTTGAAGGGTGACCACATGTTTGTTGTAGAATGTCCAAGTTACGGGGCTTCCCCTTTTTCCTTCTAATCTAGATTTCACCTCACGTAGCGCCTGCCCACCTAAATGGACCAGGAAGTCTTTTAACCACATCATTTCTTGTTCAGTCTCCTCTGACATTTTTTCAATAATAAAAAACAGAAAAAGAAAAACCATTACAAACAAATCTGCAGAATCCTCAGACTCAACCGATCTAGTGCAGAATGATGATGGCCTCCCTTTTTTTAACTTTCATTTTTATTAGTTTTAGTTAGTGTTGAAAACGATACAGTAAAGAAAATTACAAACAGACAAACAAACAGTCTGGAGTTTACATTTCTTTTTCCACCTTCTATCACATGCAAATCTCTTTTTACGTCATGTTTTTGGTGCCACTTAAAAATGCTTTCCACTTCCTTGTCTATCATATTTACATCCCATCAGTCTAATATTGAATGTTATTTTTTCCATCTCTGAGATACCTTCTACAATCCTAATCCAATCTTGTTGAGTGGGAGGGTCTGGGTGTAACCACTTCTTTGTGATTGCTTTGTTGTTGCGGCTAGAATTATTTTTACTAGATATAAGTCCTCCTTTTGTATCTGTTCCTTTATGTTTCCAAGGTACATCACTTGGCAGGTGTTTGGGAGTGCATAACCCAGAATATTTATATTTATAAATAATAATAATAATAACTTTTTTATTTTTACACTGTAAAATGTAATTCTAGCTGTTTGTTGTTTCAACATATTATTCTATATCAGTTTGACGATAGATGACTGAAGTTGTTGTTATAACATAGAATTACAAGTTAAAAACGTCCCAATTACACCAAAAAAAGCTAACTTGAAAACTCATGTCCAGCTAAATCAGCAACTTATGTGAACTTGACAATGTGGGTAAGTTGAGCACAGCAGGATTCAAAACTGCCTCACGTGACTGCTACCGAGGTGCATCATGGGGAATTGGCGGTTAACGACATGCTCACTTTACTTGGACGTTTTCTAATCGTCTTCTTTGGAATATGCTTTCAAGGTGAGTAACATTGGTTATAACTATAAGGAAAGAGAGCTACAAAAGTTGGAACATGTTTTGAATCTATGGCATGATGTGTGTTTTTCTCTTTTACCGAAATGTTTGCTTTAGCTAATGTAACTTTAGCCGACAAGGTCCAGCTTGTATGTCATGACCAGACTTGACCTAATAAACTGACATATGGCCTTTTTTATGGGTTTAATGTGGCACTGACCAAATCACAAGTATTGTGCCGCTAACTTTAAGGTTGTGCACTCACCCTGTTGCGATATTAGCAAGCTAACTCAGCTAATTAATAAAGCTTATTTCATATTGTCTCTGTACTTGTAAATTTCTTTCAAGTTCACAGGCTGTTGTATTTTGGTGGAAGTTCATTTTGGCAATATTTCCAATAACTGACTGGATTCAAAAAGAACTTTTTGGCAGGACTCCGATGCTTGTTGTCATCTGTTTACCCCTATGTAATCACTGAAGTTGTTATTAACTGCTGCATGCTAAGCTGCAAGAGTGCACTGAGGACTGAGACAAAATATGGTCTACAAACCAGCATTATATTAGTTTTTATCAGATAGTCCTCCAGTGTGTTTATTTTTTGCTTTAATTCTATTGTGCAGTTATTTGTTACCCTGAAATGCTTTATGCTTAACAACAGCTCACTATTTTGACTTATTTTTGAACTCTTGTGATCAGTATGACTAGATTGTGTGAGTTTCCATACTAAAAGAGCTGTAGTGATAAAATAATTGGCATCAGAGACACTGATTTTTGGCATGATATACTGCAGAAGTTTTTTTTTTTTTTTTGCATAATTTACCTTTTAATTAAACTGCATTCTCTGTATTGTAACAAAACTAACATTGTTTATATGTCAGAAAATTAGCAAACATGAATAAATGGCGAAAACAATATAATTATAACATATATTTTTATTTTACTTATTTTAGGTCTGTGAAGCCAAACTTGATGCTGGGGATTTATTTTTGTCAGTGGAGTCAAATGGTAAGTTGCAATTTGTGCATTTTGTCATACTGGAAACACCACAGATTATATTGTAACTTAATAGCTCTGTAGAACAAATGATATAAAGATTGTAGTGTCAGGGTACTTCTTAAGAAGTAATATGGCACTATTGATGATCACATGCAGGTGGCATAAACTAAATATTCAGACGTGTTACCAACAAATGATTCATTAACAAAAGCAATGGAGCAGACTGTTTAGGTTCTTGTGGTTGTAATAACATCCATAACTCCAGGTTTGTCATTAATTTATTTTCACAGGTCTAGATGATCACATCTGACTTTGTCATTTAAATGAGGTGGACTTGCAAACTTTGCACTCTTTTGGGTAAATTGCTGTCCACTACATATACACAGAATCTGCACAGTATTTCAGATCTAAAAAGGGAGTATGTAATGGACTTGCTGGCTTTAATGTAAAAAGCCTGTTGTGTAACTTTAATGAGGCAGTTGGACTAAAACAGTATTGCTCATCAAGGTAAACATCTGAGGAATAAGGAAACTGTTACTTGTCCTTTTACTCAGTGTTCTTTTAATCGCACGTTTACTAAAGTTTTACATCACATAAGTCATTTTCACAATCATTCTACTTTAAAAGATTTCAAGACAGAGCTTATTGTTCTCTGAACTTCCTTGTTTGCTGAACGGCAGGTAAAGTGCATCTTTTTGTTTGTTTACTTTTGTGTGTTTGTGTTTTCTCTAATGGGCCTCAGATGACTGTTTGCTTAAATTTGGGTCTCAAAGAATCTTTTTTTTATTCTGTCTGTACTCTCCACCCCTCTTCTTCTATTGCTCAGTGTAGCTGCCGTCAAAGGCAACTCTCGCATTTAAGTTCATTTTATTGGATTTAATGTTGAAACAATTAGTAGTTGAAATAGTAAGAAATAATAAATAAATAGTAATTCATGTTCTGTTCATTAGATTTATATGTTTAAATGTGTATTTGTGCTAACTGTGCAATTAGATAGGAACCTTTTCTATCGTTCCGTCTGTTGTTGCTGAGAGGGCATTTTTCTTGGTGGGCACACTCAGCAAGCTAATTAAGAGACGAGCCACGAGGTTTGCACGTCTACAGAAAGTTGTGAAGAGTGTTTTTGGACTACCCCACGACGTGAGGATTAAAGTTTTTATTCCCTTTGAGTGAGGCCAATGAGGTAAATGTTTTCTTTTGTTTATTATCGCTGTATGTAAATACGCTAGTATTGCGTGATATTCTAGTGCAATTACCGCAGTGTGAAGTGTAATGTGTATTTTATTGATCGTTTTGTTGGAATGTTTTGTTTTATATAATGCTTAAGGGCTTTGTTAAGAATATTCATTTAAGTTGTATTTCTTTTTAGTTCTGACGGCATTGTATCGGCTGTGGTTGGACATCATTACATGTTAAGGCATGTCGAAGAATCCTCCTGTCCGAAATAAATGTCAGTTTAAAAGCAAAGAACAAGTTGAGCTTTATTAAGACTCGAGGGGAGTAACAGTCAGAACTCAGCCTGCTTCGTGCGGGAGGAGAGAGAAGGAGAAAGAGGTCTGCCGCAGCGGAGCCGGGCCGACAGCCGAGCGAACGGGGCCGAGTGGCAGCGGAGCCGAGCCGACAGCCGAGCGAGCGTGGCCGAGAGGGAGCGGAGCTGAGCCGACAGCGCGCTGGGTCACGTGGTTAAGCTCGCGTCACTCTCAAGCATCAAAGACACCCAAACACACACACAGACATCCCATAAGGCAACCAGAGTCCAGTGGTGCAGCTTGCTTAAGCTACAAATAAGTAACACGTTTATACAAGTTAAATGTGGAGAGTAGATTTCCTTAGCTCATCTTAAAGGGACTCTGTCAAGCAATGAAAGGGGAAGTGTGGTGGTTTTGGAGTAAAAGTTTAAGTTCATGTTATTAGTTGTTTATGCTAAGTAACTGCAATTAAGGTACGTTTAAGTTGATTATAAGGGTTTTGCTTATTTTTAAGACTGCATTAGATATTTAAAGGTCACATTATAGTATTTTGTTTGACATTGAAGGTTATTTTCTGTTTAACTACAAGTGAAGAACAATTTATTATTTTGGTTTAAGTGATGGTGACCTATATTTAAGTTGACTCTTTAAAGTAAAGCAATTTAAGTTCCTAGGTGCTTCATAAGGTGACCATTCACGTATTTAAGTGAACCTAGGTGACTTGAGTGTAGTATAACACCTTTGACTGTCTGTGACATGGAGCAAGAAGGCTGTGACACTGAAGCTGTGGAGCAGCAAGAAGCTTTTGAAGAGCAAGAAAGTTTGCAAGAACCATGCACAAGTAAAGCTACTAAAGAAGGAAGTTTGAGGAAAAGTCAAAGAGTTAAGAAGTTCACTGAAAAGGGCCAAGCACTACATGATGAAAAGGTGAACAAGCTTCAAGCTCGCTTTAAAGTCAGTTATGAAAGGTGGAAAGTTGTTGCAAAACAAGGCAAAAAGGCACTTGAAGAACCTGTTAGTGCAAAACTTAAAGAGCTTATTGACCAAGTTGAACATACTTCGGCAGAAGTGAAACAAGTTTATGATGAACTGCGCAATCATGAAACTCCTGATGCAGACACTCGCCGCAGAGTGGACACCTGTGATGCTGTTTCTCAGAAGATGATAAGGCTAACTCAAGAAAAATTAGCAGCAGAAGAAGACGAAGAACTTTCTGGGAGATTAGTTCACTGGAGTGATGTAGGATCAGCATTCAATTCTGCAACCTCGCAAAGATCTAAGAGTTCAAATAGCAGGCAATCAAGATGCTCAAGTAAGTTGTCTGTAAAGAGGCAAGAAGCAGCTGCAGAGCTTGCGGCTACTGAAGCAACTCTGAAGATTATGGAGGAAATGGAAAGTGAAAGAAAGGCACTTGAAATCCTTGAAGCAGAGAATGCTGAGAAACAGAAGGCCTTAGAGCAAAAGCGAAGAGAGCTTGAAAGGCTAGAAACAGTAAAGAGAATGAATGCTGCTAAAGCACGTCTGAAAGTGTATAATGAAGAAGGAAACTCAGATGAAGAAATATCAGATCTTCTGCACGAAAGGAGTAAATGGAGAAATGCCACATCTAAACCGATGAATCAGTTTGCACATTCGCAACTTAATGCAAATGCAATGCCGTTTGATATGCCACAAGCCATCACAAGGTCACAACCAAGAGAAAGCAAACATGAAGATAGTACCACAACATTGGCCCAAGCTCTAGCTGAGTCCATTCACATAAGTCGCCTACCAGTACCAGAACCTACAGTCTTCAACGGAGATCCTCTCAAGTACAAGGATTGGAAATTGTCGTTTCAAATGCTGATAGACAGAAAGAACATCCCAGTGAATGAAAAGATTTACTATCTTCGCAAGTATGTTGGAGGACCGGCGAGAAAGGCTGTTGAGAGTTATTTTCTCTTGGGAACAGAGCGTGCTTATTACTCAGCATGGAACACTTTGGAGGAAAGATACGGAAGTTCATTTGTAATCACCAAGGCTTTCAGAGATAAGTTGACATCATGGCCAAGGATTGGTAACAAGGATAGCGTTGAACTTCGAGAATTTTCAGATTTTCTCAGAGGATGTGAAGCAGCCATGCTTCAGGTTAAAGGTCTTGAAGTTTTGAACGACTGCAATGAGAATCAGAGAATGCTAAGCAAGCTACCTGATTGGTTGTCAGCAAGATGGAATCGAAAGGTCATTGAAATTGAAGAGCAAGATGGTTCTTTCCCAACATTTAGCCACTTTGTTGACTTCATTGCGAGAGAGGCCAAGATTGCGTGCAATCCAGTAACATCGCTTCATGCACTCAAAGCAGGTGACTCAGAGAAAACGAAATCATCCAAGACAAGAAGTGTTGGAGCAAAGGTGCTAGTGAGTGCAGCAGAAGAGACGTCCAACACAAAAAAATGTGTGTTTTGTGAAAACTCAAATCATAGCATTCACACATGTAGGAAGTTTATGGACAAGGTCTTGAGTGAAAGAGTCAAGTTTGTGCAAACCAAGGGATTGTGCTTTGGATGTCTAGGCTTTGGACACCAATCAAAGAAATGTGAAAAGAGAAAGATGTGTGACACATGTAAAGGGAAACACCCGACATGTTTGCATGAAGAACGAGACAAATCCTCAAGGACAAGGAAAGAGAAAGAAAGTGTCAAGGAACCACAAATAAAAGAGATGGAAGACAGTAAAGAGAGTAGAGAAACCAAACCCAAGGAAGCACCAAGTGAAGCAATATCAAACCGTGTGATTCAAAGTGACAGAAGTAATCTCACATCTACGATCATTCCAGTTTGGTTATCCACAACAAGCAATCCTGAACATGAGATTCTTCTCTATGCTCTTCTTGACAGCCAAAGTGACACGACATTCGTCTTGAAAGAAAAGGCAGATGCTCTGGATGCAGAGAAGAAATGTGTGCAGTTAAAGCTCTCGACAATGTCTTCTAAAGATACTTTAGTACCAAGTCAAAGGTTGTCTGGATTACAGGTCAGAGGTTTCTATTCTTCAAGGAGAATTCCTCTTCCTGTGACATACACAAGAGAGTTTATTCCTGCGAATTTGAGTCATATTCCCACACAAAGGACAGCAAGAGCGTGGCCACACTTAGAGCACCTGGCTGAAGAAATTGCTCCACTGATTGAATGTGAAGTAGGCCTGCTCATTGGTTACAATTGCTCACAAGTGTTAGTACCCAGAGAAGTTGTGGCAGGAAAAGATAATGAACCTTTTGCCCAAAGAACAGACCTTGGCTGGACAATAGTTGGAGGAACTAATCCATGTGTTGACTATGGGGATGCCATAGGATGTAGCCACAAAATCATTGTCAAGGAAGTGACACCCAGTCAGTCAGCTGAACAGTTGGTCAAAGAAGTGCAATACATCTGTCGCACACAAGTCAAAGAGGTGGTCACATCTGCAGATGTTATTAAAGTGCTTGAGTCCGACTTCAATGAAAGAAAGGTGGAAGACTCACACTTCTCACAAGAAGATTTAAGGTTCATCTCCATAATGGAAGAAGGAGTGAAGATGAAAGCAGATGGACACTGTGAGTTACCTTTGCCATTTAAGGAAGACAGACCAAGTCTGGCAAACAACCGGAGCTGTGCAGAACACAGACTCAAATCTTTGAAGAGGAGATTTGAGAAGGACAACCAATACCACAAAGACTACACAGAGTTCATGAAAGAGACTATAGAGCGTGGTGATGCAGAAGGAGTTCCCTCTGTAGACCTGGACAAAAGCCCTGCCTGGTACATTCCACACCATGGAGTGTATCATCCACAAAAGCCTGGCAAAATAAGAGTGGTGTTTGATTGTTCAGCGAAGTACGAAGGAGTGTCCTTGAACGACTACCTGCTTACAGGGCCAGAGTTAACCAACTCTCTGGTGGGGGTCCTGTGTCGATTTCGGAAAGGTCCAGTTGCAGTGATGTGCGACATTGAGCGCATGTTTCATCAATTCAGAGTCAGAGAAGAAGATCAAGATTACTTTCGCTTCTTGTGGTGGGACAATGGAGACTTCAACTCTACTCCATCTGTCTATCGCATGCGCGTACACCTGTTTGGAGCTGCTTCTTCCCCTGCCTGTGCGAACTTTGGTCTCAAGTATATTGCTGCACAAGGTCAAGGCAAGTTCAGTGAAGCTACCATAAGGTTCATTGAGCGAAATTTTTATGTGGACGATGGTCTTATCAGTTTCCACTCAGAAGAAGAGGCAATTCGTTTGGTGAAGGAAGCCAAGGAGCTTTGCAGAACAGGAGGCTTGCGACTTCACAAGTTCATTTCAAACAGTAAGCAAGTGCTTAATTCGCTGCCGGAAGAAGATTGTGCAGAAACAGTAAGGAAAGACTTGTCACTGGGCGAGCAACAAATTGAAAGAGCCCTAGGTGTCAAATGGTGCATCGACTCGGATCATTTCCAGTTTCGAGTAGTTGTGAACGAGCAGCCACTTTCCAGAAGAGGAGTGTTGTCCACGGTAGCCTCTATTTACGATCCACTTGGCTTTGTGGCACCTTTTGTTCTACTTGGGAAGCAGATACTACAGCAGATGTGTCGTGAGAAAGCAGATTGGGACGAACCACTCACAAGCGACCTGAAGTCACGGTGGGAGTCCTGGTTGTTGGATCTAAAAAATCTAGCAGATGTCAAAATTGACAGATGTTACGTGCCAAGAGATTTTCAAACAGTTCAGAAGTACGAGCTTCACCATTTCTCAGACGCAAGTGTTTCAGGGTATGGTGTTTGTACGTACCTGAGAGCTGTCAGTGAAGCAGGACAAGTCCACTGCTCTCTTGTCTTTGCTAAGTCCAGAGTAGCACCCACAAAGGTTACTACGGTGCCAAGATTGGAGCTGTCTGCAGCAGTTGTAGCAGTGCGGATTAGTGACATGCTCAAAGCAGAGTTGGAGCTAGAAGATGCTCAAGAATTCTTCTGGACAGATTCTCAAGTTGTCTTGGGATATATCAACAACGATGCAAGACGTTTCCATGTTTTCGTTGCAAATCGCATTCAGCGTATTAAGGAAAGCACTCAACCGATGCAATGGAAGTTTGTGGCATCAGATCTCAATCCAGCTGACCATGCGTCACGCGGACTGAAGGCCAAAGACCTTATTACCTCCAACTGGTTTAGCGGTCCAAGTTTTCTTTGGCAAGAGAAACTTCCCCACGGAGAAGTCGAGGTGGGAAAACCTGATGCAGAGGATCCCGAAGTACGCAAAGCTGGTGTACTCCATACAACTACGGAAACATTCTTTGGCAGAACGTTTTCTGAAACTCTCCAGTTGGCTAAAGTTGTCGCCATACACCCGAGTGAAGATGGATGTATACGCAAGGTACAACTGTTAATGAGTGACTCATTGTTAGATGACCAGGGAAAGAGACTGAGTAAACCAGTTCTACTTGACAGACCTATACACAAGACTGTGACACTATTAGAAGCAGATTAGTTTACATTTCATAAGTTCATGGGTGAAAATCACAAGTGATTTGGTGGGAGTGTAGCTGCCGTCAAAGGCAACTCTCGCATTTAAGTTCATTTTATTGGATTTAATGTTGAAACAATTAGTAGTTGAAATAGTAAGAAATAATAAATAAATAGTAATTCATGTTCTGTTCATTAGATTTATATGTTTAAATGTGTATTTGTGCTAACTGTGCAATTAGATAGGAACCTTTTCTATCGTTCCGTCTGTTGTTGCTGAGAGGGCATTTTTCTTGGTGGGCACACTCAGCAAGCTAATTAAGAGACGAGCCACGAGGTTTGCACGTCTACAGAAAGTTGTGAAGAGTGTTTTTGGACTACCCCACGACGTGAGGATTAAAGTTTTTATTCCCTTTGAGTGAGGCCAATGAGGTAAATGTTTTCTTTTGTTTATTATCGCTGTATGTAAATACGCTAGTATTGCGTGATATTCTAGTGCAATTACCGCAGTGTGAAGTGTAATGTGTATTTTATTGATCGTTTTGTTGGAATGTTTTGTTTTATATAATGCTTAAGGGCTTTGTTAAGAATATTCATTTAAGTTGTATTTCTTTTTAGTTCTGACGGCATTGTATCGGCTGTGGTTGGACATCATTACATGTTAAGGCATGTCGAAGAATCCTCCTGTCCGAAATAAATGTCAGTTTAAAAGCAAAGAACAAGTTGAGCTTTATTAAGACTCGAGGGGAGTAACACTCAGGTTGAAGCAGAATTTGCCCGTCTTACATCTGTTGACCTGAAAGGGTTCCTTTTTGCTGTGCTTGACCATTATGGAGAGGTTCGTGGAGCTGTACAAAATCAAGAGCGGCATAGGAGGGCTAACTAGGCTCATAAGATGCTTCGGAGATGATGTAAGTGTTCAACTGCGAAATCTAATCCTTTGTTTAAGTTTTAGGTTATCCAGTTCAACTGATGAACTCATTGAAAGAAAGCTGATAAGTAAAGTCTGTCATCATATTTCACAACTGGACATTTAGTGTGGTAACTTTTACAGAATCTATGTATATTGGTGGTAGGTTGGATATCATATTCTACTTGAATATCCTGATAAGCCTGATTCAAAATCTCCAATGATAATCATATATTGATGGAATTATGTATCAAAAAGCTGTGAATTTGGAGCTGTCTACATGCTTCATAAACACTGTTTAAAAAGTGTTTTTGTTTTCTTTTTGACTTCTTTGACCAGAGCCCTACACAAAGGAAGAGGACAGAGGACCTCATTTTCTAAAGGAAGATCCCTCACACACTTTCAAGCCTGTGAAGGTTAGCATTGTTTCTTTTAGTAAATTTAATAATGACAGCACCACAGTGGATTTTAAATTAAAAAGTACATGTGTACTTTTTCCTCACCAAATGTATTATTACAAGATTTTTGACACTGGATTTGGTCTGGGTTTCAGAGAAACTAACTGGCAAGCTAGCATTGATATTATTAGTGTCTTGTGTTTATTCATGTCTTCACCAGGGTCTTTGACATTTCGCTGCTGTACTGTTCACTTCAGCTTTACGTTTGATTTCTCACATTGTATATTGTAATGGCAGAGATATTAGGATATTTAAGGGGCTGCAGTGGCTGCTACAGCTGTGGGGGGCAATACTTTGGTGAAATGTCCTGGACCCTGGAAAATAGACTGTGTAGACTGGGTAAGCAATTAAAGGTTACTGGCCGAGAGTCATTGGGCAGCTGGGTAAAGGTGGATGTTGATATTCAGTGCCAATTATGCAACCTGTTCAGCCATGTCTATATGCTCTTTTTTCATGCTGTTAATATAGGGGGAAAAATAAACTTTAATCAATAAACTGATTAAAGAAGCATTGTCTATGGAGCCACAATCTGATCCTGTAGTGTAGCTGCAGTTTGCACATTTCATGTATTCTCAGCCAGATTTGGTTTAGAGCACAGCCAATATTTAGCATAAGTAGATTTAAATTCACACACTGGTGATGGCAAGCTACATTGTAGCCACAGCCGCCCTGGGGCGCACTGGCAGAGGCGAGGCTGCCGGACACTGGCACCACCGGGCCCTCTGACCACCACCAGTAGGCAACAGGTGAAGTGTCTTGCCCAAGGACACAACGACTGAAACTGTCGGAGCCGGGGCTCGAACCGGCAACCTTCCAATTATAAGACGAACTGTCAACTCTTCAGCCACGATTCAGTCATCCACCCATGTGTGTGAATGACTGAATGTGTAAAGCGCTTTGGAGTCCTTAGGGGACTAGTAAAGCGCTATACAAATACAGGCCATTTACCATTTAAATTGAAAATTTTGTTTGAATTCTGCAATTGAAGACATGCTCAGTTATTTATGAACATGGTCTTTGTTTAAAGCAAGAAATGGATTTGTAACATGGGGGTGCATATCTCATTCTGAAAAAACTTTAACAACTAATAAGTGTTACCCAAAGCCAATCACCATCATCCAAAGCATCAGTATGGCTCTTCTTTGGAAAGACATGAATTGTTAAGCACAAGGGATATTGTGTAATTGTAATTGTGTAATTTTTTTTCTTCTTTTTTTGTCTTTGAACCCTTTTATAGCCGACAGGTATTGAAGACACGTTTTCTAAGAGGATGAAAGTTGGCATTGCGATGGTGAAAGAAGAAGACATCATCGATGTGTTGGTTGTCCTTGAGGCGGCAGTAATCCTGTCTAATCTGAGGGATGTCTCAAGTGCCATTTCCATGCTGATGGGCCTTCTTTTTGCCCTCAACATAGACTATCCAACGGAACTTAAGGACATCTTTGAAGTCATTCAGAACGTCCTAATGAACATTGGTGGAAGGCAGTGCGTCTCACTAGTGCATGGTCTAAGAAACAGACTCTTGCAGAAAGCCATGCAGAACTGTAATTGTATGCTCCTTAGTGTTAAGGACAGTTTTTATTTTACTGTTTGTTTTTTTATTCTTGCAAGTTCTCATTCTCACTTTTGTATGTCACTAAATGACTACACTTTACATTCCATATTAGACAATTACTCATTTGTTCATGGTTTAAGAAACTTATGTGAACAACAATATGCTGGACTTTGCAGATGCTTATCTCATGCAAGTCAGTAGTTTTTCCTTTGTTTTGCAATTGAGCAGACTCAAACTGATGTTTCTGAAATATTCATATTATCAAATGTTTCAGAAGCATGCACTCATTTTCAGAGATATTGGTTCTGTGGAATTTGTTGCAATTGTAAACGAAGACAAATACAAGAGTTTGATGTCTTACTTGTTATAAACTGATCTTTACTGTCACTTATCAAAGGTTTTGTACTATTTTAATATTTCAAGTTTTATGCTAACAGGTGTGACTGAGCACAATGAAGTTTAAAAATTTTGCAAATGTAAAGAATAACTTTTCTAAAATAGCAAGTGTCCCGTTGATACATTACATTAATGCAGACTTTATGTTGTTACTTCACAAGAATCACTACTGCTCCTAGAGTATTGGTCAGAATTTAATCTTCACCCAAACTGGGCTCAAGACCAAGTTCAAATTTATTGTTTCACAGGGAGCAGCCTTTGAGTTTTGATGGATTGTGAGAAAGATGAGCTACGTCACTGATTTTTCTGTTTCTCAGATGACTAAGATGGCACAATAAATGGTGAATGTTGGGTGCTCATGAGTAATTGTCTTGTCATGTTCTTAAAACAAACTTTCTGTATGAAATGATCAGATAGACTTTAATGGAATCTGTGGGGTTTTATTTTTTTTTCTGTAAACAACAGAAAATTAATTTAAAGGAATGTAGATATTTAAACCTGAGCTCTAAGATAAACCTAACAGGTAGTTTTGCTGAAATGGATGTTAGAAAGCTAAAAAAACAAAACAAAACTTAAGATGTTTAATACACATTTTTCTTTACATCCAGTCAATCAACTCTGATAATTAAAATGAAACTGATTTACAAGTTCACTCAGCTACCTTAAGGAGCTCAGGTAATTAATAAACTTAAATCAACTTAGCTAACAGATTATGTTAGTTAAGCTAAAATAGATTCCTAAGTTAAAAGAACTACTAAAGTATTTGAATTAACTAAAAAACCCAAGTCAACTGAACTAGGACAAGAGTTTAAACAATAGATTATTTTAATTTAGCTGAAAGGGTTTTCCCAAGTAAAAATGACAATTAAAGGAGTTGAACTGACTAACAAATCTCAGTCAACTAAACTAAGATGAAAGTTTAGACAACATGTGATTTTTCATTAAGATAACAATTGGTTGTGTTATAAGAACAAACTCTATTTCTTGACTTAACTTAAAATTTTAAGGCAGCCCTTTACCTCATATTTTTAAGTTGAAACAACAAGTTATATTTTACAGTGTATGCACTTCCAGAACACATGTGTTCAGCTTCTGTTTCTCACACAGTCTCCAACATTTCTGTGGACTTGAGATCTGTTTACTGTTAACTTTGGGTGTGATGAAAAAACGTGTCAAATTTTTCCAGCAAAATTCCCTCCACAACGGCAAATTCGTTGTGCTGTGTTGTATTTCACACATTCCTTCTCTGTTATATTTATGGTCAGTTCACCTTCCCATTTCTTTTTAAGGTAAAAGGTTGTATCCTGTCTATCTCCTTCTATTGATCTGTAGAAGGTGGAAATTGCTTTGAATTGTTTTTGTTCATAGCAATTATTTACTAGTCCAATAACACCCAATGGTTTTTCAAGCCAGTCAGTCTTTATTTGCTTTGCACAATAGTCCCTTACTTGCAGATATCTAAAAAAAATCTCTATTTTCCAATTTGTATTTATTTTTTAGTTGTTGGAAACTCATCAGTGTTCCATTTTTCATTAGAGTACAAACTGCTGTAATCCCTTTTAACTCCCATTGTTTCAATGTTTGGTCCAATTGTCCTGGCTTAAATTTTTTTATCATGTCTAAACCATCTCAGCAAAAATAATTGTTCTTTTAACTGACATCTTTCTATTACTGTGTGCCATTTGTTTAATGTAAATTTCACAATTTGATTCATTCTACTTTTGTGAGAGGTCATTAGTTGTATGTCAGAGATAAAAATTTGAATTTTGTTTCCCTCAATTTCTTTCTCAATTTCCTTCCACCGTGCCTCATAGTCTGGTCTACACCAACAAACAAGAGATCTAAATTGAGCTGCGTAAAAGTATTCCCTTAGGTTGGGCAAAGCCATCCCTCCCTTACACTTCGGGAGTTGCAGTGTTGTTAACCTTCTTCTTGGCTTCTTCCTATCCCATATAAACCTTGAGATCATTTTGTCCCATATTTCAAATGTACTTTGAAGTATAGGAAGTGGGAGTGATTGAAACATGTATAGCAATCTTGGGAGAACGTTCATTTTTATTATTTGGATTCTAGAGTAAAAATTTGTAGGTACTGTTGACCACCGTTCTAAGTCTTTTTTTTTGTTACCCTCCACCTGATTGTAGTTTGTGTCAAACATAGCGGATAATGATTTTGTCAAGGTTACGCCCAAATATTTCATGGTGTTCAAGTGCCACTTTAGTTTATATTCATCTCTAATCTTTTGAGAAGGTGTATAGTTGAATGATAGAATCTGTGTTTTGGATACATTAATTTTGTAGCCTGGTAAGTGTTCGAAGGTAGAATTGGAAAACACTTATCAGGATGTCATAAGAAAACAATGACATCATCAGCAAAAAATCCAATAAGATGTTTTTGTCCAGCTAGAGGAACCCCCTTCAAATTTGGATGTTGCTGCACTGCTTGCACTAGTGGCTCGGCGTATAAAGCAAAAAGAATTGGTGACAAGACACAGCCCTGTTTTGTACGTCTGTGTAGCTAAATTCTGTCCGTCAGGCTACCATTCACCTTGTTTCTGGCTGTAGGTTGATTATAGATTGTTCTTATACATTGTATTGAACTATCCTTAAAACCAAATTTTTTCAATACTTCAAATAGGAAGAGCCAACTAACACTATCAAATGCCTTTTCTTGATCTAAACTTATTAACACAGTACTGATATTAGTCTTTTCGGCATTGTCGATGATGTGGAGGACTCTCCTTATATTGTCCTGTGCCTGACGTTCCTTAATGAATCCGGTTTGGTCCACTTCTATCAAGTCCGGTATAAAGGTTTAAAGTCTTTTACTAATAATCAAGGCGTACAGTTTGTAATCGTTATTAAGGAGGGAAATGGGTCTATAGTTTCTGCAATACTCTTTGTTCTTGCCTTCTTTAGGTAAAATTGTGATAATGGCTTCTCCCCATGATGGTGGGGCTATTCCCTGTTTCAGAGTCCAGTTAAAGCAGGATAGAAGAAGTGGCTTGAGTTCTTCTTTAAACACTTTATCAAATTCAGACTGAAAGCCGTCACTCCCTGATGCTTTGTTTGTTTTCTGCTTGCCAATGGCTGCATCTAATTCCTTATCAGGAATTTGTGAGATCAATAATTTGTTTTGATTCTCCCTTATAGAAGGCAGGTCAAGTGGATCAAGGAAATTTTTAATTGTTTCATGACCTGCAGCAGCCGGTTGTGAGTACAGTCTCGTGTAGTATTTTTTAAACTCATTTTCTATCTCATTATGCATATAATGTAGTTTGTTACTGTCCAGGTTTCTAACTTTATTATAGTCATCGATGCTTTTTACGCAGTCTTCTTGCAAGCATTTTAGTTGTTTTGGACCCTGATTCGTAATAAGTTTGCTGTGTAAACCTAGCTTTTTTTTCTACTTCTTCTTTTAATAATTCATCAATTTGGTTTCTAATATCTGATATTTCTTCTAGAATTAGTGAATTTTTAGATTGTTTGTGCTCCATCTCAAGACGTTTACGTTTTTCTGTTAAGTTTTTATATAAAGCCAATCGCGCCTTTTTTGTGCTGCTGTTAGAGTTATTTATTTTCCCCATAAAACTGCTTTTAGTGCATCCCAAAGTATGATTGGGCTCATATCCCCAGTATCATTGTCTTCTATATACATTTCAATGTCCTCTTTGATTTTCTTAACATTTTCATTCCTATTTAGAATACCCTAATTAAGTCTCCATGCTGTACATATTTTCCTATTGTTAAGGCTGAGTCTAGACTAACCAAACTGATCTGAGACATCGGCCACCCCAATTTTGCATTCTGTAACGTTATGAATTTCTTCAGTATTAATTAGGAAATAATCAGTTCTCGAATATGTAGCGTGAGGGACAGAATAATGAGTATAGTCAGATGATGACCTCCCTTAATGCACTGATCATTATCCACTATTAAAAAACTTCCGTTTATACAACTTAAACTGGAAAATACTGCTTGTTTAAAGGCCGACAGCGTCGCTTGTGGCCAGGGCTGGACTGGGACAAAAAATCGGCCCGGGCATTTTGACTAGAGACCGGCCCACCAGGATAGGGCTTTGGAGCGTGATGTCACGGGAGGTGGGCCACGCCCCCTTCCGCCATGACAGTAGGCCAGACACAGGATACAGCTTCAGCTATGGTTCGTACGTGTTGTGTTGTCATGTGCAACGTTAGATCACACGAGCGTGAAGGCAAGAAGCTGGCTAATGGGCTCTCTTTTCATCATTTTCCATCCTGGAGGCAACGTGAGGGATGCCATGTATCCGATATTACTAAACAAAGACGTCAGGCTTGCATTGCAGCGGTGAGACGAGCGGATATCGAGTTCTGTGCAATCCCCAGATTTTTGTTGGTTTGCTCTCCGCATTTTCTTTCCGGTGAGTTTTAAATTAATTCATATCACTCTTAAAAGGCTTTTAGTGTTATTTTTAATGTGCTGAGGTCATAGATAATGAGATAAAACATGCTAATGTGTGATGCTGCAGAACCACGTCATGTCGACTGAGTAGCTTATGATTTAGCATTATTGCAGGCAAACCAGTATATGAAATGGATGTAACAAATCCAGACTGGGCACCAACACTGCACATGGGCCTCTAAAAACATACTAAATTGCTCTCATTGTACACTAATCCGCACATAACTTCCAGATGAATCACACACCTGTCATGTGCACTAATTTTATCTTACAGGCTTTTGTTATGCAGCTGCAGAGTCTGAAGGTGTGCCCCGTGCAGAAGTGATCGATGAAGATCTGACAGAAGACCAACAACAAAATCACCATGTCATGGAGGCAGTGGACAGCAGTTGTGTTGGGGTGAGTGAGGTTGAGGTACCAGCTCCAAATGTGGACAGTGGCGATCGGACAGACAGCATCACGGAAGCTAAAGGGCAGACGAAGTATTGTGTGTGCAATGAACAGGGCAGAGCAGAAATAAACACAACACTGCTTGATAAGATTGTTAAGGTTTGCTGTGTTTTGGTGAATATGTGCCCCAGTGTGGTTGTCAAACCAGCGCCAAATGAAACTTGCTCTTGTTGAGTATTCATAAAGCTGTTGTGTTGCATGTGTAGTTCATTTTAAATAATTGTACTTTGTGTGAAGTAGTTTCAATAAAACAGAAAAGAATAGTATCTTTGTTTGTTTTTTTATTCTTGATCTGTTCACATGTACTTAGCAAGTACATGAAAATGAAATGCAAACTATTTACATGGCAACACACAGCTGGCATCAATCTTGAACCATAAAATGAAACATTACAGGCTATTTAGAGCAGCACATTGTTTGGAGAAGTATTTCCCAACAAGTTCAGGAAGACACACTTTAAGAAAGAAGTCTTGTGCTTGCTTTAAACGTGGTTCCCAGAAATCCACATCAGGGAAGATGCGTATCACAGCAAGGTCTCTCTGTGTCCACACAACGAGGTCACAGTGGTTGGCGCCGGTAACAAAGATATGTATTTGTACCTGACAGTAGTGTATCCAATAATGGTGACAAATCCTCCAGCGTTGCAATAGGAATCTGCCTTTTTTGCGATCGCCTCCTTTTGCCTTTGATGTGTTTATGTTTTCATCAAGCTCACGTTTTTGGGCAGCTGCTGAGGTGAAGTCAATGTTATGTGCAACCTCGGGCTGTATCTTGGTCATATTTCCGGGCAATCCCCTATATGCTGGCTCGTCTGTTACAGTTCTGGTGCCACTGATACGCACTGTAGCCTCGACTTTAAACAAAAGAGCAGCGACATGGGTGCAGGTCTCTGCAACTCCGGCCATGCATGTGCAGTCTCAACCCTCCCATTGGTGCTCACAATGACCCATGGCTGTAATGCAGTTTCATTCAGTCGTTGTGAGTGCTGTACCTGAAACACACAAAAACCACTTTTAATAAAAGGTCTGTAATGAACCAAGGCTAATATAGATGGGTTGGCTGTACATCCAAATCAAAAACTGTAACAAGGAAGTTGTTTAGAAAGTTATCAAGTTCAAACCGACTTACCTTTGTCCTAACGACAACGTACTCGCAGCGTGGAGGCTTAAAAACGGACAAATCTTGCACCCAGCCGTTCGTGAATTGGATGTGGGCCTCCAGGGATTTATAATTCTTAAACTGGTTCGCTGTGTATGCGCTGACTCCACAGACAAGGTATGCAAAGATCGGGATAGGACAAAGGCGGTAGGTCGTGTGGGTTTCCATTCCACTTCCTTATTTCATACGGGTCCACATTACCGATGCACGCAATTTTTTCAAAGTACCGTCTCTTGGCGTCTGGGCGCAATTGGTCGCGATACAGCCCTTTGTCTTTTGCGCTGATTTTGAGCATGGTTCTGGCAGTCCCGATTCCAACACTCCAACACTGTGCGCTTGTTTTGCTTTCTAGCCTACTGACATGGTGCCGCGATCCCACAATGCACTGCGGCGTGACGTCAACTCCAAAGCCCTATAGAGATTGAAAATGTGACGTCATTTAGGGGTAAAACCGCAAAGGATCCTGGGAATTTGTGGCAAGAGGTACTAGCGCACGCAGGCTTTCAATTGAACTCAGTTACACAGCGATAAAAAGAAACCCCAAAAATGGCAAGAAGCTGTTGTATTATTAACTGCAATAGCCGGTCGCATGACAGCCACGGGAAGCCGATGAGTGAAGAGATCGTTTTTTTTATCGGATTACGTCGTTGAAGAGAAATTTTTTTAAGCCATGTTTCCGAAGTAAGAGCCCAGGATGGTCTGGATTGCAGCCATTCGAAGACCAAATATAACGTCTCAGAACACTCCAGCTCACGTTAGTCTGCTCCAAGCATTCCCACAAAGGTCAGTGTTTTGTAGTAGTTAATACGTCATTTTTCTTAACATAATTGTTGATATAGGTTATGTTAGGGTTCAATGTTGAGAGAAGAATCCATAAATAACCACAGATCCAGGCGTGTGCAATTTAGACGGCATTTTAATGAACACATGTGTGAGTTCAACAACCCAATCAGTGTTGAACTGTCTTTATCATATTCAGACAACTGTCTTATAGGGTTAAGATAGTACAGCCCCCTTTTCTGTTGCTAGGCAGATTTAAACAAAGCATACGTCAGCCTAAACCACAAATGTTCTGTCAACAACCTTTAACATAGTTTTAAAAGAACATAGTCTTCGGGTCGGTGCTTCCCCTCAGCTCGTCTTCGCTGTCGCTTATCTCCTAGGACATCTGTTGCACTTCCTCTAAGTACATCGGCACACTTCTGCATTTGCAGCAAAAATACATCTTCACTTCTGCCCTACCAAAATAGATCTACCATGGTGTGTATGTGTGTGTGCGTGCACGTGCGGGGGCGCGTGCATGCTGTGTACTGCGTACGTGTCATGACCTCTCACTATTTGTGTCTGTATGTATATGTCTCGCCCTTAAATGCTCTCACATCTCACCCGTTACACTTCTGACCTTCACGTGACCAGGAGCCACAGCTCTTTAATAAGCTCAAATGCAATCATGTATAAAAGATTAAAATCATTTTCATAACACAGGTTTTCCTTCTCAGATCTGCCAATATGTTTGCTCCTCCTAATATAGTCTAAAAGTAACCCCAAGCAAAGCAATTTGAACTTTCCCCTATCAGTGATCCCTCTAACTAAGCGTATGTGTGTCTCGTCTATCTGTGGGTGCACAAAGTGTGCATCTGCTCTCTGAACAGTTTCACTTCTGCAAAAGCATGGCTTGCAGACGCATTTCCTGTCTCATTTTGGCACAGAGTGTATTTTCCTGTCTCTGTCCTCTATACAGAAACACTGAGATCATAGAAGCATTAAAAACATTTAAATTATAGATTCAACTCAACCGTTTAAAGTGGTTCTTACTGGACCTGTAATAAAGACTAATATGATACCAATATGTTTGAACATCTGAATGCATCTAGGAAAGCAACATCACTATTAACACTGAAATGTTAATGATGATTATAAAAATAGCAGCAAATAATAGCAGGAAAATATTTCTATTCCCCACAGTTACAAGCAAGTCTGGCGCTGAACAGAAATTGTGGCGCTGTGCTCCTTTGTTTATTGTGCATAAATAGTGAATTGTCCTGACACAATATTGTGTTTCGCTTCTGTTATTACCATGGTACACTGACAAAAACATATACTTTTATTCACAGGATAAAACAGTTGTTTTGTATCACTAATTGTCCAGTGCAATTACAACATACAATATTATTGTCACTGCTACATTTCTGTAATGCGTACCAGAAATTATTTCCACTACTAATTAATTACCGTTGAGCTCAAAGGTTATATTAATAAACGGTTAACGATTGTGTATTTATGAAGACGATTTGTGAGACTGGTAAACTTACCTTTGTTTGTACGATGGTCTTTCGTTCTACACGGTGCATTTCAAGGTCCTGTACCCATCCGTCGGTAAACTGTACCTGGGCTTGTTGCAGTGACCTCAAGTTACTAAACTTCATGAGTGCATGCACTCACTCCAAGAACCGTATAATTATAAATGTGAGCGTGGTGAAAGTTGGGCAGCACGCTAACGTCTTTTGTCCACTCTGTGTACTCCTAAGGGTCTGACCCTTTCACTCCTTTGATTTTTTCCTCGTATCTTTTCTTTGCCTTTTCGTCGAGTCTGTCTTTGTACGGTCTGGCATTATTCTCCTTAGTTTTGTACATTCCTTTTTTGTGCGGTAAAGAAAAAAAAAGAAGGTATTGGAACCGGAGAATGAACATTTTGCGGTGCTGCAAATGCTTGCATTTGATGCGGTACTTGTTTTGCCACGAGTTCCCAGAATGCAATGCGCGAAAATCAGGTGATCTGTCAATCGCTATAGGAAAAACCATAAAGCCTTTGCATGAAAACAACTGCTTTGATGTACACTGCCTTGTTGGTATATATGTATCAATCTAATAAACTTACACCTACACCATCCTCCCTATTCTGGATTTTAAACAGTACATAGCAGAAACAAAAAGACTGCTTGGCCGAGTTAACCTCCTGAACTATCTACAACACATGGTAGAAACCTTAAATTAAGACCAAGAACACTAGAGGTGAGACATGATCATTAATTAATATTAAAATTAATAAATGACAGATTTAGTGATATTTCCATAAACACCTCCTTTCCTTTTTTTGTTCTCCATTTTCTTTAGTTCGTCTTTAAGATTGCTAAACAAGGGGGAGGGTGCATCCGACCTCCTCGGCTGTAATTGGTCCAGCCCAGAGTCGATCATGACCAGTTGGCCAATCCAACACCTTTCATTATATATACCCTTCCTAACAAAAAAAAAATTTAAAAAAATCCATCGGCCCATAAAAACAAAAAATCACCAGCGGCCCACCGGGCAAACAGTGTTGCCAACTTAGCGACTTTGTCGCTATATTTAGCGAGTTTTCAGACCCCCTTAGCGACTTTTTTCCTAAAAAGTGACTAGCGACAAATCTGGCGACTTTTTCTGGTGTTATTGGAGACTTATTTATGACGACTTTTGACGTGAAAGCCCGTATCGCTTTTACTCTCAACAAGCAGCGGGTGCTGCCGCGGGCACCTCGCCCGTTCCAAAGCGCTCACAGGCGGAGGATAGTCCTCCCCACCTGCTATCAGGGCAGGAGATGTTCACACCTATGCGTCCAAACTGCAAATGAACCGCGCATGAGCGAAGCCGCTGCTCCCGCACTGACTATAACGCAGTCAATTATTCTTTTACTGTTATGTTGTTTTGTGGATCACAGGTTTAAAACTACTTATAAACACACACACAGAAAGTAACTCTACCAGAGTGCTTATTTCGGGTCACTTTTGCCGGTCGAAGCCTGGATAAAGGCTCAGGATTGGAATTGTGACATTAAAAAACAATAATTGCTAAAATAAATTTAATTTGTACTTCTAAATAAACTCTAAATGCATTTAGGACGTTGTTTTACTCACTTTATGTCTCTTCCACGATGTTATTTCTCTCTCCAACAAGTAGGTTATAATTACATTAGAATAACCAATTATGCAAATTAGGCGATGACGTCATTTAGCGACTTCTAGCGACTTTTAGGACAACCAATAGCGATTTTCCTTACTGAGGAGTTGGCAACACTGCGGGCAAATGCCAGGTGGGCTGCTGGCCAGTCCAGCTATGCTTGTGGCCCTGCAGCGAGGTGGCCACTCTTTTAAAATTAAGACAAACACTGCAGTTGGAAATCTCCAATGCAAGATCTGTTACAAGTTTATCGACTATACCACTATCGTGGCGCTGTCACTTGGTGTTCGCTCGCTCTGTGGTAGAGTATCACTTCCTGTTCCTGCTCAAACACAGTGGTGTTTCTGAGTAGCTTTTCTGCTTAGCAATTTAATTTAAATCTTTTGATACATCCCTTTTTCATAGTATAATCTTAACGTGCTTCATCTGAATCACCCTTTCTGTGTACTCACTACCTAATTTATAGCCAAAGTATTCACTCACTGTCTCTTTACTGTTTCGCTAGCTTAGCTTAGCTCGTAGCCGACTCGTTAGCACCATGGCTACTTCACCTGTCCCTCCTGCACTTTCCTGCTCATTGTGTCAGATGTTTAGTTACTCCTCGGCCTCCTTTAGCAGTAATGATATCTGTAACAAATGTAGCATATTTGCAGCTCTGGAGGCCAGGATTACTGAATTGGAGACTCGGCTTCGCACCCTTCATTCACCCGTAGCTAGCCAGGCCCCTGTAGCTGGTGCAGCCGAAGATAGCGCAGACCCCGCTAGCTGTTCCCCGGCAGACCCCAAGCAGCTGGGGGAAGAGGGCGGCTAGGTGACGGTGAGGAGGAAGCATACTCCTAAACAGAAGCCCCAGGTACACCACCAACCTGTTCATGTGTCTAACCGTTTTTCCCCACTCGGCGACACACCCGCCGGGGGTCAAACTCTGGTAATTGGTGATTCTGTTCTCAGACATGTGAAGCTAGAGACACCGGCAACCATAGTCAATTGTCTTCCAGGGGCCAGAGCAGGCGACATTGAAGGAAATTTAAAACTGCTGGCTAAGGGTAAACGTAAATATAGTAAGATCATAATTCATGTCGGCAGTAATGACACCCGGTTACGCCAATCGGAGGTCACTAAAATCAATATTGAATCGGTGTGTAACTTTGCCAAAACAATGTGGGACTCTGTAGTTTTCTCTGGTCCCCTCCCCAATCAGACCAGGAGTGACATGTTTAGCCACATGTTCTCCTTAAATTGCTGGCTGTCTGAGTGGTGTCCCAGAAACGATGTGAGCTTCATAGATAATTGGCAAACCTTCTGGAGGAAACCTGGTCTTGTTAGGAGAGACGGCATCCATCCCACTTTGGATGGAGCAGCTCTCATTTCTAGAAATATGGACCAATTTATTAAACTCCCCAAAATATGACTATCCAGAGTTGGGACCAGGAAGCAGAGTTGCAGTCTTACACGCCTCTCTGCAGCTTCTCTCCTCCTGCTACCCCCCCAAAAACCCATCTCCATTGAGACTGTGTCAGCTCCCAAAATGACAAAAAACAAACTAAAACCAGCAATAAACAACTTAAAGACAAAGAAAGAACAATACAGTATCCACATCTGAACCAAAGAGTAAAACAGTGAAATGTGGATTATTAAATATTAGGTCTCTCTCCTCCAAGTCTCTGTTAGTACATGACTTAATAATTGATCAACAAATCGATTTACTCTGCCTTACAGAAACCTGGTTGCAGCAGGATGATTATGTTAGTTTAAATGAATCAACACCCCCGAGTCATTCTAACTACCAGAAATCTCGAAGCACAGGCCGAGGGGGCGGTGTGGCAGCAATTTTTCACACCAGTCTATTAATTAACGAAAGACCCAGACAGACTTTTAATTCATTTGAAAGCCTGATGCTTAGCCTCGTCCACCCCAGCTGTAAAACTCAGAAACCAGTCTTACTTGTTATCATCTATCGTCCACCTGGGCCTTACACAGAGTTTCTCTCTGATTTCTCAGACTTTTTATCTGACTTAGTGCTCAGCTCAGATAAAATAATTATTGTGGGTGATTTTAACATCCATGTAGATGCTAAAAATGACAGCCTCAACATGGCATTTAATCTGTTATTAGACTCAATTGGCTTCTCTCAAAATGTAAAAGAACCCACCCACCACTTTAATCACACTCTAGATCTTGTTTTAACATATGGCATAGAAACTGAACATTTAACAGTGTTTCCTGAAAACCCTCTGCTGTCTGATCATTTCCTGATAACATTTACATTTACAATAATTGATTACTCAGCAGTGGAGAGTAGACTTTATCACAGTAGATGTCTTTCTGAAAGTGCTGTAACTAAGTTTAAGAATATAATCCACCCACTGTTATCATCTTCAATGCCCTGTACCAACATAGAGCAGAGCAGCTATCTGAACGCTATTCCAACAGAGGTCGATTATCTTGTTAATAATTTTACCTCCTCACTACGTACGACTCTGGATACTGTAGCTCCTGTGAAAACTAAGGCCTCAAATCAGAAGTACCTGACTCCGTGGTATAATTCTCAAACACGTAGCCTAAAGCAGATAACTCGTAAGCTGGAGAGGAAATGGCATGTCACAAATTTAGAGGATCATCATTTAGCCTGGAGAAATAGTTTGCTGCTTTATAAGAAAGCCCTCCGCAAAGCCAGAACATCTTACTATTCATCACTGATTGAAGAAAATAAGAACAACCCCAGGTTTCTCTTCAGCACTGTAGCCAGGCTGACAAACAGTCAGAGCTCTACTGAGCCAACAATCCCTTTAACGTTAACTAGTAATGACTTCATGAACTTCTTCACAAATAAAATTTTTATCATTAGAGAAAAAATTACCAATAATCATCCCACAGATGTAATATTATCTACAGCTACTTTTAGTACCATTGATGTTAAGTTAGACTCTTTTTCTCCAATTGATCTTTCTGAGTTAACTTCAATAATTACTTCCTCCAAACCATCAACGTGTCTTTTAGACCCCATTCCTACAAAACTGCTCAAAGAAGTCCTGCCATTAATTAATGCTTCGATCTTAAATATGATCAACCTATCTCTAATAATCAGCTATGTACCACAGGCCTTCAAGCTGGCTGTAGTTAAACCTTTACTTAAAAGCATCTCTAGACCCAGCTGTCTTAGCTAATTACAGGCCAATCTCCAACCTTCCTTTCATATCAAACATCCTTGAAAGAGTAGTTGTCAAACAGCTAACAGATCATCTGCAGAGGAATGGCTTATTTGAAGAGTTTCAGTCAGGTTTCAGAGCTCATCACAGCACAGAAACAGCTTTAGTGAAGGTTACAAATGATCTTCTTATGGCCTCTGACAGTGGACTCATCTCTGTGCTTGTCCTGCTAGACCTCAGTGCTGCGTTTGATACTGTTCTCATACTCATAATATCCTATTAGAGCGATTAGAACATGCTGTAGGTATTACAGGTACTGCACTGCAGTGGTTTGTATCATATCTATCTAATAGACTCCAGTTTGTACATGTAAATGGAGAGTCCTCTTCACCCACTAAGGTCAATTATGGTGTTCCACAGGGTTCAGTGCTAGGACCAATTCTATTTACATTATACATGCTTCCCCTAGGCAGCATCATTAGAAGACATAGCATAAATTTTCACTGCTATGCAGATGACACGCAGCTCTATCTATCCATGAAGCCAGGTAACACACACCAATTAGTTAAACTGCAGGAATGTCTTAAAGACATAAAGACCTGGATGGCCGCTAACTTTCTGCTTCATAATTCAGATCAAACTGAGGTTATTGTACTCGGCCCTGAAAATCTTAGAAATATGGTATCTAAGCAGATTCTTACTCTGGATGGCATTACCTTGGCCTCCAGTAACACTGTGAGGAACCTTGGAGTCATTTTTGACCAGGACATGTCCTTTAACGCACATATTAAACAAATATGTAAGACTGCTTTCTTCCATTTGCGCAACATCTCTAAAATTAGAAATATCCTGTCTCAGAGTGATGCTGAAAAACTAGTTCATGCCTTCATTACTTCCAGGCTGGACTACTGTAATTCTTTATTATCAGGATGTCCTAAAAACTCCCTGAAAAGCCTTCAGTTAATCCAAAATGCTGCAGCAAGAGTCCTGACAGGGACTAGAAAGAGAGAACATATTTCTCCTGTTTTGGCTTCCCTTCATTGGCTTCCTGTTAAATCCAGAATTGAATTCAAAATCCTGCTCCTCACATACAAGGTCTTAAATAATCAGGCCCCATCTTATCTTAATGACCTTGTAGTACCATATCACCCTATTAGAGCACTTCGCTCTCGCTCTGCAGGCCTACTTGTTGTTCCTAGAGTATTTAAAAGTAGAATGGGAGGGAGAGCCTTCAGTTTTCAGGCCCCTCTTCTGTGGAACCAGCTTCCAGTTTGGATTCGGGAGACAGACACTATCTCTACTTTCAAGATTAGGCTTAAAACTTTCCTTTTTTCTAAAGCATATAGTTAGGGCTGGACCAGGTGACCCTGAATCCTCCCTTAGTTATGCTGCAATAGACGTAGGCTGCCGGGGATTCCCATGATGCATTGAGTTTTTCCTTTCCAGCCACTCACTATGTGTTAATAGACCTCTCTGCATCGAATCATATCTGTTATTAATCTCTGTCTCTCTTCCACAGCATGTCTTTCATCCTGTTTTCCTTCTTCACCCCAACCGGTCGCAGCAGATGGCCCCGCCCCTCCCAGAGCCTGGTTCTGCCGGAGGTTTCTTCCTGTTAAAAGGGAGTTTTTCCTTCCCACTGTCGCCAAAGTGCTTGCTCATAGGGGGTCATATGATATGATTGTTGGGGTTTTCTCTGTATTTATTATTGTGCGATCTATTGTACAATATAAAGCGCCTTGAGGCGACTTTTGTTGTGATTTGGCGCTATATAAATAAAATTGAATTGAATTGAATTGAATTTCTGTTCCATATGAAATAGGATATTAAGGAGTCTAATTTATTAAAAAAGGCTTTATTAATCACAATAGGGATACACTGAAATAAAAATAAGAATTTGGGAAGAATATTCATTCTAACAATGTTTATCCTCCCTGCTAGTGAAATTGGTAGATTTAGCCATTTCTCTATGTTATTTTTGGTTTCATCATATAATTTAGAGAGATTATGTTTGAATAAACCATAATAATCCTGAGTGTCTTTATTCCAAGATATTGGAACTGATTAGAAACCCGAAACGGTAAGGTATTGAAACTACTTGGGTTACCTATTGCTTTAGAGTTGACTGGGAACAGCACACTTTTAGATAAATTCAATTTGTATCCTGACACTTCTCCAAAATTCTGCAAAATCTCCATGATGACTGGGACTGATTTTGCAGGGTTAGAGATATACAATAGTAAATCATCTGCATAAAGCGAGACTTTATGTTCTGCTTTTCCGCTTCTGATCCCTGTATATTCATCTGTTGAGCGTAGTAGAAGAGCTAAAGGTTCAATTGCTAATGCAAAAAGCAGAGGTGAAAGAGGACAGCCTTGTCTTGTTGAGTGATTCAGATCAAGTAGTCGGAGTGGACATTGTTTGTACCAACACTTTTGGTTGGATGTATAGTAGTTTAACCAGAGAAATAAATTTAGGGCCAAATCCGAACCTCGACAGGGTTGAGAAGAGATAATCCCACTCGACCCTGTCGAAGGCCTTCTCCGCGTCTAAAGAAAGCAAAATTTCAGGATCAGGATTATGCTTGTCTTGCGTATAGATAATGTTTAAAAGTCTTCTAATATTAAAAAACAGCTGCCTGTCTTTAATGAATCCTGTTTGGTCCTGAGATATAATCGTTGGCAGAACCGTTTCCAGGCGTGTTGCCAAAATCTTTGCAAGTATCTTATTATCTACATTAATTAAACTGATCGGTCTGTATGAAGCCGGGTCCAAAGGATCTTTTTCTTTTTTATAGATCAAAGAGATGCTTGCCTGATATAGAGTCGGCGGTAGGGCTTTTTTGTCCAGCGCCTCATTATATACTTCTAGTAACAGTGGTGAGATATGGTCTTTAAAGGCCTTGTAAAATTCCGAAGTATAACCGTCTGGACCCGGAGACTTGGAGTTCTGTAAATTATTTATTGCTTGCTGTATCTCTTGTATAGTTATGGATTTTTCGAGTTGTTCTACTTTGTCTGGGTTGATCACAGGTATACTAAACTTGTTGAAGAACATCTCAAATAGTGCGGGGTTCTTTTTTGATTCTGAGGTGTATAAGTCTGCATAGAAACTTTTGAATATACCATTTATCGCCTTTGAGTCCCTCGTTATTTGTCCTGTATTGGTGCGAATTCCTGTGATCAATCTTGTTGCTGCTTGTCTCTTGATTTGTTGTGCTAGAACTTTACCCATCCTTTCCCCCTGTTCATAATATTTATATTTTGCCCTGGTTAGAAGCTTGACTGTTCTTGTAGTATACATCAATTCTAAATCAGCTTGCAGGGACAGTTTCTTCTTGTGCAAGACTGTTGAGGGCCGTGCCGTGTGTTGTCTGTCTACTTCCTGTATCCTGTCTTTTATACGACTTTCTTCTTCTCTTTGTTGTTTGTTCATTAGACTCTTCCGCGAAATTAATTGCCCCCGAATGTACGCTTTTAGCGCTTCTCACAAGGTAGACTTGGTAATATCCGGAGTGTTGTTAATTGACAGGTAGAAATCAATTTGGTTCTTAATATCTTCTATCCCCTGTTTATTTGATAATAAACTATTATCAAATCTCCATATCTTTGTTGTGTGATTGAACCCGAGGGCTAGTTGCAAAAGGAGGGGGCTGTGATCCGACAACATTATTGTGCCATATTCACAGTGCTTTACTGACGGTAGAAATTTGGAATCGATAAAAAAAAAGTCTATCCTGGTATATGTCTGGTGGACTGGAGAATAGAATGAATATTGTTGCACATTAGGATTCTGAACTCTCCACGGATCAATTATTCCATAATTTCCCATAAATTCCTGGATGGGCTTTGCCGATTTAGATATTTTGGCTGGTCTACTTGACGATCTATCGAGGTTAGTATTTAACACCAAGTTAAAATCACCTCCTATGATTAATTGATGAGTGTCGATATCCGGAAGCTTTGATATTATCGACCGTATAAATTGCTCACATGCTCCACATTTGGAGCATAAATATTTACTAACATAACTAAATGACCATAAAGTTTGCCAGTTACAATAACATATCTACCCTGAGTGTCTGGTAGTATTTTTGCTGCAGTAAATGGTACTGATTTTTTGATCAGTATGGCTGTGCCTCTGCTTCCAGCATTAAACGTAGAGTGAAATATTTGTTCTATCCATTTGCATCGTAATCTGTTGTGGTCTTGTACTTTTAGATGCGTTTCTTGGAAAAAGATTATATCCGCATTTACTTTTTTTAAGTGAGCTAAAATGTTTCCTCGTTTCACTGGTCCCCTGAGTCCCCTACAGTTCCATGTTACAAAGTTGACAAGATTTTGTGCGCTCTTTCAGTAGAGGTGCCAATAGTTATTAACTGTTACTGAGTGGTTGATGGATCTTACTCTGAGCTTTCTAAATGTGATTCTCTGAAATTCACAACTTTCTTGAACCAAACTAAAGAACAATCTCATGAACCCTTACTTCATTTGCAGCAAAAACGAGCTGCAAATGGAAAAGAAAAGAAAAGAAAAACTATTTTTGTCCAGCTTTTTACAGGCTGTAGACATCAGACTTACCACTAAACTCCTTAAGATTGTCTATTATTATATACTATTCCCTCCTGTGTCATGTTGTTTGTAGAGATGGCACCCACTATCCCTCCTAAGCGGTAGATGTGGCTGGACTCTGGACGTGGGTACTGACGAACTTCTCTGCTTCGCGCGGATCTGTGAATGAGTGCTTAACGTTGTTCACCGTTATAGTCAGCTTCGCGGGATAGTACAGACTGTACGGGATGCCAGCATTCCGCAGTTTCCCTTTCACGGGGTTGAATGACGCTCGAAGTTTGCTGACCTCGGGATTCATGTCAGGGAAGATGTGTACAGGTGATCCTTTGTAGAAGAGGCGGCCTTTTTCCCTGGCCAATCGCAGAATCTTCTCTCTGTCGGTGTAGTAGTGCAGGCAGACTATCATGGCTCTTGGGCACTCCCCTGTCCGTGGTTTTGGGGCATTGTTGTGCAGCTTGTTGTAGTCTTTCTTTAGGGACTCGTGATCTTTCTCCAAGGCTGTTAACCTGTCTGTAGTGTCGCAGAGGGCCTGCTCCATGTCCTTCTGTATACTTGTTGTTTCTGCATGGGTTTCGTGCAGTGCCTCTATTTTCTGTAATAACTCATGTCGAAGCTTATTGGTGTCTGCTTTAGCTTCTTCTCATAGCGAGGAAATGTCCTCACGTAAGTTTTCATGCATATTCTCTATCTGCGTCTTAATATCGTTCATCATACCGTCTCGGTAGGCTTGCAATTCGCTCCGAAGGATCCTCACGGAGATTGGCGAGTTGTCGTCCGCCATGTCGTGTTGTAGCTCTTCGCTGCCCGATGTAGCAGAAATTGACGACAAAGTTTTTTGCGTGTATTTCCGACTACTCTTCATGACTCGTTTTTTTCAGGAGGAGTTTGTACAGTTGAGTCTCGGTCCAAATCAAAGTCAATATGTGTCCCAGGAGGTTTGGATAATCAAAAATCTTAGCGGAGCTGCCTTTCGCTGCTACTTACTCCATCGGCCGGAAGCGGAAGCCTCATTTTACTGATATTTAATTAAATTGTTTCAAAATGCAAAAACATAAAATAAAGTGTTTTTTATATTTCTATATGGATATTCAGGACTTTGGTTCCTTAATAAACTTTAGATCTCTGCTCATCAGTTTGTTTTTTAATAGCAGTTATTACTTATGCTTTTGGTTTCTTGAACCTTTTAGTTTGTATATAATTTTACTTACTGTGAAAACTCACCATTTACCTCTAAGTAACAAGTTTGTTTGCTATTAAAAGAGTACTTAATAGCAGAAATGATATAAAACACATGGTTAGATGAATGTGAAAATACAAAAGGACTTCATTGTTCATTTCCTTAGTAACACAGTAATAATACATTAATTACATTTTTGCTACACATGATCAATGTCCTCACTGCAAGTGTTTCTGCACAGAACACACAAGATTTCTCTTATTTCTAATCTTTGTAGTTTCCTTTGATAACATGTAAATTTTCAAGTACAATGTAAAACATTAAATTTAGTTAAATTAATTTACTTGATTGATATATATTTCATGTATACTGTATTTTCAAATGAAAGTAGCATTTATACAGATCGTTGGGGGAAAGGCCCGGTCAAACAGGGGAGTCCTGTTTTTTTTTTAATTTCTAGATACTTTTCAAAAGATTTTTTTTAATTATTTCAAATAATAACATTGCATTTTCAACTAATAATTAATTAACAGTTAAATTAAAAAAATAGCTGTGTGCAACAGTCATGAGATATAACAGAAATACATTTGGTCATGAAAAATCAAATACATTTGCACACTGAGTTTGACTTTAGACTAAAATCCAATGCTTTCTTCCCTCAGACTGTGATTTTGATCATTTTAGGCTCTCATAGGCAATCCGGAGAAATTATAGAATAAGAGTTAAATTAGAGCAGCAGTTCTGTGGACTGTTAATAAGATTTAAATACATTTGCAAGGATTACACTTATTTCCCACCAAAGTAAGATGATGGCAGGTTTCACTGCAGTGAGGGGAAAAATGTTGAACCTGCTGTTGTCTCGAAAACAAGTTTCCTGGAAACTTTTTTAAATCTTATCCTGTTTTTTTTGTTTTGTTTTTTTGCATATACAATAAATGCTTTAATTAAACTGACTTTTATTCTCTTGTAATTTCAGGTGAAGAAAATACAAGTGAGTGCCAATGTATTTTTTCATGTTATTTAGTGTATATTGTTTCATTGTCTTCATGCAACATGAT
Source organism: Oreochromis niloticus (assembly GCF_001858045.2). Taxonomy (NCBI): domain Eukaryota; kingdom Metazoa; phylum Chordata; class Actinopteri; order Cichliformes; family Cichlidae; genus Oreochromis; species Oreochromis niloticus. The sequence continues at coordinate 1,772,027 of NC_031981.2, read as the reverse complement.
TAATAATGCTTTTATATCTTTGTTTTTTCTGCATATAAAATGCTTTCATGACCAAAATATATTTATCTTTACATTTCATGTTAATTCCAGGTGGTCCTACCACCACTCACTCCTACATGAGTACCAATGTATTTTATGTTATACAAATTATATACTTATATGAGCTGACTGACACAAATCACACACATAATGAGGGAAAACACGACTCAAACAGAGGCAAACAGACAATATACACACAGGAGGATGATTACGGGACATTGAGACACGTGGGAACACAGCTGCACTGAATCATAAGTATAAAGACAGAGGAAGCAAAACATCACACACGAGACTATCAAAATAAGACAGGAAGCAACACAATGATCCTCAGATTGAGACAGCGGTCCCCAACCCCTGGGCCACGGACCGGTCCGTGAGTCGTTTAGTACCAGGCCGCGAGAGTTGAGGCTCAGATGTGAAATTGCTAGTTTTCAGGGTTTTTATCATTAACTCTGTTTCCCGTGTTGTAGTTGTGCGTCTTATTTTGAAAGAAATAATTACCCAATACCATAGCGACCAGAGAGCATTAAGGGGCAGAGAGGAGGATGTTGCTCTCAATGTTGTTGGTGCATTTCAGGAGGACGCTGCTAATAAAGTTATACAATTACACAGTGAATTTGCATTTATTATTATATTTACAAAAGTTTTTGTCTTGGTAGTATCATTTCATTGTATTTATCCGCGACACCTTAAAGGCCGGTCCATGAAAATATTGTCTGACATTAAAGTCGTCCGTGGTGCAAAAAAAGGTTGGGGACTGCTGGATTAAGACATGTGGAGTTGACATTGAGACTGGGGATAAACACACATGGAGATATGGCAGATTGGAGAGACAACGCAGAGAGATGGACACAAGAACAGGTAGGGAGAAAACACAGGGACTGGACTACAAATGTATTAATTTGACAGAGAATACAAGACCAGCCATGGAGAGGAAACACAGAGAGACCAGACAGATACGGAGACATGACTCATAACAAACACGGGGACACTGATGACAAGAGACTGACATGAGACTGGGAACATACTGGACACAAAAAGGGAACTATGTAATAAAGATCCACGGACTGGAAATATAAATAATTAAAACTCAGAGACACTAAAAAGGACTAACAAATACTGGACTTCAACCTGAAAACAAAATAAAGAGCAACACAAAATTCAGAATACTGGGACAAAGACAGCCTGTTTTTAAGCTGCACTAAAGCAGATTAATACGTTGGTGCAACTCTAGCTACATGCCATGAATCTGGGTATAGACCCTTAATGTGGGCAGGCTCTCTGTGCTCATATTATAATTAAATACAATTACATGTAATAACCCATAGCTTTGCACATAATGTATCTTTTCCATGCTTTCTTTTGCCTGAAGTCCCTGCACATTGAATTTGATTTTAGACCAGTTTCCTTGTAATTTAATTTTGATGCGTTTGAGTTCAAGCTCAGTGAGTCTGGAAAAATTAGAGCATGACAGTTAAATCAGAGCAGCAGCTCTCTGTTGTTAGCATTTAGATCAAAATTGCATGTAAGTAACGTGTAACATAAAGTCTGATTATCCAACACGTGAATCATAAACTCTGCTGTCATCAGTGAAAGTAAAAAACAACAGTTAGTCTTGTCTGTGAAGGTTTGCAGTCCAGGTCATCGTAGTCTAAGGAGCTTGGAAAGAAAATCGTCTGGACTTCTTGCTACCATCCCTGCACCTCTTGTGGGGAACACCTCACATCACATCAAGAACTCCACCGACTTCACCGACAAGGTCCAGAAACTTACCCTGGATCCAGATGAAACCATGGTGTCCTTTGATGTAGTCTCTCTCTTCGCCTGCATACCTACAACCAGTGTTGGGGAGTAACGGAATACATGTACCGCCGTTACGTATTTAAAATACAAAATATGAGTAACTGTATTCCGTTACAGTTACCGTTTAAAAAGGTGGTATTTAGAATACAGTTACTTTGTTGAAATGAATGGATTACACTGCGGTACTTTCCTGTTTCATATTGTAGCGGGTCAGGATTGTTTGGTTTTGTTTGACAGCTATGTTCTGTTGTTCCAGGTGGCAGCGTTACGGTTGCCATGGTTACAGGGCGACACTCTCTCTGCGACTGTGTGTTTCCTGGGTGAGAGAGCGCTTTTTTGTTGTTGTTGTTGTGCTAAGCTAATAGGCAGAATGCTACAGGTATAGCTCTAAAGAATGTAGCCTCATGGGCAGTGTAGTCCGTGCCGCAGCGAGAATGGACTGCCATACACGTTATGTGTCTGTGAGCGAGGGAGGGAGAGAAAGGAAAAGTCCGAGCTGTCACGGAGCAAAAACGGGAGCTGGAAGCATGTAAATATAATAATAACCACTGCAGCCAAGAAGAGTGCCTGACGAGCCCAGCTGTAAGTACGCTATTAAGACTCGACTGTACGCTGTGTTCGTGTTTTCCTCCGAAAACAATAAGTTCCGTTGGAGCAGCCTTTCAACGCCTCTCTCTAGTGATGCGTGAATCATGAACGAATCGTTCAATACTCGAGAATCACTTTACTGACTCGTGAATCATGATTCACAAGCGCAACTGACTCACTGACTCATCCCTGTTGCTGTTAGCAAACTAATTTCATTAGTAGAAATATATCTAGCTTATAATTCAAATTGTGAAGAAAAACACAACATCCAGTATCTTAACAAAAACATTTCTGCTCTGAACTGGAAGAAAAAAGCCCTGAGTAGAAGCTCACATCAAGACAATAGCTCCTCGGTTCACAGTAGCATCGCTCTGCTAACATGCTAACAGCACATTTGAGCTACTCACCCCCTCCCTTCCTGCGCTGAATCGTAGGGGAAGCAAATCACTCATGACTCACTAACCCCCTCCCTCCTGTGCTGAATCGTAGCGTAAGCAAATCACTCAGGACTCACTAACCCCCTCCCTCCTGTGCTGAATCATAGAGCAAGCGAATCACTCATGACTCGCTCACCCCCTCGCTCCTGTGCTGAATCATAGAGCAAGCGAATCACTCATGACTCGCTCACCCCCTTCCTCCTGTGCTGAATCATAGAGCGAGCGAATCACTCATGACTCGCTCACCCCCTCCCTCCTGTGCTGAATCATAGAGCGAACGAATCACTCACTCACTCACTCACCCCCTCCCTCCTGGCTCGCAGCTACTTCTTCTTTTTGGTTGGCAACCAATGTTAAGGCGCACTACCGCCCCCTGGCTCACAGCTCAGTGGACATTTAGATGAGAAAATATATATTTGACACATGTAAGGAAAATACTAATAAAATAAAAATAAACAAAAGAAATGTTCCCTTTAGAAATTCTTTTGGTCTTTTTTGCTCTATAAAATAGTTGTTTTCTTTAAGAATCACTCATCTTAGCAGTAGGATTTACATTAAAAGAGAAACAAATTAAGTTTGAGTGAAAATGTACATTTTTTGCACTCTCTGGTCAGTGACTCAAATGACTCAAAAAACCCGATTCACTTTGGTGAGTGACTCATTAAAACTCGATTCAGTAAAAAGAATCAAATTTACCATCACTACCTCTCTCTGTCTCTCGCAAGCAAAGTTGACCCAGACAACAAAGTAAAGCTATTTTTCGGCTACGAGCCCGAAGGTCCCTAGGTCCCTTTACTACGGTTCGGAGCTGGGGACCTTCAGTAACCAATGTTCCCTCTAATTTTTCATGTGTCTGAGCGAACACACAAACTCCCTGAGCGATCTCGTGGACCACTTTGAGTGACATTAGACGTGTGCACTGTGGTCACGCCAGCGTCGAATCCATCCAAGTTTTTAATAAACATGGTTTATTAAAATAATAAAATTACAGCATTTATATTTATGTTAGACTACTTTTAATTAACTGCTTTAGCCCACTTACAATGAAAATGTGAAAAAAAATCTAGTCATTGACCTGCGTAGTATGTTAACACTACTGGAGGTAAAAATAACTTGAACTCCAATTTGGAAAACACAACTTTCTTCTTCTTCTTTTTAAAAAAATAAAAAATAAAAATCTGACTTGTATTATGAGTCTGTGGTCTGGGAGAGAATCCTGTAACTCTCTCCCTGCAAAATACAGTATATAATGACCAATGTTGGGCAATTAATTATATAGCTACTTCTTCAAAAAAGTTACTGAGTTTTGCAAACAACAAAGTTTTTTGCAGCTGTTTACCTAAAAATGCAGTCAAGGCATTTTTAAATAAACATTTCAAACTATTTACAGAACAATCAGCTGTTCTTTATCAAATCTGATGCCACACAAATTATTTGTGCCACTCCAAAATATCATTTCTGTCCACTATGAGATAAAGGAGAACAACAGCCTGATACCTGCAGGCCTGACAACAGGAGATGTATCACTGCTGTAACACCTGTAACATTCAGCAGCCGCCTCATTGTTCTGACACACACAACAAAACTATTGACTACACTACACACTAACTACACACTAACTACACAAGATTTGTGCTAAACGTTGCAAATCTCTCACATCTCAAAACACCGCCGTCACTCCTAAAACTTCCCCCCGTTTTTTAACAACTAAATGCCATGTTTTGATTGGTCGACATGGTACATTTTTCGACCAATGGGAAAGGGTGGGGTTTTTTGGCTTCGTCTTTGCTTTCGAGCGTTTTCCTTATAAAACGCCGTTTTTACCGTTTCTTCCTGCAGTAAATATAAACAACGCTAGTATTCAGGAAGAAAACCAAACATTGCAGATATTTTTATCATAACTCTAGTTTTACGTGGCCTATCAACACAATTTAAAAACTGGTATAAAGTCCACACTTTTTCCATCAGTTGTTCCGTCTGTCCTGCTCACATCTCCAAAGGTTGTACACGTTGTCATTAATGTGGCTTCACTCCACATCAGCCACGCCGCTTTGCTAGCTAAAACACCGGTGTCGGCACATATTTACTTTAATTTCAATTCAGGTTAGAATTTTTTTTTTTTTTGTGCGCAACGCAGATTTTCTCTGTGCAGAGACCGTGCCAACAGTGCGCAATTGCGCACGTGCGCAGGGAACATTGTCAGTAACAGTAATATATCACATAGCAATAGTACATTCACATAGTTGTAAAAAGCATGATAATATATTAAGTAATCCAAAGTATTCAGAATACGTTACTGTCATTGAGTAACGTAACACAATATGTTACAAAATACATTTTGGGGCATGTATTCTGTAATCTGTAATGGAATACATTTTGTAAAAAGATTTTTATTAAATGTATTGCTGTTTGTGATTCATATTGCTTGCCGGAAGCTCGTCCTTGGACGGCCTGCTGGGCGGGAGAGCATGCCTGTGTAACATGTCTTGATAAAAAGAGGAACGGAATGTTCCAGTAAGATAGCCACATACTGTTGTATAGTCATTTTTCTGAGAAGAGCGAAAATACGCCGCCCTGTTGTGTGGGCACCAGTGACTATAAATGCATGAATAAAAAGGTACACTGTGTGACTCTCACTTGAGACGTTCACCCATGTACATGTGATTAAGTACTTTGTCTCACTGTCTTTCTGTTTACCTTGGCAGACTTCTGTTTGGGATTATCCCTTAACATTTCTTGGTCCTTCGAGCCGGATGGGACGGCCTATTTAAAGCAGCTCCCACAAGAGGCACCTCACCAGGTTCCGTCGGTGCGAGAAGCCCACGTTGAAGTCTGTCGACAGCTCACGCACTAGGTGCGTGATAAAGCCCAAGGACGTGAATTCGGGTCTTGGCCAACGTCTTATAAGTGGTCCGCACCGTCGGGGGCTGATCGGGTGCATCTGAAGAAACCAGCATTAAGGTGAGACAGATAACTTTGAGACAAAGAGGTTTGCGTGAAATCGAAAACGAAACCTAAAAGTTAAAAGTAGCTTGTCCAGAGGGATTGAGAGCTCCCCGAAAGGGTAAAAGTAGGCTCGTCTTAACAGATTGGTAGCCTACGGGAACGCGCGTAATTGTCTGTCTTTATTGTTCATTTTGTTGGTGGAATAAGTTGATTTTACAGCACAATAAGAAGGCTGAACTATTCCACTAATTTGTTTACTGTTGGTCGCTGAAGTACTGGTGAACTGAGAGGAAGGTCGTGTTTCATCACGTAAAGGTGACACCGCTTTCAAGAATAGCTTGAAAGTAGAAGGGCGTGTCAGCTACCTCTCTCTGTTCTCGTGCCAGTGAAGGCGCCGCAGGTGTGTGTGTGTATTACTAAGCGCTAAAAGAAGCATAAACTAATAATGGGTAATAAAGCAACAAAACTCACTGCTGACGAGCAGTGGCTAGAAAAGAAATGTCCAGGCGCCGGACAAATTAGTGCATGTAGATGGAGAAATCCAAAGAACACCTAAATGTCCCACGTGGGAGGGAAAATGTATAACTAAATTATAAGAAACCCTCCAAGCAGAAATAAATACTGAAAAGGAAGCTAAAAAGAAAACAAAGCGTACACAAGAGTTGTAATATTTTAAAGCATGGAAAGTGGAATGAAGTGGAATAAACAAAAGATTAAATTAAGGTTAACTTAAATTAAAGCAGACCTTATCTAGTGATAAGCATGATAATGGGAGATAATAGGAAGGTTAACAACCTGTAAACTGGTATTAACAATGAAACATAGTTGGCATGACGACCGTGCCTAGAATGAATAGAATGCATGAAACCAGATAATTCACATGAAAATATATCAAATAAAAAGAGAGATGTATAAGGTATATTAAGGCTATGTCATTGTTCAGCCAGGGAAAGAGTGTGGAAAAGCAAATGTCTCCAGCTTGGGAAGGTGTGAAACTGCAGGTCACATCGGCCTTTGATGGATACATAATGAAATATAAAATAATATACTATTGTATATTAGTAGTAAAGTAGTGTATTGTAATATACTATTGCTGTTATAAAAAAGGAAAAACAAAACAATAATAACATTAATAGTGACATAATATTAATAAGAAGAGGCACCTCAGTCAGTTATGATGTGAGGTGGATAATTGTTAAAAGTAGTCTGATTCAAGCTTAAGGTTTGCTCAAACTCAGTATAATAATATATGAGATGAAGAAAATAAGGAAAATACTTAAACTAATCAGGTGCATAGAGACACTTGACCTGGTTGTAAACCTGTCATCCTAGATGAGACTTTGTTGAGATGAAGAGCAAACCTATACTAACAACTAATAAGCCAAACCCTGTATACAACAGCTAAAGCTACAGGTTTGAGAAGCTGAATAAAATGAATTAAATATGTGGACACTACCAAGCTGATGAGCAAGTTACACATTTTTTTATTTTATTTGTTTTTTAGAGCAGAAGCTGCATATTAAAGGTCACACATGCAGCTGTTTGTGAGCTCAGTTTTTTTTCCTCACGCTTCTGATTTGTCTTTGGCAGCAGCCTTTTTGCATCCTGACTCATGTGTAAAGTGTTCAAGCCATCAGTAACTTGTTTTTTGTTTTGTTTTGTTTTTTGTTTTGTTGGGTTGAAAAATGAATAAATCTGTGATCATACTTGTGGATCACAGTGGCACATAATGATTAGGCATACGATTTACTAATGGAGATGTAATAACTTTATTCTAAAATTCAAGGAGAACAAACAAGAACAACACCTTCAGTTGTGTCTTGTTGTTGTTCTCTGTGCAGTGTGCTAAGTTTTGTTTTTTGTTCCTTTTTTTTTTTTAAATGTTGCTTGAGTGATGAGCACTGTAACTTCTGAAGTAGCTCTCACCATGCGTCCAGAGCCAGCTGAGAGCTGGGTTGTCTGTTTTGTTTTATGTGACAAGGCTGAAAAATTAAAACTTAGTTTCTTGTTTTGAAAAAAAAAAAAGAGAGGTTTTGTGTTTCTCAGCCAAGAACAACTACAATTTCATTTTCTGTTTTGAGACAGGATAATAATAATAATAATAATAATAATAATAATAATAATAAAACAAAGAGTGATGTCTTGTTTAAGTGGTGAAGACAGCTAATACTGCAAAATACCATTTAGTGCATGATCTGCGAGCAATAAATGAAATCATCTTATTTATCTTTAAATAAACTCCAATTATGGAGACCTGAAGTCACATGCTTAGGGCACACCCTCAGGTGAAGGCAGAAAGCTACTAAACAAAGAAAAGAAGCTATACAAAATGCGCCACAGCCAAAAAACTAAGTATTCACATTCTTTCTGACTCTTTGTGAGCCTGAGTTATGACCTTGGCTCCCTGTTTTTCTGCTTCCACCAAGGGTGGGGGTGACGCTCCCGTGGCATGTGCTCTGTTCTCTTTACTATCACAAAAGAAAAAAAAGAGAGAGAGGCCACTACTCTCTGAATACAATATTCTCTTCATAACTCGGCAGTATGAAATGTCATGAAACAGTGTAACTCACTCACAGTAAATCAGCAGTATAGGATAATACAAACCTATCTAATAAATCTAATGATTTTCACATTCTTTTAACTAAGAGGTGTGATGCAAACTAAAACTACATACTGATTACACAAGAAGTATGATGTGGCCTACAGCAGTATCATGATTCACTCATTTTGATTACAGGTATAATGTAATATAATCTCACAACTGCTACAAGCACATTTGCCTTTCTTAACACACGCGAGTGAAAGGCAACTGTTAAGAAAATGCCCTTTTGGGTGAGACAGGCCCAGAGGCCCTGCATGCAAGCGTACTAACACACATACATGCAATGAAGAGCAGCTTACACTAGAGCACACACTATATGTGCGCCTCTATATCTCACATTGGTGTTAAAACAGGAAAAACTTAATAGTTTTGTTATCAACTGCTGAATTTACCCACTACAGACATTTAACTCTCCAGCTTGCAGGACAATAGGTGAAACGTTTGTGAAAACAGACAAGGAAAAATAAAGACACAGAGAGAGTCTGGTATGACCAAGCAGTGACCAGACAATAAATTTAGTTGGTAATACAATAAATTGTGAGATGCTTTCTGCTTGATTGATGCAACACAAGTAATTTACTGTATGGAGGAAATTCTCTTTTGTGATAATCTTTTGAACGTGCATTTCTGTTGACCTGTCAATTTAGCGCATTATAAGCTGATGTGCAAATTAGTTGATATTAGATTTGAAAAATAGCTGTATTATAAAATAAGTGAATAAGATGTAACAACGGTTGAAATTAGTTTCTTGTTTCTAGTGTGTGGAGAAGGTTTTATCATGGCACACATCTGTTTACATGGGAGGAAACTCCTCATGTGATGCGACATTTAGCAATTTGCAAGTGTGCAGCACATCAGAAGAATGACTATGAAATTACAAAGGGAAACAATTTTACTGACAAAGGATGAACAAAAAGCAGCTCCCACAGCTCAGCAAAAGAAATGGCTGAAATGCGGAGCGCAACTTGAAAACGACTTGATGTCTTGCAATGGCAAACCGATACTACCAAAGTCCCTACATAAAACAGTGGCCCTAGTGACACACGGCTCAACGCATGTGTCAACAGGAGGGATGGTAGATATACTCTCTAAACACTTTTACACCCAAAATTTCAAAACTTCAGCAAAAGAGTTTGTAAGAACATGCATGATTTGCCAAAAACACAATGCACAAAGGAATCTCAGACCAAAAAGAGGTCATTTTCCCACACCACCTCATCCTTTCCACACAATCCACATGGATTTTATTGAACTAAATGAATGTCAAGGCTCAAAATACGCTCTAGTGATCATAGACGTATTCTCAAAATGGCCAGAAATCTATCCAGTAAAGAAAGCAGATGCCATTTCAGTAGCAAAATGCTTATGTAACCATTTTATTCCAACATATGGCATCCCCACTCTAATAAGATCAGATAATGGGACACATTTTGTCAACGAGGTAATCAGCAAAGTCTCTGAAGCACTAGGATTCAGCATCAAAAATCACTGTGCTTATCACCCGCAAAGTGCAGGATTAGCGGAAAGAACTAACGGCACAATAAAACAGAGACTTAGAAAATGTATGGAAGAAACAGGAAGGCCGTGGCCAGAGTGCATAGGCCTAGTAAAAATGTGGATGAGATTAACACAAGGTTCACAGAAACTCACACCTTTTGAAATCATTCATGGCAGACCATTTCCACTGCCAATCACAAGTGAACCTTTAGATAAATCAGAGAGACCACACTAGCAGAATGGATGTCGAAGCTACTAGAAAACAAAGATTTTGTTTTGAACAATAAACTGCCTTCTGAATCTTCTCCAGTATCTTCCAGGTTGAAGCCAGGTGATTGGGTCCTGATTCGAGTTCTCCATAGAAAGAATTGGAGCTCGCCCCGCTGGGAAGGTCCCTACCAAGTGCTCATCACCACACCAACCGCCTGTAAGATAGCAGAGAGACCATCTTGGATTCACCAAAGCCACTGCAAGAAAGTGAGTGACAGCCTAGACTCATAGACTCCAGCACCCCTACCTTCTGGTGATCTACCTGGTGAAGAGAGGGCTGATTGGGTATATCCCGCCCTCTGCTTCTTGCCAGTAGTCTACTCACCCGAGGATCTAGGTGTGTTTGGCTGTCATGAAGACACTCGCCGTCCTAGCAGCTGTCCTCCTGCTTCTAGCAGGACTCCTCGCACTTTTCGAGGACAATAAAGAACAAAACACAAGCCAAACGTGCCGCCAGCTTTTCGGGCGTTGGCTATCAGCATAATAAAATCACCATCAATGAGACAAGCTCATCTACCATCTACTCGCTTAACTTCCTTAGTATCTTTCAGAGACCACCCCAACACGAGATAATCACCATTGAAGACGCTGGACTTGACAATGGAACGTGTGACCAACTTTTCTGGATCAACTTCAATGTGACAAACCGGAACACATCCATTCACTTCCCAGTGTTCTTGGACCAAACCCCAGGGAAGAACCACTCCATGTGCTACCAGCAAAACAACGGTAACAGACCGCTTGGAAACACCACTAACTGTAATCAGACCGCTGGAAGTGGAGAAGGTGCCCCTGTGAACATGACCGGCCCCTCAAACGGCACCTATTGGGTGCAAGGAATGGCCTGGCTGTGTGGACGACGTGCCTATTTCATACTGCCCCCAGGATGGACTGGCATCTGCGCCCCAATCTTCATCTCTGACCACACCTTCAGAATAACTACGGGAAACGCCACGAGGACTCGACGACAAAGAGATGTCTCTGCAGTGCAGCCACATGACCCCATGTGGGGATCAGATGTTCAAGCTCTGGACAACTGGCCAGAAGGTTACTCACGCCCTGTTTCCCTGGGTAGGAGTTGGAAAACATGCATTACGGATTGAAACTCTGGACTATCGTTTTGGACTGTTTTTGAATGCTTCCTGTAAGATCAACAAGGAACAAAATGAAGAAATTGACGCTCTACGCATTGCAGTAATGCAACACAGAGTAGCATTGGACATGATTCTCGCTGAAAAAGGAGGACTTTGTATACTCTTTAACAATACCTGCTGTACGTACATTCCTGATAATGTTCACTCTTCCAACATGACTGACGCCTTACGCACGCTGAAACAACTCAGGGACGCTCAGCAACAGGACTACGTCACGAACACTGAAGACTGGCTTACCTGGCTGTTAAGTGGTTCCTGGAAATCTCTTTTAATAAAAGGACTGGTCTTTGTTGGAGTTCTTTTACTTTTAATCTGTTGTTTTACCACTTGTATTTTGCCATGTATACAATCAATGATAAATAAAGTTGTTGCAGTCCGTGTACAGGCGTACTTGACCCTGCCCATGGACGAAGATGAAGATGACCCTCCTAAAGATGACTTATCTATGATGTTGTAATTGATCTGTGAATGACATGCTGATTAAAAATGCCAGGCCAAGAAATCATGCATAGATAACAAACAGATTGTTTAACTATTAGAGAAGTCAAACAACAGGAGGGAATGTAAAAAGATTTTTATTAAATGCATTGCTGTTTGTGATTCATATTGCTTGCCGGAAGCTCGTCCTTGGACGGCCTGCTGGGCGGGAGAGCATGCCTGTGTAACATGTCTTGATAAAAAGAGGAACGGAATGTTCCAGTAAGATAGCCACATACTGTTGTATAGTCATTTTTCTGAGAAGTGCGAAAATACGCCGCCCTGTTGTGTGGGCACCAGTAAGTATAAATGCACGAATAAAAAGGTACACTGTGTGACTCTCACTTGAGACGTTCACCCATGTACATGTGATTAAGTACTTTGTCTCACTGTCTTTCTGTTTACCTTGGCAGACTTCTGTTTGGGATTATCCCTTAACACATTTTAAAAGTTACCTTCCCAACACTGCATACAACAGAGGCAGTGGAGACTGTCAGAAAACGACTACAAGAAGACAGCTCCTTGGAATACAGGACCAACTTCACACCCGATCAGATTTGCACACTGTTAGACCTTGGCTCATGTGATTAGGTAGAGGATCATCAGGGGGTCCTTTTGTCCCTCTTTGGGGGGATAATCCCACGGGGTTTAAATCTGGGACTCTCCACCAGTCACTCTTAGAACTGAGGAACTGGACTTAAAGAAGTCCAGACCCTTTTCTTTCCAAGCTCCTTAGACAACAGTTAGTCTTGTATTGTCTGTAAAACATGTTTCTGGAAACATTTTTTAAATTACTCATTGATCCATCGTTTACACTAAGCTGTGACTTCTTATCCTCAGATCATCTTGTTTGTTTTTTAAAACGATAATTTGTTTGCTAGCATAGGAAATGGGATAGCAGTGACAAGCAGCACAGCATCTTTCTAACAACATGAAACACGACTGTTAAAGTGAAAATGTTACAGTGAGAACATTTTACATTTGCAACAGTTACAGCTAACATTTTTACGTCATGCTGATTTCTTTTTCTTGGAACGAAAATTGTTTCAGCCTCCTCACCTCCACGCATGGCCACAAATGAAACAGTAGTTAGTTCATCAGTGAATTCAACTGCCATTTCTGGTAATGTATTCAGCCTGAGTTTATAGCAGGGGTCCCCAATCCCAGTCCACGAGGGCCGGTGTCCTGCAGGTTTTAGAGCTCACCCTGGATCAACACACCTGAATCACATGATTAGTTCATTACCAGGCCTCTGGAGAACTTCAAGACACGTTGACGAGGTCATTTAGACATTTAAATCAGCTGTGATGGATCAAGGACACATCTAAAACCTGCAGGGACACCGGCCCTCATGGACTGGGATTGGGGACCCCTGGTTTATAGTGTCATGGATTATTGGCACAGCTGTGTGATAAAATCCTACATTTGTAGTTTAGCATCATGTCAGGTACAACCAGTCTGCTAGCTGTTAGGTATTTCTGCCTGAAGTTGACCTCCAGCATGCTCTCACGCAGCAACCAGAGCTCCTCCTGCAAGCACCTCAAATGAGACCTCACTCACACCCACTCCACCCAGCAGCTCCTCTGACTCTCAGGCCTCACCTACAGACACCACAGTGACAGCTCCCACTGCACGTTGGACGTTTCTTTATTACACAGGACTGTGATGACATTGATGTGAATATAAACAAAGAACACGGCGCTGCTGAGTTACAAGTACCTGTAAGGTGCTCTGAGCTGTTGTACATTCATGCTACATAATCACAAACTAATGATTTTGTTCTTTTCTGATCTCATTTAAATGCATCGTTTCAGCCAACAAGACGACTCCTGAGCCTCCAAAGTGTGAGTGTCAGTTTAAAGATGTCGTCTGTTTTCAAACACTAGAGATGCTGTCGAGCATTTCTTACTTAGTGAAAGTTTATTTTTCTAACGAGTGTAAAGATTGTGTTTTAGTTTTAGCCAACGCTGGACTGTGGTCAACATCTGCATGAACAAACTGACTGAGATGAAACATTTCAGCAGCTGATTGATGTTAATGAACAAAATGTAACAATTTATTTGATTTTGTGCTCAGGTTCCTACACTGTCACACCCATCGAGTCTGGACTGCAGATTAACCTGATGAACTTCACCCCTGGTGACTACAACATTATTGTTAAAGGAGGTCGACGAGTGATTAACAACACGGTCATCTTTAATCACTCTGGTCAACACAACATCCAACACCTGAAGCCCTGCACTGAATATGAGCATCACGTTTTATACAATTATGGCAATAAAACACTCCAGTGTACCTGCAATGGAAATAAAACTAAAACAAAAGAAATGAGTGAGTACACATAATTTATATTGTTGTTTCACCTTCTTGTAGTTTAACAAATTTAACATCAAATATATTTGTGCATCACTTGTGTGTTTCAGGTGAGATGGACATTACAGGGCAAAGCAGCATAAATGGATGTGTTTGTTACCAGAGTAACTGGGACATCAGCTCTTCTATATCAGCACCAAATGTAACTTCAGCTGATCAGTGCAGCAGTGACAGTAAAAGCTTCTGTGTCAAACACGGAGACATTTGCTCTGATTTTGAAACAACCTTTACTTCAGGAAACTGTCCTTCATTTAGCATCACCACAAACATCATTGTTGGTTCGTACAAAAAGTTTTACCTTTGAAATTGAAATTAATTTTCTTTTAGAGCTAAATTAACAATGTTTTATGCTTTTGCTTTTTAAAAAAAAAAATTCCACAGATTTATATAATTCAAGTGAAATACAGCAAAGTCATTCCACTGGACTTCCTGCAGTAATAGGGCGAACATTATCAAACGTATCAGAGTGTGAAAACCTCTCAGTTAATTACACTTGTTCAGGTAAGTGGAATATCAGCTTCATTATGAGTAGAGTTGATCTGAAAGTTCCTGACATGAGAGGACTGAGTGTTTTGTGCTCTTTGGGAATTTGTTTTATTTTATATTCTGTATTTGAATATAAAACCAAAGAATAACTGCTGCATGCACTTTGGTACAAAACATTATTGTTGTCCTCGCTTCTCCTCAGAAAAAGACAAACCTGGTCAGGTGAACAAACTGCTGTCTGAGCTGGAGCCCTTCACAGACTACATCTGTACTGGTCTGATCTTAAACAACAACATCAGGACTAGAGATGGACCGATCCGATATTACGTATCGGTATCGGTCCGATACTGACGTAAATTACTGGATCGGATATCGGCGAGAAATAAAAAATGTAATCTGATCCATTAAATATAAAAATAAAATCACCTCACAAAACTTGCGACACGGTGTAACTCGGCTCATAACCTTAGTACGTGGGAGCAGTATGCATCACGTGATAGAGCAGCTGTGTGTATTTGGAGCCTCGCCAGCATTTCATCTCCGAGGAAGTTATCCCAGAGAGAAGTAAAGCAAGTGTGTAAGTTCATCTCTGAATGTTTGTAAAGCGTTCCCATGTTAAGCTTAACAACCGATATATGGAGCGACTGCCTCTTCTCTCCCTCTCCTGCTGCTACTTCAATCGGGAAACTGCTTAATGATCAGCTGATCGGCTTTTCTGTCGCGAGTCCGTCTCTCTTCTTTGTTTTTGGCCCGCTTTGCACCAGAAAGAGGAAACCAGCGGCTGAACAACAGCAGCACGTTTAAGCTTGATAAGTTGTTGTTAGAATTTATTTAATATTACTTTCTACACCAGGATCCTTTTCTACGTAGCTGACGGCTGGTAACTGTGCAGGGGCGGATCTAGCAAAGTGTAGCCAGGGGGGCTGATAGGGCATGAACAGGGAAAAGGGGGCACAAAGACATACTTTTCTTTCTTATTCTCATTTAAAATGTCTAGCTTTTAATAAATAATTATCTGAATCTTACACCCAAAGTTTTAATCTGATGTAAAATGTATAGAAGTCCATTACTGTATATAGTAACTGTTAAGTCTAATATACCCTAGTAAGCTATAGTACTTTTTCCTTTGGGAAGGTACCATCTGTGCAGTCTGCAGTTCTGTTGAAGAAAGATGCTGAATCTATTTAGTTATTCTTGAAAAATAATTTATTTCTGTGCATTTTTTTCACCCTGCATCAAATTAAAGTTGATTACGTCGATTAAGCATCATGAGGTGGAGGGTGGGGGGTGGGTCCCTATTGTTTTTTTTTTTGCTGGGAGTTTGCAACCCTATTAGTTAGGGTGCTTAATATTTCTGCTAAGTACTCTTTAAAATACCAGAATAGGGAGGATGGTGTAGGTTTAAGTTTATTAGATTGATCAGTGTTGCTGAACTATGAAATATTTTGGGCGCAGTGTATTTTTTACATACAGGTATAACAGAATAGCTTTAGTGTTGTTGTTTATTTAAACTTGAGTATGAACTTATACAAAATGCAGCAAGATATTGAAAAAACAGTTTTATTGATTAAAAAACTATATCGGATTCATATCGGTATCGGCAGATATCCAAATTTATGATATCGGTATCGGTATCGGACATAAAAAAGTGGTATCGTGCCATCTCTAATCAGGACCAATAGGACAACTCCACCCGTCCACATTAACACTGACTGTGGTGTGTTGATATTTAACTTACCTCAGAGGAATGAAGCTTTTCCTCCTCAGATAGTTTAAAGTGACACAAACTAACAGGTGCTTCACTGTTACTGTTTGTTTCAACAGATCTTACAATAAACATGAAGATGAAAAAACACAATACTTCCATTAATCTGAGCTGGAAAACAACCAGTAAGAACTGTGACAGTGTCCTTCACACCCGTCACAATCTTTCATATGACCGCAGATGTTCTTCCAGTGAGAAAACAAGTAAGTCAAATCATTTAGATTCACTTTGATTCAATTTGTTTTGTTTTTGTTGATTTTTTTTTTTTTAAAGATTTCCCACACGTGGGACTAATAAAGGTTATCTTATCTTATCTTATTTGAAAATTAAAATATACAGAAGTGTTTATATTTTGAGCTAATAAAAGGTAACTACTGGAAATTTAACCCCTATCACTAAACACATGAAATATAATACAAAATAACAATATGTCACTGCATTATTATCTTATACTCTCCGATCTCCAGTCTGCTGCTCATGTCATGTTTACTAAAGCCAGTGGTCAACTAAAGTCACCTGAAGTCTCTTTAGCTGGACCTGCTGATTTAACACCACAAAGAGTTCATGAACATTATGTTACAGGAATCACAAAGCTTCAGCCTGATGGAGGAACGTGTGATATTACTGGACTCAAACCATTCACTGATTATAAATGTGGAGTCCAACCCAAATATAACGGCAAGACAGTTTCCAATAAAAAGGAAGTTACACTAAAAACTGACCCTGGAGGTAAGTTACCAAACAAAATATTCAGAATTATACCTCATAATAAATCTGTACCCTTCATTCATCAAAATCAAACTTTGTTTAGATTTATTTTTTTATATCATTCTAAAACACAACATGAAGACTTCGGTGGTGAACAGCACTCCAGAAAATAAAGTTACACAATGATGATTTCATAAAGAAGAATAAACTGAAGAGCTCATTTCTTTTTGTGAAAGATTTGAAACAAATGTTATTTTTCAGTGTGACAGTCCTGATTATAATTAATGTGATTTATATATTTTTTAAGATAAATGTCATGAAACAGAGATCATCCCTCATATTAACTTAGAAAATGCATTTTGTAAATCAGACTCTGAAACTTTACAGTGAACACTGAAACATGCTGAGTCATCAGTGAACAAACGTAACAGTAATTATAGACGTTCAGTCGTTTAAGCAGCGCTGATTCAGTCTTATTCTCTGGGACTGTCATATTGCGGCTGTGTGCAGGCAGGATGAGGACCCAAACACAAACTCATGGGAAAACAGGACTGAACTCAAAATACAGCTTTATTGCTGACAAAAGATAAAGGCGATACAAAATAATATGAAACTAAACTGGGAAGTACTAAGGAACTGACTCACGAGGAAACACACGGAGGGGCACACAGTCATGAGGGAGAACGCGACACTGAACTGAGGGAGACGCGGACATAAATACACAGAGGGTAAACGAGGGAAGTGGACACACGAGGAACACAGCTGACACAGATAATCGTAATGAGACAGGGCAGGAGTGAACACAACATGACGCATACTGACGAGCAGAGATGGGCAGTAACGCGTTACTTGTAACGTTACTGTAATCCGATTACTTTTTTCAAGTAACGAGTAATGTAAGGGATTACCATTGCAAAAACGGTAATTAGATTACCGTTACTTTCCCGTAGGAACGCTGCGTTACTGCGTTACTAAAACCGCAAGTTTTTTGCGAGAATGTCTCATGACAGTGACGTAAGCGAGTGCGACGTTCGTGACAACAGCTGTCTGCAGATCAACAATGGATAATACATCGAGTGCGGGACAGAGTGTAGCATTCAGCATTTAAAGCGTGGAAGTACTGACCTTATTTTGAGTTTGATTCCATAAAAAGTGACAAAAACATTAGTGTCCGTTGTGCGTGGGAAAACTTCTTTTTACAGCGAAAAAAACCCCCTAAACTTCCGAGCAAGCACCGAATGCGCTGCCACGAAACTCACAGAGAAACTCGCGGATTCTTCAACTGACCGCTGCGGCACACCTGCACCAGGGCACACCTCCGCCTACCCCAGTCCTGCGTTACAGGTGAAAATAGAGCAACTAGTCTTTGACTTTATTTATTTTCTGCTGTGTTTTACTTGCATCTATTTGAAAGAGTGAGTGTAAACACAAAAAAAATATTTTATTTTATTTGCTGGAATGTGCAGAAAATAGGTTTAAATGTTAAACAAATTTCTTCCAGTCAGAGAATGTTGCATATAATTTAAGTTAAAAGATTAAAACTAATAAAACAAGTTTTAAAAAGAGACTTTTTCATTTGATTACATTTTGTATGATAGATTATGCAGAAAAAGTAGAATTGGGCTGAAAGATCTATCGCTTTATCACCTATTCAGGTTGTAAATCGTGTTTTTAAAAAGTAACTAAGTAACTAAGTAACTAAGTAATTAATTACTTTTGAAAATAAGTAATCAGTAAAGTAACGGGATTACTTTTTTGGGGAAGTAATCAGTAATTAGTAACTGATTACTTTTTTCAAGTAACTTGACCAACACTGCTGACGAGAGACTGTCAAAGTAAAACCGGAAGTGCACAGAGGTTCAGACAGGAGGAGAGAGAGCACGGACATAACGGGCAGGGGAAAACATGGAATAAAACACAAGGAGGGGAAACGAGGGTTCACAGATACACAGAGGGGCACACAAATAAGGAACATCTTAACAGAACAACCTAGAAACCAGGGCATAAATAAAGAACAAAATACAAAACACACGAAAACTAAGAATGCTGGGCCAACATGGCCCAGGATCATGACGGGGACTTTATAGAAATTTGTCAGTTTGTTAATTTTCTTTACTCGTTCATATTATTCTGGTGGGAAAATGTGTTTAATATTAAGAGATAACTGAAGTTCATTCACATGTTTTCTGCTTTCACACAGTTTGTTTTTTAAAGTTACATATCTGTAAATAAAATGTAAACTGGGCTCCATGAAAACAAAATGATAAATTAATTCTTCAATAATTATTTAAAGACAATTTAAAAAAAAAATCATAATTTCTATTATGAATTGTTTTAACATTGCAAACATAAACATATTTACTTTCACATGTTTTGTCTCATTGCTGATGGACATAAAAAATGAATATTTAAACTATGATCCCTGTTTTCATTTCCTTGCAGTACCCGACGGTTCCCCTACAGCAGGGGTGGGCACCGAGGGCCGGTGTCCCTGCAGGTTTTACATGTGTCCTTGAACCAACACAGGTGATTTAAATGGCTAAATTATCTCCTCAACATGTCCTGATGTTCTCCAGAGGCCTGGTAATGAACTAATCATGTGATTCAGGTGTGTTGACCCAAGGTGAGATCTAAAACCTGCAGGGACACCGGCCCTCGGGGCCTGGAATTGCCCACCCCTGCCCTACAGTGACTGTGACTGTGCCAGAGAATAATGTGATTAAAGTAGAGTGTTCCCATAGAGACAACATTAATGGACCAAAAGAAAAAAGAAGATTCATTGCACGTCTTCATCCTGGTGGTGAAAACAAACAGAATAAAACAGATTGTAAGTTTGAATTCAAGGATCTGAGCTACTCTACAGAATATACAGTGGAGGTTTGTATCATCCTACTTTTTAATTTTATAAGTATGCAGTTTTCTATGGTTGCTTTATTTTAATGGTGTAATTTCTTATGAATGAACATCTGTATTTACAGGTGACTGTTTTCAACGGATACTTTGAAAGCAAACCCGGCACAGGAACTGCTCACACTCGCTGTAAGTATGGATTCAATGACACAGTTTGTTGGATAAATCAGTTTACACGTTACACACACACACACACACACACACACACACACACAGGTGTCTGTTTTTAACAGACAATTTGAAAGTGAACCCAAAGCTAGCGCTCGCTGTACTGTTCACACAATGAAATAAAGTATAAATAACTTTACTGTGCTGGGTAACATAACTTCTCTGTATCTTGAATATTAAAGCCACTGTTTGATATTGTTTGAACCTGTTTTCAGACAATGACAAAGCTGTCACTGGTTTTTTGATTTTCCTCATATCCGCCGCTCTGCTTCTGGTGGCCTGCGTGTGCTACAGGAAGCTCAGAAAGCGTAGGAGGTAAAGGTCTGCATCCAACATCGTTAGTTTATATTATAGTTCATCTGTTATTAATGATAAAACTGTTTGTTGTAAATGAATTTCAATTTATTATAGATGACATTTATCTATGGTGATGAGTTATGTTCAGTTTTTACACAGTGGGATGTTAACAGTTAAGTAAATCTTATCTTCACAGTGACGTGGATGAAAATGTGGCCTCGGAAACAAGTATGTAGATATTTAGCTTCTGTTACCATGAACTATGTAAATGTTAATACTTTGGTACATTGTAACTATTTTTAGTTGTAAAGAGTCTTATATTGGTTTAGAATATTTTTGTTTTAATAATTTTGTCCTTCTGTTTTAAATCCACTTTACCTTCATTTAGTTTCAGGAGTAGTTTTGCTTTCAGTCTAGTTTTTATCGATTTCAAATATTTACTTTGAATTTAGTTTTTAATTTTTCGCTTTTTAATTATTACACAGCTTTAGGAAATCTAGGTATAGATAATTAGATGTTTCCATAAAAACACAAAATCTAAATGTCACAAGTCTTAAAGCATCTGTACCAAAGCCTCATAAGGTTTGTTGTGTTTTCCCCAAACTACAAAGACTCAAACTGAGCCAATTTCCTGTAAACCAAGAGTCTCCAACTCGTGCTCGAGAGCTGCTGTCCTGCAGGTTTTAGATGTCTTCATTTAGTCATTTTTCCATTTTAGCAGTAAAAAACTATTTTGTTTACATTAAGCCCAAAGCTCCAATATGATGTTTGATTTAATTGAATATTAAATATATTAAATAATTAATTATTGAAATAATATTTTTATAGTGCATTTTTAATGTTCGTATACAACATATTTGGGGGGGTTGTTTTGTTTTCAGTCACCGTTAGATTGCAGCTAAATAAATGTAAAGATAATAATACATAATAATGTATGAAGGTGTTCTTGATTATTTAACGTTGTTCAGATTTACCTTGAAGTCACCAGAAACTCAGCCTAAATTATTCCAGCTTCACTCCACACGAACAAACTTTTTATTAATGGCAAAATATCAGTTCTGACTCTGATCTCATATTTTACACCAGCCTAAAATAGGCTTTTTATTTTTTTACATTAATAAACTTGATAAGATGAAGTTTCAGTTCTAGACCTGAAATATAGAAATCACAAAAAAAATTATCTATAAAAAACGAGCAGCTGTAACTGTTCTATGCCTAAAAGTTATGATAATCACTTGTGTTATAAATTGTAATAATAATATGAGCTGAAAGAATATATGTGACAGTGATGAACAGTATGATACAGTGAATGCATTTAAAAGCCACTGAAAGCACTAAATTCATCTAAATGTGTATTTATTATTAACACTCAGTATTGAGGCTGACATTAACATCGACTAATAGAAAGTTAAAAGAAAACTTTGTGGTTTAGATCGAAGTTTCCTGTTCGGGGTAGCAAAGCGGAAATGTGACTTTCTGTAAACAAAGTTTCAGTTTGTGAAAACTGACAGTCAAGTATTAAGTATCTCCCCTTCCCGATTTCTTTATTTTTGGATATTTATAATAATAATAATAATACATGTTATTTAAAAGTTCCTTTAAAACACCCAAGGAGACTGTACAGAGCAAATAAGACAAGCATGAAACCAGGAAATAAACACAATAATAAAAGAAAGTTTAAGAGCATGGAGACGTTACAGTAGGCTGTCTTGAAGAGGTGGGTTTTGAGGGTGGACTTAAAAAGCCTGTCTGTTAGTGTGCAGAGGCTCATTCAGTCATTTCCTTTATTCACAAATAGAGAAAACCCACAACAGTAACAGACACAGCCTCCTCAGGAGGGACCTAAACATCTGAACAGCTGCAGTGTTCATGAGTCAACAATAGGAAACAAACAGGGCACCTATCCTGATAACCACAAGACCTGCTGGGAAATATTCTAAATAATTGTATAAAGCACATCAACTTAATCATCCTTTGTCAAGTATTTTTCAGTCTTAATTATGGAGCTAATATTTATTTATATAATAAAAAATAATTTTTGTTTATTTGTTTAAAAAGAAAATATTTTTTAAATCCGATACTTTATTGATTCTGTGTTACATCAGCAGTATAAGTTATAAAAATAAAAACAGTATATAATGAAATAACATTGTTAACAGAAGCACAGGCCCATACTGAAGGCCTTTTTGTGTGAGGCAGTGCAAAATTTGATATACAACAGTGATAAAATAAAATTTAAGTGAAAGAAAAAGAAAAGAAAAGACTGAGACTGGGCAAAAGAGAATTCTAGCAAAATTATTGCATTTTTAAATGAAGTTTTATTAAATTAATTTGGAAACAAGGTTTTATTATTCAGTTTGTTTTGTTAAGAAATAAATATATAATCTTAATGCTGATTAGATTGTTTTATGAGAGGCGCAGACTTCAGTGCAAAACTAGGTCGCAGGCTGACAGGAAACTACATGCTTTTGCAGAAGCATGGTAACTGCAGCCAGAAAGTGAAACCAACTAGGCTGTTTGATCGAAACTTAAAGTGTATATGACATCGAGAAGTACATAAATAACCTGGTTTCCTGTTTCTGCTTGAGACTAGCCGATGTTCTCTCTGTGCTCAGTCTCCATATCCTGGGATATGTAAAATTAAAGATCATCTTTTAAGTAAAAAGACCACTTTTGAGCCGTGTCTTTCTTGGCCGTAGAGAATACAAAAGAACTGGGATTTAATAGTTTCAAACAGGAATAAACAGGAAGCTGAAGTCTTTTAACTTCACATTGAAGTTCCAGGTTCATCGTTCCAGCTGTGTTCAACAGCCATGTGCAAATCATGATTTCCTCCATCCAACCTCCAGAAATGTAATGTTGCTTTGTGGCAGAGCCCTGAGTGTTTTATTCTTTTTTCCTTTTGTTGGTGACATGAGTGCAGAACAGGTTTGTTAAATCGAAACATCTTTTTGTAGTAAGACAAAGAAAGCAGTTATGTACCCAGGGCCATTCAGTAGCATTTTAAAGTGTTGGAAGTTTGTATGGTAATAAAATGGGACGGTAATCAGTAGCAGTAAGGAGGCCTGTGTTGCTCCTGCTGTCTAACAGAGGTACATGTAAGTGTGTCACTCTTTGATGATCTGGCCACCAAATCAGCCTCCATCTGTGCTGTACATCATGACCTGTTCTTATACTTCACCTTATCTTTATTTATCTCTTGATTATATATAAATAGCACTAACTGAAGATTTTCTCATTCTGCTCCATGTCTGTCACCTCCTCACCACAGCAGCAGCTACTGCTTCAACAGCAGCTCCACACCCACAGCCACCTCAACTGCCATCTACTCACAATCAAACAGCTCATTTCAAACAGCCGCTTAACGTCACATTCAGCCAGACTTTACATTTTACAAGCTGTGTTACATTTAACATGACAAAATCCAGAAACATCATTTAAACATTATATGACACTGATGATTCAGCCCCTGGTGACTAAGACCTGGTGAAGAAGGCCGACCATTATTCAGTTCGTCAGTGACAGCAAGGAAATCCAACACCTGAAGCTAACAGAAGGACCAACTATGGGCATAATGCTGCATTTATTGAAGCTGAAAATAAAACTAATAACTGTGATGAGTGAGTACAAATGGTTCCTGTTTTTGTGTTTTACTCTATTTTAATTCAGATTTTTATTTTTTTTTAAATAAAAGTGATATTTGTGCATTTCAGATAAAAATGACATAGAAATCACAGATTAGTAACTAATCTGTGATTCAGGTGTGTTGACCCAAGGTGAGATCTAAAACCTGCAGGGACACCGGCCCTCGGGGCCTGGAATTGCCCACCCCTGGATTAGTTGGATCTTTGGACATGTTTGACATCAGCTCAAACCAGCATCCCTGTCACACCTGCTTATGAGGACATTTGATCAGTTTTGACCAAAACCTTCACTACAGGAAGCTGCCTGTTCTTCCTTTAGTCTCACCAAAAGCAACAATGTTGGTAAGCACAGAAGAGCCTGCCTGCACTTTAAATCCACCTCCTTTAAATGTAATCAGGTTTTATCAGGTTTGCTTCTTTTTAAAGTATTTTGTGCAGAGTTCTTAAATCCAAGTGAAATACGTCAGATTCTTCCTGCAGAAATAACACCGGTGTTTCTGTCTCAGTGTAAAAGTTTTGGCAGGTAGTAAGTTTACATCAAGGGTAGGCAACCTTTCTGATGGTGAGTGCCATTTAAAGTTTCCTCAGAAGTCAGTGTGCCATATGATTGCATTAGCAATAAATGTAATAACGCTCTATATTAACAGTTACACATTATATAGAACCACTTTATAGAATTATATTTGTTTGCAAATGTTGGCAGCTATCAGCGAATAGTTATCAGCTATTTTGAAACAAAAAAAAGACACTTTTTATTCATAACAAGAACTCCATAACAGCAAATGAACTGTACAACAGAAAATACAAATGCTATTTATGGTCTCCTCACAACAATGATAAGGAAAAATAAACTGGGCCAATATGGCATGTTTGTTAATACAGAGACACACATGTTAATGTGATCTCTGGTCTCCCACTCAGAGGCACAGGTCTCCGAGTGTCCAGCATTCAGACGGCTACCTGAGGACACTCATGTGAGAGAAAATCTGCTCACACAGATATGTAGAGCCAAATACTGTCAATAAGGGCTCTGCAATGTTCTGAAGACAGTTAAACCTGTCAGGTAGTGATGTCCAGCAGGTGAAAATGCAGCTCCATGAACACGCACAGCTGTGGATTCCAGCTGCTTCGATGTCGCATTAACTGGCATTAACTCAGCCAGTTAATGCGAGACAAATCTAGCTGCTCATTAAAGATTTCTGGTTTGATCAGAAAATAAAACATTGGTCCATACACCTGAAAGTCCCAAAAATGCATTGTGTCTTGAGTCTACGGATGTATCCGTTTATTTCCATGGTGCTGATGCTGTGCTGAGCGAACAGCTACTAAAGCTTTTGAAGTGTCGGAATGTGGAAAGCTAGCAACGTCCCTCTCACCAGTAGGCTAAGTTATTTTTAGCCAATTACAAGTTGAATCTGGTAGTTGGGGTTGTTAGCTAAGATACCGTCATTAAGAAGAGGCACCACTAATGTGTCTATGCGAGCTAATTTGCGATGTGCACCACTGGCCCGGCCATTTATTTTTGATGCACCTTCTCAGATTAATTCCCTGCGTGTTGTGCCCAGGGCTGGACTGGGACAAAAGAGCAGCCCAGGCATTTTGACTAGAGACCGGCCCACCAGGTATTAAAGCCATAAAGCCTTTGAATGAAAACAAACGCTGTTGTGACAGTGATGTACACTGTCTTGTTGATACATGTATGATTTCTATACATTTTACATCAGATAAAATCTTTGGTTGTAAGCTTCAGATAATAATTTAATAACAGCCAGACATTTTAAATGAGAATAAGAAAGTATTTCTTTTTGCCCCCCTCTCCCTGTTAATGCCCTACCTGGCCCCCTGGCAACACTTTGCTAGACCCGCCCCTGCACAGTTACCAGCTGTCAGCTACGTAGAAAAGGATCCTGGTGTTATTTGTCTCTCAGAAACAGTTCATAACTTCCCTTCAACTCATTCATGTCACCTAAAAGGTAAACCTGTTTCTCCATCACCTGTTCAGCTCTGATGATTCAGTAAGGACATCTCCTGGTTTCATCTTCATGTTTCCCTCTCACCACATATCCAAACCGATATCATGACCAGCAGCTTTTACAGCTGTGGCTCCAGCAAACATCAGCTGATACTAGAAATTAATATTAAATAAATTCTAACAACAGCTGATCAAGCTTAAACGTGCTGCTGTTGTTTGGTGCGACATCCGCTGGTTTCCTCTTCCTGGCGCAAAGTGGGCAATAAACAAACAAGAGAGAAAAGCCGATCAGCTGATCATTGATCAGTGTCATGATTGAAGTAGCAACAGGAGAGAGAGGGGAGAGAATGAGAGGAGAAGAGGAGAAGAGGCAGCTGTGCAGCGTAACAACAGAATAACTCCACCTTTGTGTCTTTTTCCATCCTGGCTGAAGTACGGGACAAACTGCGTCCCTTCTCAGCTCAACACTTAACGTGTAATATTTTCTCGGAATGCGGGACGATTCCGTCTTTTTACGGATGGTTGGCAACTCTACTAACTAACCTTATGAATAAAATAAAGTTCAGTATCAGTAACATCACAGCACCGACCCAGCTGTATAGAAACTCCGTCATGCTAGCTAGTACGCAGTACGAGTTATTGTAACTGACTGTAAACAGTCAGCACAACAAAAATAAACTCCACCTAAACTTGGTTTATATCTGACCCAGATAGACTGCAGGTCATAACTTCTTACCTGAAGTTCAGTTCACCTGACACTCGGACGGGGGCCGCCTCGGGTCTCTCCTCCTCCTGCCTCCCCTCTCCCTCATCCACCTGAAGCCTCCACCACTTGTTAATTTTGCTGAATCTGTGGAAGCTCTGCCACAGCCACCACCAAACAACTGAGTTATTTTTACACACCGGCCAGCATCTGGACAATCCACCACCTTTTAATGTTTATACCGTTACCAAAAAAAAAAAAATACAAAAAAATCATCGGGCCACCGAGCAAATGCCCGGTATGCCCGATGGCCAGTCCAGCTATGGTCGTGCCATCAGTTAACCCTTGGCACGTGTGCCTAGGGTTGCCGAGCCCTGGTCTACATCTTTGCTACATTTGAAGATGATCTGCTCCGAATGGTCTTTTGCCGTAAGACAAGTGAATGCCCTGCGCTCTCTGAGAAGCTCAAATCTTTTGAATGTGTCCACATTTGAGTCAAAAGATATTGCTTATGTCTCCTTAGAAAACTGTAAACAGAGGGAGGTTAATCTAACTGACCTGGAGCCCTTTGCAGCTGAACTGGTCTGACTGTAGAGCACAACATCATCACAAATAAGATAACTCCAGCTCTCCACATTAACATTGACTGTGGTGTGTTTCATTTCATTTACCTGAGAGAAGTGAAAGCGCTCCTCCCGAGATGATGTCATGTAAACTGACAGATACAGTCACTGTTTGTATTTAAGAGGTGTTACAGTAAAGATGGAGGAAAAACAAGAAGATACTTCTATTAAGCTGAGCGGGAAAACAACCAGTGAGATGTTAACATGTGCTAACACTTACTTTATTATGACTGCAGGTGTCATCCAATCTGTCAATGACAGGACAACCTAGAAGTAAGTTAAGTTTTGAGATACTATGAGAAGCATCTGCATTCATGTCATGCATGCTGTACAGTAAAGCTCACAGAGAGAGCATCTCTGATTGCTATAACTGATGTTTTTATCTTCATCTCCTGAGAACCAGTCATCTGAAGTTTAAACAGATTCAAAATCAGACACCACTAATGAAAATTATGTTACAGGCATCACAAAGCTACAGCCTGATGGAGGGACCTGTGATATTACTGGATTACAACCATACACTGTCTGTACCTAAGAAGTTGAGCCAAAATACAACAGCAGGCTAGTTTCTGGCAAAAGAAAAGTAACAAGGAAAACACTTCCTGGAAGTAACAAAACCAAATATCCAAAACTGCATCACTTAGCTACATAATACAAAATCTGCACATTTTATTTATTAAAAGAAAACAGTGTTTGGTTGTGTTTTTGACAGGGACCAGAAAGAGAGAGCAGATTTCTCCTGTTTTGGCTTCCCTTCATTGGCTTCCTGTTAAATCCAGAATTCAAAATCCTGCTCCTCACATACAAGGTCTTAAATAATCAGGCCCCATCTTATCTTAAGGACCTTGTAGTACCATATTAGAGCACGTCGCTCTCACACTGCAGGCTTACTTGTTGTTCCTAGAGTATTTAAAAGTAGAATGGGAGGGAGAGCCTTCAGTTTTCAGGCCCCTCTTCTGTGGAACCAGCTTCTAGTTTGGATTCAGGAGACAGACACTATCTCTACTTTCAAGATTAGGCTTCAAACTTTCCTTTTTGCTAAAGCATATAGTTAGGGCTGGACCAGGTGACCCTGAATCCTCCCTTAGTTATGCTGCAATAGACGTAGGCTGCTGGAGGATTCCCATGATGCATTGAGTTTTTCCTTTCCAGTCACCTTTCTCACTCACTATGTGTTAATAGACCTCTCTGCATCGAATCATATCTGTTATTAATCTCTGTCTCTCTTCCACAGCATGTCTTTATCCTGTTTTCCTTCTCTCACCCCAACCAATCACAGCAGATGGCCCCGCCCCTCCCTGAGCCTGGTTCTGTCGGAGGTTTCTTCCTGTTAAAAGGGAGTTTTAACACTGACAAGTTGTTGGTGAGAAAAGATTGTTACAAAAATATATTTTCAGAAAAATTTAATTTGAGAGTTTGTTTATTTAAATGAACGATGCTGTTCTATCAGTGTGACTAATTATAACTAAACAGAATTAATTCCCTGACATCAACATCAGTGTAACATTTGTATATCACACTCTCCAGAACTTTACAGTGAACAAAATATGCTGTAAAAGATACTTTGAAAGCTGATAAAAGAACATGTTGATACTTTCTGTATGTATTATTTTAATAACCTTATCAGCACATAAATTAACATTGGCTTTGACAGACACAGCCCCTGGTCATATTAGGTTTATACTGTGTGTTGATAAATGTCACCTCACTAATATTCTTCTGTTTCCTGTCATCACTCCAGCCTTTGGGCCTGGTTGTGATTGTCTATAAGATCTATGTTGTCTGTGTAAGTCCAGAGTCTGAGGCTGAGATTAACAGTCCTCATATTCAGCAGCCTCAAACTGTTGGAGTCGCCTTACAATAATGAAGCAGTTTACCCACTAATTATGTGTGCCTATGCCAAGAGGCACACATATTACTATTCCTCGGATTTATTATTGTGTGGATGCCTCATGGCATCCACACTATTGTTTTCCTGTTTCTCTTTATTCTTTATTGTGAGGATGCCCTAACAGGGCTTCCACACTATTGAGTTCCTGTTTCTCTTTATTGTGTGGATGCCCTCAAAGGGCTTCCACACTATTGAGTTCCTGTTTCTCTTTATTGTGTGGATGCCCTAAAGGGCTTCCACACAATTGTTTTCCTGTTTCTCTTTATTGTGTGGATGCCCTAAAGGGCTTCCACACAATTGTTTTCCTGTTTCTCTTTATTGTGTGGATGCCTTCAAAGGCATCCACACTATTGAGTTCCTGTTTCTCTTTATTGTGTGGATGCCTTCAAAGGCATCCACACTATTGAGTTCCTGTTTCTCTTTATTGTGTGGATGCCCTAAAAGGGCTTCCACACTATTGAGTTCCTGTTTCTCTTTATTGTGTGGATGCCCTAAAAGGGCTTCCACACTATTGAGTTCCTGTTTCTCTTTATTCTTTATTCTGCTTTATTCTGGTTGCTTCCGTACGTTTTTTGGCGCTTAACTACTCCCTCAGTTTTCAGCCGATTTTCTCAGTTCAAACTCTATACTGTTCTGCTCTTTCTGCTAATGATCGCTATGACTTTTGGTGTTTATTACTCTTATACTTTTTAAAATATTACACTTTTTTCCTTTAATTTCTCCCATTGAAATGAATGGAAAACTTCCACAATTCTGCTAAAACTTGCTTGTTTTTGAAACTTTACTTCTTCATGCTTTCACCTAGAAACTCCATTCAAACTTTAAAACGTTCTCAACTTATTGGACTATTCCTGTCTGATTCAGCTTTTTCAGATCTTCTACCGTTTTAATCTTATCTCTCTTTAAGTTTTCAGTTGCAAAATTGTGATTTTTCAGAAAATACATGCGTTGCTATGGTTGCTATGCAATTAAGTCAGAGTGAGTGCTGGTCCGTTCTGAATTTTCTCTTCATGTCTAAACAACTTCTTGCTACTCGCTCAATTTCCACTCAACCCCCACAAATTATACATCAAAACGTAGGTATTTTTGCTGGCTTTCAGACAATGTCACTATCTTTATTGTGAGATTTACCGTTTTTTCGCAATTTGCCTCGGAGTGACACAAGGTCTCAATACTCCCCATTCAAAGTCTATGGGGAGGTTTTGAAATTCAGAGCTGAAATTCTGAAACGGGAGGCATTTTCAAATCGCCAAATCTCTTTAACAAAGCAAAGTTAGGACATGAGGCTTGTGCCAATATATCTTCAGACACTGCTGACACTCACAGTGGAAGCAGTTTTTACAATTATCTTACCGTTGAGCAATGAATTACGTTTGTTTGAGGGGTGGAAATCTGTCCTTCTCTCAGTCTTCAAACTCTGGAAATGAAGCCGTTTCTTCTCTCGTCATATCTCCGCGACGGATGTACAAAGAGCAATGAAAATCACAGTCAAAGTACACCAAAGTCCGCTGATTCGCCCAGTACAAGAATTATGCTTCTAGTCCACCTAGTTTTTGAGTTACACGACATTTTGTAACTCCTAAAGATGGCGCTCTTTGCCTCTCACCGCGATCTAATTCTGACTGCTCATCACCCTGTTTTCCAGGTGCTCGTTCTCTTTCCCAGTGGCACAGTTTGTAATGACACAGGTCTGCAACCCAAAGGTCGTGGGTTCAATTCCACCTTGGTCAACATGTTTTTTTCCCTACAATTTACTACACTATCACAGACCACTAATTCATATTGATCATTTATTACAATTCTGCAAACTTTTATGATTTTAGCAGCTTTTCTAATATGGACCTCAGATTCTTCTTAACACTCCATGGCACAAATACTGTTCCCTTTAGGCTATGTGTATGTGTGTGTGTATCAATATTTCTCCCATTTTAAAGTATTACTCCTCCATAATTGTATTTCTGTTAAATCAAAGTACTTTTACTACATCTTAGTACTTCTGCTCAATCATAGTATTTTGCCAAATCATGGTTTTTGTGCCAAATCATAACATTTGTGTTATGTTATAGTATTACTACTAAGTGGAGGAATTTCTGTCATGTTACAGTATATGTGCTGATTACAGTATTTCTCTTTAATAGAATTTTGGCAAATCTCCTCAGACCAACACAAAGTCTGGAAACTGCATAGAAAGTCAATGAAGAGCTTGTTCAAAATCACCGCTGGATTTCTCTAATGAGAGGCATTTTCAAATCGTCATATCTACTTAACGCAAGTTAAGACATGAGGCTTGTGCCAATATATCTTCAGACACTCCTGACGCTCACAATTCAAGAATTTCTTTCTCACCTATTACCATCTGGCCATGAATTGGGTTTGTTTGAGGGTAGGAAATTCATCCCTCGCTCAGATTTCTTCAGATTTCAAACTCTGGAAATGAGGCACTTTTTTCTCTCGTCATATCTTTTTGTTGGATTTCCACACAGACCTGAAAATTTCCATGACTGTTCACCAAAGCCTGCTGTCTCTTATGGTGAAAGAATGATATCGATACTCCAAATAGATTTAGAGTTACAAAGCTTTGTTTGAGGGCAGGTCAAGGCAGTTTTTGCTTCGCCTCTACTCAGTTATGGTGCATTAGAAGTCAAATATCTTCAATAATTCAGATTTTAATGATAAATTGTCAACACTTTAAGATTCCCCCATCTCTTCTGAACAAAACGGTGTAAGAATGACGGTTCTAGCCCCTACGGTTAGGAAATTATAGCCATTTGTTTGAGGGGAATCCTCACTATGAAAAATAGACAGCACAAATCCTGTCTCTGTGCTGCATGTGTGTAAAAACAGGTGCACCTGTTTTGGCGGGAAAAAGTACACAGCCTCTCTGATTGGTGGATTCAAATTTAGCAGCTCCCAGGCTGTTTGGCTGCTGCTGCTGCTAGTGTGTGTGTGTGTGTGTGTGTGTGTGTGTGACAAAGAGAGAGAGAAAGAGAGGGCGAGAGAGAGTTTTTATGGGAGCATCTTATTGTATGATTTAAATTCAATATATTTAGACTGGTTGACTGAATTTGATCCTGTGTGTCTCTCTGTGCTTGTGTGTTTCCATATGTGTCCATATTTTTGATTGTGTGACTGTTATACTTTTTTTTGCTGATTTTTTTTTCATTCAACAATTACATTTGAGGGAGCCTTAGAATGTTCAGCATTTTTTCAGCTGTTCATTTTGCTTTTCCAACTTTTCTATTTAAGTTATTACTATTGTGCTAAGTCATAGCATTTCTGCTGCTTTTCAGTATTTGTACTAAATACAGCATTTGTGCTAAATCATACTATTTCTGCCATTTTATAGTATTTGTGCTAAAACCTAATATTTCTACTAAACGCAGTATTTCTGGGTAATCATAGTATTTCTATGTATTCCTGCCAGCTCCTCAGGGAGCCAATCCTCTGTGAGGACTGTAATTTTCAAATTGACATATCAAGTCATGCACGACTTCCCAACCAGCCAATCATATCTGAGGGCTGAGACATTCAAATTTGCATATTGGGGCTTCCATGGCTTCTAAGACAACCAATCATCTATGTCATATATCTATAATTATTCATATGTTCTTTTAAAAAGACAACACTTGATGATTCCCCCATGTCTTCTGAACAATAGAATATTAGACCTGAGACCTGAAAATTTCCATGACTGTTCACCAAAGCCTGCTGTGTCTTACGGTGAAACAATGATATCGATACTCCATATAGATTTAGAGTTACAAAGCGTTGTTTGAGCGCAAGTCAAAGCAGTTTTTGCTTTGCCTCTACTCAGTTATGGTGCATTAGAAGTCAAATATCTTCAATAATTCATATTTTAATGATAAATTGTCAACACTTTAAGATTCCCCCATCTCTTCTGAACAAAACGGTGTGAGAATGACTGTTCTAGCCCCTACGGTTAGGAAATTATAGCCATTTGTTTGAGGAGAATCCTCACTATGAAAAGTAGACAGCACAAATCCTGTCTCTGTGCTGCGTGTGTGTAAAAACAGGTGCACCTGTTTTGGCGGGAAAAAGTACACAGCCTTTCTGATTGGTGGATTCAAATTTAGCAGCTCCCAGGCTGTTTGACTGACCTAGAAACTTGCTTGTCTCTCCCTATGTGTGTGTGTGTGTGTGTGTGTGTGTGTGTGTGTGTGTGTGACAGAGAGAGAGAAAGGGAGGGCGAGAGAGAGTTTTTATAGGAGCATCTTATTGTATGATTTAAATTCAATATATTTAGACTGGTTGACTGAATTTGATCCTGTGTGTGTCTCTCAGTGCTTGTGTGTTTCCATATGTGTCCATATTTTTGATTGTGTGACTGTTATACTTTTTTTTGCTGATTTTTTTTTCATTTAACAATTACATTTGAGGGACCCTTAGCATGTTCAGCATTTTTTCAGCTGTTCATTTTGCTTTTCCAATTTTTCTATTTAAGTTATTACTGTTGTGCTAAGTCATAGCATTTCTGCTGCTTTTCAGTATTTGTGCTAAATACAGCATTTCTCCTAAATAATACTATTTCTGCTATTTCATAAGATTTGTGCTAAATATAGTGTTTCTGCTAAAAAAAAATAGTATTTCTGCCAAATATAGTATTTTTGATTAATTATAGTTTTTCTACCAAATCATAGTATAGTTTTACTGCTTTTTATATGGCTTCTAAGACAACCAATCATATCTGAGGGCTTGCACATTCAAATTTGCATATTTTTACCTTCATGGCTTCCCAGCCAGCCAATCATATCTGAGGGCTGGCACATTCAAATTTGCATATTGGGGCATTCATGGCTTCTAAGACAACCAATCATATCTGAGGGCTGGCACATTCAAATTTGCATATTGTTGCCTTCATGGCTTCCCAGCCAGCCAGTCATATCTGAGGCCTGACACATTCAAATTTGCATATTGGGGCCCTCGTGGCTTCTAAGCCAACCAATCATCTATGTCATATATCTATAATATTTCATATTTTTATTTTAAATGGTCAGCATTTCAAGATTCTCCCATGTCTTATGAACAAAACAGTCTAAGAATGACCGTTTTAGCCCCTACGGTTAGGAATTTATGGCTGTTTGTTTGAGGGGAGTCCTCACTATGCGAAATAGACTGCAAAAATCCTGTCTTTCTCTGTGCTGTAAAAGCCTGCACTTAGTGCACCAGTTTTGGTGGGAAAAAGCACACAGCCTCTCTGATTGGTCTATTCAAATTGAGAAGCTCACAGCTGTTTGACTGACCTAGAAACATGCTGTTAACAGCGCCTGTTCACTTGCTGATGCTGCTGTGTGTGTGTGTGTGTGTGTGTGAGACAGAGAGAGAGAAAGCCTTTTTATGGGAGCATCTCATTGTAAGATTCAAATTCAATATATTTAGACTGGTTGAATGGATTGGATCCTGTGTGTGTGTCTCTGTGCATGTGTGTTTCCATATGTGTCCATATTTGTAATTGTGTAAGTTATTACTATTATGCTAAATTATAGTATTTCTGCTACTTTTCGGTATTTGTGCTAAATACAGCATTTCTGCTAAATCATACTATTTCTACCAAAACATCGTATTTCTGCCAAATCTTGATAGTTCTGCTATGTTATTGTACTTGTAATTAATTATAGTATTTGTGCCAAAGCATAGTATTTATGCCAAATCTTAGTATTATTGCAAAATCATAGTATTTGAGCATATTCTTTCTATTCGTGCCATAGCATAGTATATTTGCTGAATCACAGCATTTCTGCTATGTTGTAGTATTTGTCCTAAATCACAGTATTTCTACAATGCAATTTTTGCTAAGTTCTTTTGCTTCTGCAAATTTATTACAATTTTTTGCTACTTTTCAGCTTTTTCAGCTATTTTCAGCAGACAGCTTCAGCGTTACAGCATCCACACTGCATTTTCGCAGGAAATGCAAATTTTTCTAGTTATTATTATTCTCCATCTTCCGCCTAAATTTCGGCACGTAACTCGCCCCGCAGTTTTGAGAAAAGCTTCATATATGTTACCTCATTTTGTGCGGCTGGATCTGGAATGGTGTGCTATGACTTTTGATGTTTATGACTATTATAGTTTTTTAAATATTAATATTTTAGTGAAAATTTTCCCGCGCTCCTCTGCCAAACAGTTTTGACAATAGGGGTACATATGTTAGATCATTTTGTGCGGCTGGAGCTGGACTAGTATGGTGTGACTTTTGGTGTTTATAACTTTTATAGTTTTTGAAATATTTAGATTTTAGTGCAAATTTGGGCCAATTTCTAGGCCCCTGAGAAAGATTCTACTTTTGGCCCCATAGAAACAGACTTCATTTGTGGTGTGTTGGCTCTCTCTAGTGGTATACCCGGAGTAGTACGGCCAAAAAAGTTTATGCTTGGGCGGAAACTACATATCCCACAATTCATAGCACGCCTCTGCAGAGTAAACAATGGTGGACACCACTTCGTTTTATATGTCTTTTATTAGTATTTCTAGGTCACAACCCAGATAGCAAGGAAACATTGAAACAATGTTGAGTCAATATCAGGCGACGTCATTGAAGCAACGTTGAAGTGTGACGTTGACCCAACATCACTCTTGCACCCATTTTTAACGTTGAAACAACGTCAGGTTTTGATGTTGAATCAATGTTGAAACCTGACATTGATTCGACGTTATATTTTCTAACACTGTTGACATTGAAACAATGTCAGATTCTGACATTGAAACACTGTTGAGCTATGGTATTGATTTTCCACCTCTTTCGCACAGTTGCTTTTTATTGAAAAAAAACAACAAAAAACCAAAAAAGGTCAACAGACATGTATCATTTGCAAAATACTTTATTAAAAGACAAAGTTTCCCATTTACATTTCTATGTTTCACGTCACTTTTTATTATTTACTCCGGGATGGGGATGGATGATGTGCGTCCTGCGCGCCACCCGTACGATCTGGAGCATATCTGAGCCATTTCTGGACTGCTTGAGCAAAGACCAACTCAGACATAGAGTTCGCCCCTACCTGCTGCGCCAGGCCATCTAGGACAAAAATAGACACACACACAAAAAAACAAAGACAAAAAAAAGGGAATTAGAGCACATGAATAAGCTCTTGTTAACTGTCTTCAGCAGGGAGAAAGTATGTAAACTCCTAGGCTGATAAACATGAAAGTCACCAGGCGGAAATCAGCAAACTGCCGCATTTGATTCCCAAAGAGCTATAAGCTGAAAATGTGATATGTCTTAGCATGGTGTGCCGTGTATCCTTTAAAAAAAAAAAAAGAAAACATGGGGTCCTCGGGCTGTACAAAGTGTACAACCCGAGGACAAAACAAGCCGAAGACCAAAGACTTCATCTCCAGATTAACCGGACATGAAAGTCTTGTTATTAAGAAAGACAAAGTAATATAGCAAAAACCAGACATAGGAAATGTGAAACGCACCAATCAACGCAAAGCGTCTCACCTATAGACACATTTTATGAGATGGAATTAGCGTGTCTCATGTCTTAAATGTGTATGCAAGTGCTTGTGTGTTTACTTCATGTAATTGATGATAGAAACATGTCATTTAGTTTTCCCTAAAGCCTGATTTTCAAGTCATACAAAGAATAAACCAAAGTATTGGCAGTACAATGTATTTCTATTCCCTTTTGTTGGATATTCATTTGTTAGTTCTTGTAACTGCTAAAAGTGTTTACTAGTTTTTGCCTGTCACATATATTTGTTATACCATGTAAACTGTGAAATTCTAAGATTTTCAAACTTGCCTTGTAATAGTGGCCTCACAGAGTCTCTGGAATCTATAGAAAAGAAAAAAATCACAACAACATGACATTCAGGAGTATAAATTGGGTTTTTTTTTAGATAAGAGTACAATGACATTGTGATGCAGCTTTAAAGCTTTTTTAAAAGCATACCATCTATAGGGAAGACATCAGACTCTGCATGCTGGCGAGATCGCAAAGCTGTGTCGGTTTGTGCCGGAGTGGCGAAAGGTGCCGGAAGCTGGGTGGGGCATTATGATGGTTGCTATCAGTGGGCTGGGGGGCAGACAGAGTGATGAGGGCTGTTTAGAAAAAGATAATTTTTTAAGTATTTAAGAATACAGACAACTTGTCAAAAAAGTTTCCTTGTGTCAGACACAGATATGTACACAGACACTAGACAGTATTTTATTACCTGGTATTTTCACTCGAGGGGCCTGGGGAAACCGTTTTTTTGTAGGCTGCTCATCCTCTGAGTCCGTATATGTGTACAGGGGATTTGGTCTAAAGAAAAGAAATTAAAAAGGGTCTTAAGTAATTGTAAATATGCTTTTGGCATATTGTTTCCTAAAGTTAGTTTGATTTCTAACAACACACACAGGAAACAGAGACGTGCAAGAAGGTGCAGTATACAATGAATTTTTGAAGTGCAAAAGTGTACACTGCTTTGCATTTTTAAAAAGTTTACAAACATCCACTTTTTGGACTATATTATGTGGTGATATTGCAGTATGCAAGCACCACAGATATGTATAAAAGACAAGATCATAAATTCTTAACAATCAAAGATATGTTTGTGAATAAAAAGGTTTTACTTGTGCTTTCTTTTAAGACTGGTCTGGGTTTCTTCTTCGGACTGAAGGTCAGACGTATCACAGCGTTCACGTGGATATCTCTGAAGACTGCATTCTACTTCGTGAAATGTGCCTGGAAATACAAACACAATGTACGGCCAGACATACATTACGTGTGGACAAAAGGTGCAAACGCATAGAAAAATCAGCGGTTTCAAAAATACGCTGGTACGTGTGGACGTAGCCTTATTCATTATTCAAGGCACAAACGGAAAGTCACGTAAGCGTGCAACGTACAGTCACGTGGGCATGCTGCGTGAGCATTCAAACTGAGTCTAAAGTTTTCGTGTGCGAATTGAAGCGAGTGCTCTCCAATCATCAAAAGTAACAAAGTCACTGAACACGTTTATACAGTTAACTTTACGTTTATCAATCATATATCACAGATTTAGAATTTTTTGTAGTACTAAGCAACTACAGAGCGAAAGTCTGGGTCAAGCCCCGAGGCGACGGCAAGAACAAAGGAAACCTCGAAGCGTTAAAGCTAGCTTTGTAAGGGAATATAACGAAGAAATTATGAAACGAAAATGTTTTCTTTGTTGATATACTTTGTTCGCAGTGCAATTTATTTGTTGCCGGATTGTAAGAAGTAGACAAAATTTCGGGCTCCCACATTTTGTGGGAGCAAGGTAAATAACAGTAAAAAAAACTCGTTAATGTACAACATTAACGAGTTTTTTAATGTTATTCAAATGCAAACATGGAAATAATGAGTAGGAAAAAAAATCATTCATTCTTACCTTATACTAATCGTGGTGCGGGCCAGTGCAGTGCATGAACTGATGCCTTCTCCGGTCAATTCCGCTGAGAGTAAATCAAATGTCTCGCTCTACTGTAGAAGACAATGAATACCTGGGGGGATGTACCAATGTGAGAGGGGTGCTGCGGAATAGTCCAAGTGATCGCTGCTTTAATTTCCCGGTCAACTATACATAAATTGCACGTAGACACGATTTTTTAAAGCTGGTGAACTAGACCAAGTCATTGATAACAAATGAACAATAAATCTACTTTCTCTGGTACTTTATACCCGATCAGTTGCAGTGCAATTTAATGCTCAACTACAAATCGATGGTTTTTGATGGTGACCGGAGCCGAATGATTGTCAACTATAAATAGACGTTTTCTCGATGTTGTTGTTGTCACCTGGTCGACTATAAATAGATCAAATATCAATGACAAAAAAACAATGGTGAATCAACATCGTTACAACGTCTCTATAGTAAGACCGTAGGTTTACCACAGTATTTCAATGTTGTTACAACATTGGCATTTCAACCCCGACCATATACGACGGTTTGGATGAAAAATCAACATAGATTCAATGTCGTCTTGCTATCTGGGAAAATAAACTTTTAAGATATTTTCAGGCGAGAATGTAGGTGTGTAAACTTCAAATATCTGCTCGTTTTATCAGGACATCCCATATTAGCGACAATTCTCTTATGTGTTGCTGATAGCCGGCTAGCTAGCTAGCGCCGCTAGCTTAGCTAGCTAGCGCCGCTAGCGACCCTTCGTGAAAAACCACCCAGGCTTGGCTGATAGTGAGGTGGCTAAAATTTGTGTCATCGCCCGATCGCTCGGCAAGGGTCTGTGTCTTAGCTGGACTTATTTTTCGTTTATATGGGCCGATCATGCTGGTCGATGTGGAAAAAATAACTGAGTTGTTTGGTGGTGGAGCTACAACAGAGGGCAGCTATCCACCGGTGTGTGACAGAAAGGACATGCCGCGAACGAGACATACAAGGCGTTGAGGCTACCGCCGATCGACCGGTGTTTGCTAACGCGGAGGTCAATCGTGGATCAGGGAAAGCGAAGGCAGGAGCGTGAGGTGAACTGAATTTCAGGTAAGAAGTTATGACCTGCACTCTATTTGGGTCAGATATAAACCGAGTTTAGGTGTAGTTTATTTAGCAACAGTTCTCTTACGTGTTGCTGATAGCCGGCTAGCGCCGCTAGCTTAGCTAACTAGCGCCGCTAGCGACCCTTCGTGAAAAACCACCCAGGCTTGGCTGATAGTGAGGTGGCTAAAATTTGTTTCATCGCCCGATCGCTCGGCAAGGGTCTGTGTCTTAGCTGGACTTATTTTTCGTTTATATGGGCCGATGATGCTGGTCGATGTGGAAAAAATAACTGAGTTGTTTGGTGGTGGAGCTACAACAGAGGGCAGCTATCCACCGGTGTGTGACAGAAAAGACATGCCGCGAACGAGACATACGAGGCGGTGAGGCTACCGCCGATCGACCGGTGTTTGCTAAGGCGGAGGTCAATCGTGGATCAGGGAAAGCGAAGGCAGGAGCGTGAGGTGAACTGAATTTCAGGTAAGAAGTTATGACCTGCACTCTATTTGGGTCAGATATAAACCGAGTTTAGGTGTAGTTTATTTTCGTTGTGCTGACTTTTTCAATCACTTACAATAACTCGTACTGCGTGCTAGCTAGCACGACGGAGTTTCTATACAGCTGTGCACGCGCCAAGTTACCGATGTTACCGATGTTGAACTTTATGACAGCCTCCCCTGTCATTCTCTCGCCTGTTGAAACTTCAGTCATGAAACTGATCAATGATCGGCTTTTCTCTCTTGTTTGTTTATCGCGCTAAACAACAGCAGCAGGTTTAAGCTTGATCAGCTGTTGTTAGAATTCATTTGCTTTTAATTTCTAGTATCAGCTGATGTTTGCTGCAGCCACAGCTGTAAAAACGGCTGTTCCAAACCAGATGTCCTTACTGAATCATCAGAGCTGAACTGGTGATGGAGAAACAGGTTTACCCTTTAGGTGACATGAATGAGTTGAAGGGAAGTTATGAACTGTTTCTGAGAGACAAATATACACCAAGCTCCTTTTTTTGTGTAGCTGACAGCTGGTAACTGTGCAGGGGCGGATCTAGCAAAGCTTTTGCCAGGGGGCCAGGTAGGGCATTAACAGAGAAAGGTGGACACAAAGATATACTTTTCTTTCTTATTCTCATATAAAATATTTAGCTTTTATTAAATAGTTATCTGAATCTTACAACCAATGTTTGTATAATAATACACAAGATTGGCTGTAGACCATTGTTCATCATTCAGAACACTGTGTAAAAATAACAAAAAACAAAAAGTGAATGCAAAAGTGCATAAATATTTATTTTACGTGTTTGATGTGTGTGGCGGGGCGTGGTCTGCAGTGCCGCTGCAGGGGAGGTGGACCCACCTGAGCGACACCTGCAATCACGCCTCTCGGGCGTAGTCTGTGCTCTCTCGGCTGTTTTTTGGGTGTGTGTCGGGCTGTGAGTTGAAAAGCTACAGCCGGCTGTTTGGGTACACCAACCATGTGTGAAAAGTGGTCCATAACGTAATGCTTCAAAGCGTGTTCATGCAAACATTGTCGGATCTGCCGTGGTACAATGGGACTTCTGCTCATGAACCTGTGTGCACAGCGTCTGCAAATCGGAGCTGTACGAAGTAACTTCATCTTTACGCAAAACTGTAAGCTGTTATCTGTGAAGCGTGAGCGGTGTTTGTTTTTACCATAGTTCATGGTGGAGAATGGCTGCTCTTCTGAGTTTTGCTCTCTGTAGCTGAATGAATGGCAAACTACACTGAATAGTAGCGGCATAGGCACACTTAAAATTTCTTCTGAAATTTTCGCTTTCTAGTATAGTTTTTATTCTTGGTTTGTATATAACTGATGGAGCTGATGGAGCCCCTTACTTTGAAGAATTTTGAATAACCATCATTAAAACATTGCCAACACCCTTTAAAACAAACTTGTCTATTTATGTTTTTATGGGCAAGGATTTCAGTCTGTAGATGTGCAAAGCTGGTAGAGACATACCCTAAAAGGTTGGCAGCTGTAATTGCAGCAAAAGGTGGTTCTACGAAGTATTGACTCAGGGGGCTGAATAATTATGCACACCCCACTTTGCAGTTATTTATTTGTAAAAAATGTTTGGAATCATGTATGATTTTCGTTCCACTTCTCACGTGTACACCACTTTGTATTGGTCTTTCACGTGGAATTCCAATAAAATTGATTCATGTTTGTGGCTGTAATGTGACAAAATGTGGAAAAGTTCAAGGGGGCCGAATACTTTTGCAAGCCACTGTATGATGGAACTACTGGACCACTATCCTTACAAGTAAAATATTCCTCTTACCGTCAAATAAAGTTAAACCTATAATAAACGGTTCACCTTTTGTTTAAACTCGGTTCTGTCTCCTTCCGTGTTTGCACTCCGGCCCTCCTTCCCATTCCCACACAGTCACCCTCAATTCTTCCGGCGAGCCCACAACACCTGTACCTCCTCATCTAATTGGTCGAGGAGGCCATGTGTGTATCTGCATAGTCACCGACAGTAAATATCCTGATTTTAAAAAGTCAACATTTTTTTTAGAGGACAAAGCAGATTTTTTTTTTCTCTGAAACTTTAAATATTAAAAGATGCTAGTTTCTTCTTTAAAGTAAAATCTTGTGGTCAAACTAAAATCAGGTGGAAAACATCCTGGAATGACACCAAACTTCACTTTACATGTGTCTTAATCTGAGATAAAAACTGAGCTGCACAGCACGCACCATTTGTTTCAAAGCTTCGTATAAAAGTAGATGCAATGTTTTAAGTTTCAGTGGTTCTTTTTTTCAGCATGTATATGAAGAGGAGGTGCAGCCTCTGTTGCAATGTGTGAATATCTTTCTGTGGTTTGCACTTATTTCTGTACACATATGAAGTTCAACCGCTGAATATGGCAGCCTTCTGTCTCTGCGTCCTGCTGCTCTGGGCAGGAATCCTTGTTGTGACACACTGTGAGTACAGTTTATTATTTAATACCAAATCTGATGCAGACAGTGGTGCAGTAATTATATTTTTAATTTCTCTGCATTTTCCATTTTATAAAGTAAGTTTTAGTATAATATGTATTCTATATTTTAAGGTGGTATTGCAAAATATCGCAGATGGAAAATATCGGTCATCTGTCACATTTTTTGATGATGTTTGAAGATAAGAGTGTAAGATAAATGTACTAACATTTAAAGAAAGATATAATAAAATAAAATAAAAAGTGCACGGGCCGACTCCATTTCCATGTTAATTTCAGAACTTTCTTCCTGCCTAAAACTCAGATAAGAACTGTAAAATTAGTGACTTTTACTGAGCTTTAATAAAACATCAAAGTTCGATACAGATTGCGTTTGACGATGTCATAAAGAAACTACAGAAGGTTAAAAATTCTAGACCAGCTCTGTGTCTCCGTCTCTTTGCGATAAAAACGGCTTTAGTTCACAGACAGAACCTTACTCATAACTTTTAGTGGAACACTTATGTGTCCACTTCACCACTCAGCTCTGATTATAATCATTGGATGTGATTAAATATATATATATATATTCTTTATTTTAACAAACTCAGCACAAACTCACAACAGCGGTTGCCTCAGCGTGTTTTACAGGCTGCTGTACAATAATACAGAGAAAATGAGCAAACAGGAACAGACAGCTGAACCTTTGCTAGCAAACCTGGAGAGGAACTTTTTATCAACCTTTAAATGGATGGAGCAGTGAACACAAGCTTTGTGATTTTTACACTGGATAATCAAATAATTTTTCTTCTTTCTTGATCTAATTTAAACAAAACATTTAGCCACCATGACGACCGCTGATAAGCTGATACTCAGTGTATCAGCTTAAAAGATCATTTTTATTTGCAAACACTGATGTTGGTTTCCTGCATTTCTCTCTAAATTTGCCATGAAGTCAGCCAAAGTATTTTTTTTTACAGTAATTGCACAGAATGCATTTTACCTTATTGTAAACTGGGCCATTGTTAAAATCTGCATGAAGAAACTTTCTGAAATAAAAAGTTTAACTGACTAATTTTTATTGACAAACATATTTTGTTAAGTTGTCAGGCTCTTACAAAGATGCCGATTAATACAGTGGGACGCAAAAGTTTGGGCGACCTTGTTAATAGTCATTGTTTTCCTGTATAAATTGTTGGTTGTTACAATAAAAAATGTCAGTTAAATATATCATATAGGAGACACACAGTGATATTTGAGAAGTGAAATGAAGTTTATTGGATTTACAGAAAGTGTGCAATAATTGTTTAAACAAAATCAGGCAGACAAAAAGGAGACAAAATATTGAGGTGTGAATCAGAGATGTGAGCTATAGCTTAA
Organism: Oreochromis niloticus; assembly: GCF_001858045.2. Lineage (NCBI taxonomy): Eukaryota > Metazoa > Chordata > Actinopteri > Cichliformes > Cichlidae > Oreochromis > Oreochromis niloticus. The sequence goes on along the minus strand of NC_031981.2, from coordinate 1,727,903 downwards.
TATACAGGATGACCTGTGTTAAAAACAACAACTCTTTGATCTTCCGGCTGAAGGAAGAACAACACTCAGTGTTTAATGCTCAATCAACAATCTCTTTAATCAATACAATTTTTTTTATTCCATACAACACTTTGAGCATTACAAACGTCCGGACGGGAGATGTGCACAGGAGGGTGGTCAGCAGATCTCGAAGTTTCTGACCGTTTCTCACATTCTTATAGCTTCGCCTCCCTCCAAACTAAGCATTCACATTCTCTCAGTGAGCCGAAATTACAACCTTCTCAAAATAAACAATCAACTAATTTTATGGGGATTTTCATAGCTCAGCATGTAACATCAAAAACTACTGGGGCAGTCCCAGCAGCACACATTGATACACAGAAATCAACAACCTTTGTTGTGATGATTTCTAATATGAGGTTCAGTTCTACGGTGGTGATCGCAGAGTGTGTACAGGTCAAGTGCCACTATGACCCTCCAGAAAATAACGAGGCCAGGGGATGATCGTTCAGCTCTTTAATGGCAGATTTAGTGTGGGCGTGGGTATGTGTGTGGGTGTCTGTGGTTCTACAAACAGAATGAAAACAGAACATAAATTACAACCAAATATAGACGGCAATAATCACTACATAACATATTACAGACACATACTTGTCTTATAGGCCTTACTACTAAGTTGGCGGCCTGTACTTTTAGTCCGAACCATATTTGGCAACAAAGAAAATAAACATCTTTCTATCATTTAACTCTTGTGCCCCACTCACTTATGATGCTAAATAAAGAAGGCAAATACACATAATAAATCACCACTCAAACCGAACTCAGTTTGGCCTAGGCGAACTTAGCTTAGCGATAACTTAGCTTAGTGAAAATGCACAAACAGAGGATGTCCAGAGCGATAAAACATACAGGCTATCCTTCTTACACAAGAAATATCCTGTAACTCACCAGTCTTATGGACGCACACTCTCACTGAACCCACATAAACTGCTCCCGAGCAATGTTCCCTCTAAGCTGCGCGTGTGCGCAATTGCACACTGCTGGCACGGTCTCTGCGCACAGAAAATCTGCGTTGCGCACAAAAAAAAAAATCTAACCTGAATTGAAATTAAAATTAATATGTTAACAATTCTGTTTTGCAGTGTTAGTAAGTGACTGGCTGCTCCCGTATGGGATTAGAACAATGCCACCTTATCCTATAGTCCGGCCAATAATGCGATTCACATTCGTATATACACAGCTAATCAACGTCGTTGACAGGCTATGACAGCATCCTTATGTGCCGACACTGGTGTTTTAGCTAGCAAAGCGGCATGGCTAACATGGAGTGAAGCCACGTTAATGACAACGTGTACAACCTTTGGAGATGTGAGCAGGACAGACGGAACAATTGATGGAAAAAGTGTGGACTTTATACCAGTTTTTAAATTGTGTTGATAGGCCACGTAAAACCAGAGTTATGATAAAAATATCTGCAATGTTTGGTTTTCTTCCTGAAACTATCGTTGTTTATATTTACTGCGGGAAG